>NC_080706.1:58080122-58398344 GCF_943734765.1 Anopheles ziemanni | reverse complement strand
ATGTCAACAGAGTTTTTTTATTTGAGCAAACTAATAAAAACATATATGTCATAGTCTACGAAGATAGTGAATTTTTTAACTTAAATTTAAATGCATTATTATCGTTGGGCATTGGTGCTAAGAACCATACTCTCTAGCGCTGGCACTTTCCGGCACTTTGAGGAAATTCTAAACTATTTCTACTTCATTTTCTTGTGTCCTTCCGTTTTCTGTAGATTTTTTGTATATTTTTTAGTTATGTATGTATGTTCTTTAAAAACTGATTTGAATAAGCAATTTTCATTCACCAACTAAAAAACATTTCAACAGATGGATTCAAAACATTTAGCGTTACAATCCTATTTCCGGGTTACATGAAGTTTTCGCTTTACAGAATGTCGAAAATTATCGGTGAGTCAAACTAGCTTTAAACGATAGTTGTGACCGGTGTGAAATTATCAAAGACTAGAACGAACATATCAATCTCGTTGGGTGGTCTTAAACACTTGGCACACACACAAATTAATCGCGGTTAACAGGTAGAAACGATTAGCGGAATCAAATTACCGGCAAATCGATCAACCGTCACTACATCATGGTTTACACACCACCTTCGCTCTCTCCATTTCGATTTGCTTCCCTTTCCGTGACCAATATGATTCGCAGTGACTACGGATCAAATTTGCTGAACATAAAACCGACACGCGAGAGAAAAGTTTTCAAAAAGATATTTAGATATTTCAACGCGTTAGACAAAGCCACCAATGTTTTTCCCAACGTTTTCGCTATTTTGTAAGCTTACATTACGCGGTTCCGTTGCGTAAGGGGCGGGAAAACTACAAGCCCTCGCCCGGAGCACCAACGCCGGTCGTGGCTAAGACATTTGAATTTTCTCTTGCTCAAAAAACTTTCGGCCAACCGATCGCCGGCTCGTGCCGGAAGTCTCGCGTGCGCAGCAAGGGCAGCATTTCGGAACACCGGCGTCCAGCGGCGTGGCAAACCCGCTCGCGCCAGAAAAGTCGATTAGTTGTGTTTTCGCCTATTGTGTAAAAGAAGAAAGTCCCGATATCTTGCGCTCGACTCGTGGCCATCAATTGCCACGGCGAAAACTACCGTCGGTCGTTTGGTTGGCTTTTTCGGCAGGGCCATGGTTTTAGTAAACCTGCGCGTGAGAATGTGTGGACAATACAGCGTCATCACCGCACCGGACTCATCCAAATCAGGAAGACGAGCGCGTCCGTTGAGACGAATGTCAGCCAAGAAAAAAGCGCTCGCCAAACAAGCCAAGATGTAGATTCGCTATCGCCGAATGCATGAATAAGCAATGTTTTCTCTGGAAGAAAGTGCGGAAGGTGGAAGATCCAGCGTCCGCACACACAGCTACCACGTTGAGCTAATGGACGAATTAATTTGTTTTGATCGAGCTGTCTTGGGAATGGAAAGGTTTGTATGTTAAATGGGTTCGTTCCACTTTACCAGCACTTGGATGCCGAAAGCAGCATCGGGATGGACAAAGATTGCATAATTCTTCACTGTTTTTTTTCTAAATCAAACTAAACGGGACAGCTATGTGCGCAGTGACATGTTGATATTTAAAACCATCAGTACGAATAGCGTAAGATATTTTATGCAAGAGATAAACACCGTTTTTTAAGCTAAATCAACGAACAAATCTGCTAAACTAGATCAACATTTTATTTTCGAGATTTTTTTGAACTATTTACATTCTGCCGTTGCTCCGAAAACTTCCAAGCAGGTTTCGGTTTGTGACTTTAAAACATTGGTGCAACGTTACGTTTGGCTCCCGCGTTTCGACGATGACTCAGCTCGCTCGTGTCACTCTGAAGGACCCACACCAGTAGCACCTACCGTGGTGAGAGAGCCCCCGCTCCTCGATGGCCGAGTGCAGTAAGTAAACGAAATAAACTAAATAAACCAAAACCTGCCGCAAGGCTCGACACTGCACCATCACGCCAATGTGGTGGCTCGTCGAGATGAAAATGAAAGTATGCTGAGGCAATACGCTAGCAAATCCAGCGCAAGACCGCAACACGTACTGGCGGCCGGAACTGGTTCCACAAACCACGCCGGCAGAAGACGGAACAGCGGCGGGTGGTGGGCAGAAAGGCCCAAGCGAACCAAAGCGAAAAAAAAGGTCCCCAAACCAACGGGCAAACAAGGGTGCGCTAGAAGTGCATTGCAGACACCACGAGCGTACCGTGCAAACCTGGGGTGTTAGGGTGCCGGGACAAGTTTTCCGGCCGCCGGTCCGCCGATGGAGAGGATATGCATCGTGCATGCGTAAGAACGTTCGTCTTGATAACCGGATTTTCCGGCACAATTGTCTGCTGGATATGGCGAAACAAGCGAAACGAAAAGAACCAAACAAAATGAAGCGCTCGGAAAAAGCGTGGAAAAATATATGTATGACACCCAAATGCACACAAAGGGTACAGCGAAAATCCGCGGTGCGAATCATAACTGCGGTGGTAACATCACACGAGCACCAAAACAAAAAGCAAATCGAAACCAACAAAAAAAGAAAAGGTGGCGGAAACACTGCAGCCACGCGTTCGCTAAGCCGGATCATGTTTATTACTGACATTTTCCCGAGATCCCCGTTGGCCACATACGACTGCATGTGCAGTTGCAACAGTAAACCGATGCGTACATGTAAAACCACCGTTCACATTTCCTTTACGCGACCGAACTGCAAGGAAAAGTTGTGTAAGTGAGGTGTTGTTGGGAAATAATTACAAATCCTGTTCTTTTTTTTAAAATCGTAGGTAAAACGTTTTCATTGCTAAGAAAGTAGTTGGCAAACGATTTACCAAAACTGTCCTCTGCACGATTTCAACCATCAGTTACACTTAGCACTCCCCAGTAGCTCGTAATATAGCAGCACATTTATTTGTCCAGCACTGTACAATATAGGTGATGGTGCCGTTTTTTACCGACATTCTGGTGCAATCGCCCTTTCCCGTGCTCGTTTCCCGTTCCCTTTTTCCACGGTGGCCAAGTCTGGGTCGGGTTTGCTCTTGTTTGTTTCCTCGAATACAGGCGCAACCACTTCCCGGGGTCATGTGCGCCCTCCTGCAACCTTTACAAGCCGGATTGCTCCGGTTTCAGTTGTTGTGCTGACCCTTGGTTTCCTCTTTTTTGGAGTACCGCACACTTGAGAGGACTAACGCCCAGTTGCCAACCTTCCTCTTACGTCGCTTCTTCCTTGCGCCGCCCCGCACGCATCACGTGCCCCAGCTCCGAGCCCTGACGGACGACCATTTAGCGATCCGTCCAGCATAAACCAGTTTATCAGTTCAACTCTGTTACGTAAACTCCACCCGGGCGGCGCTGCAGCAATGGGGGCTTTAGAGGTGGAGAAAGGACTATGTACGAAAAAAAATAAAAGAAAAATAGATCTCAACAGTACTACACTACCAGTATCCCCACCCCCCCCCTCCCGGCAACAACCCCGGGGACCACCGTATTGACCAACCATGCTGGATTAATGGAGGGCAAGCGGCAGTAACGGGAAAGGCGGCGGCCGGACGGTGCTGCCTTCTAAAGTCGGGCTCTCCGTTCGGCGAAGGACGTGACGAGGGAAAAACCTGGCGGCACTGGGAATGGTCCAGTTTTATTTAGTTTTATTTCCGTCCATTAATTTTCGCACTTTTTCCTGTCGAATGGCGGCGCTTTCGCTCTCTCGGGGCGCTGTTCGACGGACGAAGCGCTTCGTACGTACGTACGTACGTAATATTCCATACGGTCTTGGACGCGACGATTACGAAAAGTGGCCCACATCTTCGTCCACCGCTCTCGTTGCCGGGCGCTGCTCTGTTTGTGGAAACATTCTTTCCACTTTTTGCTCCAGTCTCCCACTTTCTCCTAATTGGTGCCAGAATAAGATAAATAATAAAACCAGCGCCACCATCCAGCGCGATGGCTAATGCAAAGCAATCGAGAGCAACTGTTACGTTGCCGGACGCACTTCAATCGGGCCCCCTCCGCCTCGCCACTCCGCCCTCGTCCCCGCCCCGAGACGCAATTAACACTGCGTCGAAAAGCGGATTATTTCACATTATAAATTAACAAATAAATCCTCATTACACACCACAGCGTCGCAGTTTCCAGCCGGCCGGGTGGCTTTGGCCACTTTTTTGTTACAAGTTTATCCAGAGAGTTGGTGGAAAATGAAAAATCACTGCACCAAAATCACGTTCTCATCCACGGAATCCCGGGGTTTTTGCGCCCATTCCCGGCAGCAGCAGCAAAATAAAACAGCATCCCTAATGCGAACCGGGCAGTGCAGCAACGGATCTTCAAGGATAAAGTTAAGTCCGCGCTTTGGTCCAGCACGGAACACGGGGGTGTTTGTTTATTCCGGCTGCGATGTTTGCACCGGCCATATGAACTAGCTGAACACCGGCTAGCCTTTAAGATGCGGCTTGGTACCGAAATGGTCGTGATATATCCTAAAACACGGCCCATTTGTGACCGGGACCATCTGCAGGGGCGGGGGGGGGAGGGGGGGGGTGGCAGGTTGGCCTGTAAATGCCACCGCCATCGAGGATTTGCCAATCCTAATGCATCCAAACATCCAAGGCTCTTCGGCCACTTGATCATCATGGAGGGGAATACGTGCGAACCTCCCGGCAACATATTAGCCAAAATGTCAGTAATCGTTCGGTTTGCTTTGGCCTAAGGTTGTCGACATTTTCGCCATCACATACAAAGCACAGATCGCAAAGCAGGTGCGTTTATGACAAGCGATCTTTCTCGATTCCCGATGTCTAGGAAATATACTAAGGGGCCCCTTAATCCTTAAGCCTTAGCACACGATTTATCCAAAAGTTAAAATGTCATCCGATTAGCATCAATTAACAAGACCGAAGAACGGAATGATTTGTCATTTTTAGGGGTCTCTATTCTTATAATTCGCCGCCAGACGAATGAGCACACCAAGGAACAGAATAACAATCCGGTGTAAAGAAATCAAAAGTATTTCGAAAAATATACCCTTTGCATTCCTCCAAGGCAGCGATATTGTTTTATTTTTGTATAATACTTCATCAGACTTAAATGTCACATAACTTTTTTAGTCGATGGCTAAATGTCAACATCATCCTGTGGTCCTGAGCCCAATATTGAACCATTTTAGTCGCAACCAACGATACCGCTTTGGTCGGAGAGGGGATGGTCCATTAAAAAATCGTAGCAAAACGTAAAGCAGACCACAACCAGTTGCTTAAAGCTACCTCGTTGATGGCCCGGATCAACTTTTAGCAACAAACTAGCAATCTACACACTGCGCTGCCACCGTAATTTTCAGGATGTTTGCTCTGGCCTTGGCATTCTAGTAGCGTAACTGGTTTTCCTGAACCGTTCGTAGAACGCATTCGAATGCGATCAAAGCTGATTGAGACGAAAGAAGAAAAAAAAAGGTAAGATCATCCAGATTATACAGACTGCATCTTGAAGAAAGACAGGAAAGGGAACACCTACGGACACTTATCAATGCATCTGCTATGCGATAACATCGGACGTGCTTTTGACACCGTTGCAAAAAGCCTGCTCCCAAAGGGTTTCCTTTTCAATCCTACATTGGAGCACCCAGAAAGTGTCAATTCATATGAAATGCTCTTGATACACCACTGACGAACGGCAAAGCGTTTCGATTTTCCATTCCTCTCATGAAGGAGCAATTGCCTACCTACAAGTGTCAATCGCCTGTCTGCGAGAAATCGATCGCACACTTCAGCCTTCAGCCAAGTGATCTTCAATGATGCTCAGCCCAGTAGCCGAGCCGAGAACGTGGCCTGTGAAGGGGTTTCGGTTACGCTACAATCGCAGCTATAGTATAATACCTTGATTAATGATCCACCGCCCTGGCCACGGCAAGGCAAGATAGCTGTTGGAGGGAATAAAAACCCAAACCTGTCCGGGGCTACCAAGG
Organism: Anopheles ziemanni; assembly: GCF_943734765.1. Taxonomy (NCBI): domain Eukaryota; kingdom Metazoa; phylum Arthropoda; class Insecta; order Diptera; family Culicidae; genus Anopheles; species Anopheles ziemanni. The sequence continues at coordinate 58,392,412 of NC_080706.1, read as the reverse complement.
GCCACCCGTTTATGCGGGTTCGAAGTGGGCTTCGATCCTTTTCCTTTCACTTTACTGCACGAATGTATCTGTGTGTGTGTGTGAGTGTGTAGCCGGCATGATGTTCATTTGGTGCAGCAAGTGCGCCCGGTGAAATATACGTCTTTGTACGACTTCCGTGATTCAAATCGTAGTCCCTGAGGAGTTTCCGCAAATTGTCAAATTTCCGGTAGGCTCAAAGGTCTTCAAGGTTTTTATAGGTTAATATGGATTATTTTCAATAGTAGCAATATTTTCCGTATTATAACATAAACAAACCCTGCTGAAAAAATAACCAATAAATACTCCAAAAGCGACACAACAAAACGATGGGGTGAATGCATATCGATTATCCAACCGGTGCAAACCGAATGCCATCTGGAGGTTGCAAAACAACACAAACTTGGGCGCCGGTGAAAGTTTTAAAATTGGGAGAAATGCCCACTTTCACCATATTGCTAAAGTAAGTGAATGAATTTGGTATGACTTGAACGATGGGAAAAGCTTTTACGACAATGTGTAAGGCATCATTTTGAAGGGCCAAAACGTTCTTATGACATTTCCCTTATTTGTCCCATCACGTGGCATATTGACACAAAGTCTCAGTATACAACTAAAACAACCTATTTCGTTCTCCAAAACAGTTGCTACATTAAATTCTCATGCAATTTTGAGCGTCAATACTGTTACACAATCTATTTTTTTTTTTGTAAGTTCTCTTAAGTAAAATTATTGAATAACTGTTGTGCAACGATCTCGACAATCGAGAATCAAATGCTTTCAAATTATTTAAATCGATCAACGACGCGATTCGACTCGCTTTCATGCTCACTGAAGCGGTTCATTTCCAATGCCTCTCCAACGTCATCATTGCTACACAAGAAATGTATATTCAGCAACCTGTTTAAATGCTTTTCGATGTCTCCAAACATAGATGAATGCAACAATATCAAATTTATGAAACGGTGTCGTGAGGTTTCAGTGGAATTGGCAAAAAGCGTATACTTTATGTTTCTGTGGCAAAGTTTCTCTTTCCAACTCTTAATGAAAATCAATTCCTGTAGTGTCAGCTATGTACAACTGTTGTCTTATTTAACGTTCTTCTTAGTGTTTTCTTTGTAACAAACGATTTGAATACAATTTTAAAACCCTTTTTCAATTTATTTATTTTTTTTTTCATTTGTTATGTTACGCACAATGTCTTTCACCAGAATGCTGTTCATCAGTTAGCATTTTGAGGCTAAGCGGTTTCTTAGTTTAAATTATCTAAGTTTAAATTATCTTAGTTGTCTTTTCTTTAAACCTTTCATGAATAAAATCGAACAAATAATCTGATGACATCGTCAAGATTGGCTCAGCCGATTTTGAGTTTTAGCGTTAAAAACAAACAAACACTCATTTTTATAAATTTCAATTTTTTTATGGAAAAAAATATCGAGTTTTCTGGGTTTTTGGCTTTTCCTAAGAATTTTTCTAACTTTTATTGTTTTTATTAAGCCAAAAGAAACAAATCATCGGAAGACTTCGTTGGGATAAGTCCAACCGTTTTCGTTAGAAAAGGTAATATTTTTTTTTATATATGGAAAAAAGTCGTTTTGACCGAATTTTCCCATTTTCCGGCTTTTCCTTGGGAATTTTTAAATTCTCTTTTTTCCTAAACCTTCCTTGGGTAAAAAGGAACAAATCATACGAAGACGTCATCAAGATTGGTCCAGCCGATTTTGAGTTTTAGCATCACGAACATACAAACATTCATTTTTATAGATATAGAGATGTAGTACATTTATTTTTACTTTTTTGTCGTGAAAAAGCCTTTAAGCATTTCATAATGGCTTTTGTTTTCTTCCCCGTATTTGATGATTGCTGTAGTTTCGTGCTTGAATCAGTCGCTGAACGCACTGGTAATTCGTTTAATTATAGCTTTTGGGAGTCTAGCAGAGTTGACTACAGTGCTCCTATACTCAACAGGGGGTATGGTTATGTTTTGAGAAAAACTTTAACGCCTGTTATGTCATCATGTGAACTGTTGATGTTTAACTAGCATCTGTGAGTTTTTATAACAATTTACGTGTGCTGTCACTAAGGTTTTTCATTTGTGCTAAGTACACCTTGTTATACTTTTTTGCGTATTGTACATACCAAATGTTTCTGCACATTTATGCGCTGTTATGGCTACTGTACAGTTTCTGCGACGTAAAAGTACGTTAAAATGAAAATCATGTAAACACCAAAAGCACCGTTGATCAGCAATTCTGCTAATTTGCGATTCATCAAGCCATGCTGAAATTTGCAATAATTGAGTGCCTACGAAAAGGCAGAAACGAACGAAATGTTCATGGTAATCAATGATTTGTTTACATAGGACTACCGGCTTTTGCCGTCTCTTCGAAGAATCGGGATGATATGAACAATCTTTTCTGTGTAGTAGCATATTGAATAAATCTGTGTTGGCGTGGTTGCTGTGGGAGGTGTAAATCAAGTATGGCTTTCTCGAATTGATTTAATTTCGAAAATTGTTCAAATGCTCAACAATAAGTTTCTTTCGACGAATCAGAGACGATTAATAATTATCGAATTTATGTGCAGCAGTGGAACCTGCGCCGAGAGAGATAGCAATTTATCACAATTCCGGTGCTCCGGTAGACCCATTTAGGAGGTGGCTCCAGTTGATTGTCCCTCGTACGCGTCTCATCCATTATTCGCGCTAGCAAGGAGAATAATCCACGAAATTAATTAAACTGGACTAATTTATGCTCGCCTTTAATTACATAACAAACATTTTCCCTGTACGTTTGGTGTCGTATCGCCTGCGAACAGAAGGTGACACATTTACTTACTAGAGCCGTGGGATGAATAATTAGGATGTTCCAGGGAAGAGGATTTCCTTGTTTTTTTACGGTGAGATTGTGCTAGTGGCTAACGAAAATTGTATATTTAGGTCATTTACTGATGTGATTTATATTTGCCATGAAGCGCCTGAGTTATCGACCTCGGTTTGGCGGCAAGCAATTGCAAATTACTGGAGGCAACACGCTCTTTAATGATATTGATCCTCTACGTCAGGGGTTGGCTTATTTTATCCGGCCCGTAAAAAAATTGTAATTATTTCCCTGTAGAAGAAATATGATTCATTTAAATTACGAAAAACAAACAGTGACAAGTTGAAAAAGTAACAAATTCAAAGAAAATAAGAATCAACACGAATTATTAATTGTAACATTTTGCAATAATTGGATAATTAAATTGATAAACCGTTTAAAAAGGGTTTAATACCACTTTCAAAACATTAAATCTTCGTTTATCTTTTCTGGCCCGCGGTTTCGGGTTCTTTTTCATAATCTGGTTCCTTTTAGGAAACTTGTGACAACCTCTGCCCTACGTTTTCCTGCAGGAATGGACATCAGTTGTTTGGATGAACCTGTTCATGACCATATATTATTAAGGTGGTGAGAGAGTTACAAAGCATATTTTTTACCATAAGGGATACGTTTCAACTTTAATGTTAACTCTTTTCAAAAATAAGTTCAGCCAAGAGTCGATATGACATGTCGTGCGTATCAAACTGTGCTTATTCAATAAAAACACAGTGAATAAACAAAACTTATTAGCAGTCCCCTGTTCTATTAGTGGTGAAACCGCTAGCAGCAGTAAGCGACTTAAAATTATCTACAAACTTTTTTTCTTATGATCCACTTCTTTTTATGTGAGCGGTTTCAAACAAGTTCACGCTTCAAGAACCACTAACGAATCGAAACCAACCGGTATTATTTAATAGTAGCTTATTTGATGGGCCTATGGAAAACGAATTATAAATTAGGTATCCAGGAAAGTGTGCTTCTCATTTTCATTTTACACATAACATAGCGTAACAATTTGCACACAATCATTAATTTAACCCCGTTTTAATATGTTAGGTTATATTAATTGCAACTGCACATTCTGTAATTATCCCTGAAATTGTTTCTTTGATGTTCTCCCTTCTGATACTCCTGTACTAATTGCAGCACGCAATTGGCAAGCGTATCATCGGAAAACTACCAAACTTTAATTGGTGAGTAATATAATACGGACAAAGTCAAACATACAACGACTCCTAGAGCCGCCTGAATCACCATACAAAATCAGATAGCATTTATCAAGACAATCGCTGACAAACATGCCAATACACGCACAACACTTGCCAGATTGTTTGTCACGTAAAGTCAGTTTGTCTTTCTGCAATTAGCTGGCGATGTTCCCATTTCCAGCGCAAAAACTACGCCCAACCGAGCTCCGCCGGTCACAGCGGCCAGTTGCCCAAGGTTGTCACTAGGGGGCGAAGGTAAGGTGCAATGGCTGCACCGAACTGCATACCTTCAGCCGCTGCAATCTGAGACCTCTTAACCGTGGTGGGGGAGTATATGTCACGGCTCAGTTTGCAGGGCTGGTCGGATACAATTGGTATATGTCAACGACACCTCTCGGGCAAACGAGCACCTATCAAGGTACAGTATGCACAGTACATGGCATATCAGTGCCACGCCGCGAGCGCACCGTACCATGTCTACTGGTGAGGAAAACTTCCACTCGATTGATTCGAAGGAATGCCATCCATCCGACCCGATTGAACGGGCAAAAGAAGATGGAAGCGAGCCGACATGCAAAGTAGCAGAGAAAGCATGCAACGCTGCCCGAAAACAGTGTTTGTACAGTGCACATGACACTCCGCCCAGGCGCCATCCGGGGGTCAAAACTATGCTCCGTGAAACCATTCGCGCGCCTAATTCTATTGTTCATTTCCGTTCAATCATTAGCGCTGGCTCCGCGCTTCGTTGGCGCGAGCCGTCCTGGTTGATTATGCCTGTGTGTATTTGGTGGCATAATTTACATCGTCATCAACATCATTAGCATTTAAATCCTGTGCTAAGTGAGAGCAGTTCGATGAGTGATTGGTTCGACGGGCCCGCTTGTTTTTTACATAATCTTACAAGAGCGCCCGCGAATTCAGCAAGGCTTTCCTGCAAGAACTGTTTTGCTTTAAACATCGTTTATTTTTACACTTAATCGCCAGCAGCAAAATCCGTTCTACCCTAAATGGGAAATTGAGTGGAACAATGAACTCCTGCACCATCACACTCTCGTTCGAATTTCCACTTCTTTGCCCTTCCTGACAAAGAAAGTCGTTATGGTGGGGAGATTTCTTCTGTCGTTCCGTTTGGTGATCGATCAGCATCGAACTGATGTGGGCTCTATTATTCAGCATAAAAAAGGCTATTAATAATCTTTCGCAAGACGAAAAAACATACGAATACCTATGGAAATTTAGAATACAGTAATCCGGGGTATTGCTTCTCAGGTGTTTACGCTAATGCACACGAGATTTATGGCTTCGCAAATGTCGCAGCATGCCAACAGCCGCAGTAGATGTACTAAAATAACGAATGAAGTTGAAATACACTGCCTGAAGATGATAGTTAGTGATAGCCTTAGTTTTCTGTTATTCGGGTTTGAAAATGTAAATTGTGAATAATGCTAATGTACGAAAAGACGAATTAATGTTGTAGAACGGACCACTTCTTTTTAACACCACAAAACTAGGAAAGAATAGGCGATAAGACAAATACATTAAACGATTACTGGTCTGAATCGCATTTCCAATATTAGTCCCCTATAATCGGAGACGCTTCGTTCGGGAACAGTTTCCCTTAGCCTGTAGCCCCTTTACGCATTAACCGATATTGCAAAGAGTCGTCTTTAAATACCCGTAGCCCGATTAAACCAATTACTCCTGCCAGGAAAGGACCGTACGCAACCAGACCTGGGTGGTTGCGCAACTGCATATTCCATTTTTCCTTACTTTTTCTCGCGTAACGCTCATTTTCTCCTTTCTCCTCGCATACGGTTAGCGAAGGTTTTAGCATTTCCCTTCGTACATCGGGCGTATGCATTTTCCAGACGCTGGGTGTCGAGCGTCTCCCCGCCGCTCCCCGTCGTTAGTCTGGGTCTCCCAAGTGCTCCAACTCCCCTGGAGGATATGACTTTGCATGCCCGCGTAAGACATTGCGCATTGCTGGCGTTCCGCGGGGTTTGTGCAACGTTGTCTGCACCGAAACGCGCATATGTATGCCCATAACCCGCCCGTAGCCGGTACTACCTTCCGTGTTGTCCAACATAAACGGGCCGCCAGAAGGAAGTGGGCTGCTGTCGAACAGGTAGTGCCAATGACTTCAGGAAGCAAGCTTCAACCCGCGACGTAAAATAGGTACGACGTGAGGAGACGCAAAATGCAACATTTGTAAGCTTCAGTTTTCGCACAGGTGATGCAGTTTTTTTGCGGTTTGAACACCTAGAAATGGAGCCTTTTAATCTACTTCTGCGGTTTAATAGCAAATGCACAAAAGCCCGCCCAAAAAGGTATCTGTGAAGAACCTTTAATGGAAACCGCAACGTGCAAAGTAAATCATTGCAGGTCGGTTAGGTTTTCCCATTCAAGCCGGCGATGAAGAAAGTGCAGAAGGCATTAACTTAGACTAACATGCAAGAAAATAGCCAAAATTACACTAGTTTTTGTAGCTGTTTGAATGGATGAAGAACTATGTGAGTTAAGTTAATTAAATATGCCTCAGGGCTTATCGTCTTTGAAAAGTTAATTGCATTTTCAACAATTTGCTATGAAAAACATAACTAGACCTAGAAAAAAGAGAATACAGTAGTAACATTAATATCTATCGGTCAAAAAGGCTACAACTAAACTCGCTTTTTGTTTCTGTATACCGTACATGTGTAAATATTAATTTTAAAAAAAATCAGAACAATTCAACGTGTTGTAATGAGACCAAAATCTCAGAATATTCTTCATATAGCTCAGGAGTGAGTTTGTTCATTAACTTTTCCATCACTCTATTCCACGCACAATATTTCACTATTACTTTAAATATTTTTTTTTAAAGCAATACTTGGTTTTTAACCAAACTTCGGGACCTATTAAATCCTATTTGTATGCCCACTGAATTTTTCACGTTCATGAGTTGGAAATGAAAATATCACTCACCAGTCGTTCACCGAGCAAGCAGAAGCACAAAAAATCGCACTTGATTACTCGTTGGAGTTGTGTAACAAATGCAAAACACAAATAACAAAGTGCAAAAAAAGTTAGTTTCAATCATCGATTTAATTACTTTCATTCGTTGAGCGTGCATGCTCTCTTATGACGCTTCGATTACTATACACACAAACCCTCAGGTTCGAACCGTACAACACGCAGCTTGATTACGTTTGGCTGGATTGACTTTGTTTCTTTTTCCCTTCGCCAAATGAAACGACTTTTCCCTTTTTTCGGTGAAAGTATCATAAGTTGATTACGGCCGGCCACGGTGCAAGTTGTTGTACTCTGTTTTCGCTACTTCTCGCGCATTAGACCCTTGCAAACAAAAGTAAAGAGACAATACTACTCGGGCACAGATTGATGGAGCAAATTAGAAGAAGGTTGCGACTGCGGGCGCCGGCGGATAATCCAATTTTACCAAGTTGCCACTTTGTAAAACTTTGCGCAAGATACCCATCCAGAGATATCTCGCTGATCCTAATGGTAAGCAGATTTGAGCAAAACGCACGCCCTTGGAGGGAGTAGCGCTCCCCGCAGGGCTTCGGGAAAAGTTTACTACTCTCTGTTCCGTAAAAATGTCGCATTAGGAGAGCTTAATGCAGACACCGCACCCTTATCGGTACAAGATTTCGTGAAAACTCGCGGGAAAGTCATTTCATTACGCCGTGACCATTTCCGGTGGCTTTTCCGCGTCAATTGCTCCGAATGGGACGAAGGAGACCGCGTGGCGCGGCGGTCCGTTGTAATTTAAAGAAGTTCATTTTTCATCGCATGATTTGTTTGCAAAAGGCCGTCTGTGTTTCAGGTGTTACGGGGCTTAGGGTGTCACCCTTAGTCTGGTCCTGTTTGCTCAGTCCCCTTTTGTTTAATTTGATTTCTAACACAATTTACTCTAACACACTTTTGACAACGGGTCCTATTACAGATAATCTTTAAATTATAATTACAATAATTCAATTTTAATAATTTAAAAATAATCACAAGCCAAATCATAAGATAGGCATTATAAAAAGTAGGTATATTATCTCAAAAACAGATCCAACTTCTTCGATTGCATCACCCTTAAGCTCGCTTTTGATAGATACACACAAATCAATGACCCTTTCGCTTGTTTGATTCAATTTCGATTCATTTTGTGCGAGCCCAGTCAACAAATCAAAAATAGTGCACCTTCAGCAGCATTTTGGTCTGGCGTGCCTTTCGAACAAAGTTTATCTCGCAATTGATATCGGCGACATGAAACACCCAGAGTTTATTTCCAGCATTTAACCCATGCTGACCGGCATCAGCCAATCAGGAGATTGTTGGCTAATCTCCAAAGGTGCCCGACCGCAAACCGTCACCCATGACCATGCCCCAAACTCGTGAACGGATAATAATTGCATTTTCAACAATGAATGCTGCTGACTGATCGACGCCATTCCGAAGGCTTCGCCATGTGTTGGGCAGTTTACTTTCGATCTCTTTCTTCTCGTTGAAAATAGAACGACATTTTTAGGCAATTTGCTCCTTTGAAGTTTAGAGCGTGAATTCAAACCGAAGTCCACTAATTTTCTTTATTACCGACGTTAAGTTTGAATCGCTTTGTTAATCTACTTTGGCGCATGGTAGCTAATTCAACAAAGATTTGCAACGGTCATGCCTGAAGGGTGCAGGTTTAAGCTACATTTAAAAATAACTACAATAGATTGCAACACATGTGTCCACCTTTACGTGTGAAGCTGTCACTCTCGTTGTCGTCAATGAGCCATACCGCACCCTTCAGGCATGACCGTTCGGGTAATCTCCAATGAAGGTGTCATGTACAACATCCATTCGCTAAGCTAATATGCTACACCAACAAAACAAAGGTACCACAGCTTAAAACGACGTCGTCGAACAACACGGCAACCACAAGCACCCGTTGTTACTTTAGGCACACTTTTACTTTTCACGAGCACGCACGTATACGCCCCTCGTTTGAATGCTGCAGCGACACCGGGACACCTTGGCTGGTCACGAACTTATGCTAGTTAGTGCAAGAGCAATGGAAAACCCTACCAAATTTCAAGTCATAGAACGGGTTCCCCTCGCTGGTTGAGTATTTATAAATCGTGATTCTGATCGATCGACATATAATTGCGTAGATTGTTGTTTAGTCGAATTGCAAAAAGATTTACATCGTGCACGTACATTTGATTGGTTCAACTTGTTTGAACTATTTTTAAGTTTTCCATAATAATCCATCAATTTAAACATACAACGAATCACAAGATATGGTGAAATGTTATCTTACGCAACACGAAGGTCGTACGGACAGGAAGATTCAAGGTTGCATTTGAGAGTGCTTGAGGGTGACTTGTGTCCATCGATCCTCGGAGGCAAGCACACATAAATTACCTACCGATTGGAACGGCCTACGGTATCCGTTTGCCTGGGTTAACGGTGTGGCGTTCTCACGCCACGATTCGGAACGATCGTATTACAGGTTTTGACAATCTTTTCCTATGCTTTGTGGTTTCCGCTACGACCCAACGAACTCAAACGGGGCGTTCGGAGAGAATGGCCTACTTTTAAAATTTTGTGTTCATTGATGCATTGGTAGCCCACAAACTTAGCTGATCTATGGCACTATTTGTCCTAGCCGTCCAAAAATTAGAGTAGATCAATATCGTTTCACCGTTTGGAAACGGTTTTCTTTAGGAATAGGTGTCACTCGTTTTTTTTCAGTTGCGTAGTCTTAAAGAACATAAAACAGTTGACTTTTTATGTCAGCGCACGGTGAATCTGATTCAACTTTTAATTCAGTCTTTAACTTTTCACGAATGTATACAACAAACATTAAGGTTTCTTTTTATTCCTTTGTGAAAATCATTTACAACTGTGAATCATGTAATGTTAAAGTAACAGTTTATATCTACTAGTATGAAAGAAAGATTCGGTTATAAGATTACAGTGAGCCTTACCTGAGCTACCGTCCACAGTCCAGGGATGAAAAATAACGACAATACTGTCGTTATTAGTAGACTGCTCCACTTCATCGCATCGGTAGATCTGAGGCGGGCCTTCTGTACGGCCGACCAACGGTACCAATATCTGTTAATGAATGAAACAAAACAAAAATTTCCGTCAACTTTTTTTTCAATAAAAACATAACCATTCAAATGAACGAACCTTGACGCTCAGAGGCTTGTTATGCATGTATTTAAGAGAACAATGTGCAATGTGTTAGTAAATCTTTTTTTTTTGGCAAAATTCCACAATATGCGTGCCTGTAGACTTTGGTCAATGTAAGCCGCATTTGCTTCCAATTTTCCATGGTTCATTTGTAAAATGTTTTTTTAGAAACAAACTCGTGCTTTACTGAATCATTCCGTTGTCGTTGGCATAGATAAAAGAACAGAGTTTTCGGCATAGCCTAACCTTTACCGCAATTAGCTGCCCTTTGCCTTAGACATACATTTCAAGAGCATTCTTATATGGATGTAAAAATCAGAAAATATTTAAAGCTGGTTCAATCTAATAAGGCGAATGGAATTAACAAGGCCGAGCTTTTCATCATGGACAGAGCGATTAGAAAGTAATAGTTTTATTGTGCATATTACAACAATTTTAAATCTACACATTTTTGACGGAATGACTATGATATTAGCGTAACAAACAGATGAAATGTTAACAATAAAAATAATTAGTAAAAAATAGTACATGTTTGGTTGTCTATCAATATTTTAAATGTCGATCTCTACGATGAGTGATAAACAACATTCTTTGACAACAACTTTATTTTCATTATGAAAAGTTTTTATGAAGCATACAATACATGTTAACCTTGGACAACACGTCGAGGGTGTGATTGTACCTGATTAAACTTCATTACCGGCTCATTGCTATCAAACACATTCAAGTTGAGTTTAAACGTCCGCTACGTCCGTTTACTGGCATTTACTCTAATTTTGAAATGGTAAGGATAGAAAAGACGACATTTACTTGAATTCTATGCCGTAACATATCTCAAACCAACGTTGCAAATGCCCAAGATCTTCCGTTGACGCTAGTGTTCGGCTCTGTGCAACAGTCGGTATGCAATTTATCCTCCCAGTGCTGTGACATGACCAACCGAACGGAGGATCATAAAAAGATGACAAAACACTGAACGTGAGCCGAAGATGACGGCATAGTTGTGACAGCCCATACTCCTGAACTCCTCCATGCGCAACGAAAACTTGCATAAAACTGTCCACACCGAGCGGCTCACGGTCAAGACTTGCATCAAGACCACGCAAAATCCAACAACCAGCTCCAGTTTTGCTCTAAGCTCTGCATTTCCTGCCGTTAAAACCAAATCACCATCATCTTCTCCCAGCCAAGTATTTTTTTCCAGTTTATTCCTCTCGTTTAGCGTTTCACCGCTGTAAAATGGCCCGCCCAACGGTTGACGATCGCGGAAAAATCGAACGCTTGCCTGATTTATTGACCAACAGTGCAGCGTTGGTTCGATCCCCGTTCGGTACAATTTCACTGTCCATTGCTACATCTTATCGGTAAATTTCGCCAAGCCGCAGTAACCCACCAGCCAATGACGTATCATTTTTTTTTCTTATCTAGAAAGTATCATAAGGTGAAAACAGTACCTTCTACCGATTCTTTAAAACATATGAACTTGCAATAATGAAATCTTCAATCTAGAATTTTGTTTCTTATCTTGCGTTTATCACAGTACAAAACATACATCGAACATGATAGGAAGCAATAAAAATTAATTTAAAAATAAATAACGGTACTGTTTGCTGTAGAAGAATAGATTATTTTTCATTCAGTTATCACTTTCTTACCAAAGTATTGAGCAATAATCGTCAATAAACTTATTCTTTTTACATTTAGTCAGCAAATATTCTGACAGAGAAAGAATCAGAAGTTCATTCAATGTATATGCATGTAGCCATTGATCAATTAACATTACTCTTACATTAATGTAACTACAAGAATTCAATTTAAATTAATCTTGAGTCGAAAAGAAAGATTTCAGTTCATAAACCATTATTGACATTTCATAAGCCCCTATTAAAGATCATTGGGTTTTCATTAACACACGAAACAAAAGACTTCGTCACACGATAAAGATACAAACCCTGCCAATGATCCGTTCAATCCGGCAGACAGGAATTGCAAGGCCACACTTTCTATTTCGCTTGTGCCGTTCGCTGTGGGTTTTTCGGTTGAAGTCTTTTGATTTTGAACATTGTATGTCAACCGATTGGTTGGACCCCCAGACCAAACCATTTTGAATGCAGCTACGTGGTTGGCCGTATAAAAGTTTTTTTTTTCTTCCTTTTCCGTCGGGATGTTGCCATCTTTCCAAACACGTTGCGAAACTGGGGCTATTTCGTTATAAATGTCACTATTTGAATTTGGAAAAAATAGAAAAATTATCTTAAAAACTCTCGCGCCTCTTATTCAATCGACTGGTCTAGCTACGCCGATCCACCTACACTATGTATTCGCAATGTTTTCTCTTTTATGTTTTAAGCAACAAGTATAAATTGCTGTTTGCTAAAGAGTAAACAAATCAAACACACACACTCCTTCCAACGACTTTCAAACTTGTTTAGCTTATTTAATACACATTTTAAACATGAGAGCAAAAACTCTTTATTGTAACCGACTGCCATAATTTAAAACAACGTGTTAGGTACCAACATGTCTTGTACATTTACAACTCTCTTTAGTAAACATATAAGAGCAATGCTGACACAGATACTAACATGATTATATTTCTTTCAACGTCTGAAACTAGGAAGCAAACAAGGTTGATAATGATCATGCCAAATCAGCTGTTCGATGCTGTTACAAAAAAGTTATTGAACAATCGATTTGCATAGAAGAACTGAGTAACAAACCGGAATAGGTAAGAAAAAAAGAAAGAGATTAAAAATTCACGCCTCGCATGTTTTTTATAAAAGGAGCGTCGACACGTATTTGCATGGGACGGATATAATCTGATACTATTACCAGCGCGCCACGCCAAACTTAGTGAAAGTATTACGTTCGAAGCAGTCGAAAAGTAAGTCAGAGCTGGTCGAAGCTGGCGCTTACTACTTGCTAAAGGCCGACTAGGGGCAACCCGGGTCGCATTCGGGCAAGATCACGCACATGAGTAAGCGTGTCCACCAGGGACCGGTTTAATGCAATTGCATCAGACATGTTATGTTATCTCCGGGCAACCAACCACAGTTACAAGATGGAAACTGCTAGTACCAAATAAACTTGCTAACCGAGTAATAACTATCTACAGCAGAATATAAAATAAGTACCGAGCAAATAAGAAAGTACCGATTTCTAATGATTTTAAATGGATAGAATAAACTGACTTTCGTGTTATGCTTTCACAGTGCGTTAAAACTGAAAAAAATATACGAAATAGTTTAATTTTCCCAACAAAGGCAAATAACTCCAGGTTATGGGTTGTATTCAAGCTAGTACTTACATACGTACTTTCAAAGTAACTTAGTATTTAAGAGAGACGCAGCGAATTGTAATAGGATTTATTTATCATTAAGACTGGAGGAATGTTTACAAGTCCCTACAAGAGACACTAAATATCGTCAAAGGTAATTTTGGAAAACTCTGCGTAAATGCCATTATCATAACTAACAATAAGAATAAAAGGAAGAAGTCTTGTAACGAAGAGGAAAATCCATCTAACATTTCAGCACTCCGATAAGAAAGAAGCATACTATTTATTAGATTTATAACGAAGTATGCAAACATATTGACAAAACCAGAATGAGCCAAAAAATTACAACAACTGGCAAGTTAGTACTTTAAATAAACCACCTTAGGTACCTTTTCATAATACGTTTCCGTTCATCAAAGTATATGAAATATTTTTTTAATTGGAAAACTTACATTTGGGAGTCCGAACAAATGTACTTCCTCTCACTTGCCTCACTTTAAAACTTGCTAACCTTCGGCGATCGGTGCGTCGTTTTTTCAACCAGGATCCTTAGCACTTTTTACTCGATCGATTCCCTTTCTCGCACTCGTTTTTCAGCACGGGGAATAATCCTTTCACCGGATGCACTCAACACGCTGGTTCACCATCGAGGTAATAAGGGAACAACGGAAAACTATTTTTAACTATATCGTTAAGGATTGTTGCACTTACACACAATAACACACACATACCTATAGCAGAACATACATCTACATATAATCACACCCAGCTCTTAGGTTCCACAAAGTTTAGAACTGAAGAAATATATTCACATTTCCATCAAGATGGAACAAAATTTAAGCGATCGCTATACTATTACATACCATGCGCATGACAAAACACCCAAAAGGCTTTATGAAACGAATCGCCGACCACGAATGGTTTCACCGTTTATTCCGAACTTTTGACACTCAGCACCATAGACTGCGTAGCGATCAAGCTGATGTAAAATATTTAGCAACAATATCCAAAAACGATCGGCATGATTGCCAAACTATCCACACAAGCCTCGCTATCGATTTTAACGGTTACCGGATCATGAAAATTCATCAAAAATTCCCCACCGCCACACGTTTGTGCGAAAGTACGTACATCAGCTCGAATCACTACGGGAAGTCCCACGAACGCATCAAAATTGGATCTCAAACCTGCTACCCGTCGATGGGAAAACGGCGATCGCCACGTTTCTTTAGCGCCACTGTACCACTATCTTAGGCCGGTATAATCTTCGTCGTCGTTAAGACGATCTACCACATCCGTACGGCACCGCTCGTCAAGTGCAACTAACCTCCACCGGACGGATCGAATGGGTCTCTGGGCCATGCTGTAGCGCCTCTCTCCCACCCCTTTGCGCCTTTTACGCACTGATCACTAAGGTGCCCTGCTTCGATGACTATGTTGCACTATGGACGCTTTCCAAGAGAATAATTCCTTCAGTACCAGCAATGGGGATGTTCCAGCAATTCCTGGGATGTGAATAGTTCATTTAGGCTGACTTTACAATTTTAGTATCATATAAAACAATGGGTAGTTAGATTTTTATTTGTTTACTTATTTATTTAATTTATTTGTTCTCTTACAAAACTGCATAATGTCAACAGAGCAAAAAATGAGCTTCAGTTTATTTAGACTTTTCTGTTTTGATCATAATTGAAAACATCGATTAAACATTTTTGAAATATGTTTGTTCCTTTTGAGTTGGTCTTTCCAATTAGTCTTTCACAAGACAAATGTGTAAAATCATGAAGTTACATAAGAACTTAATACTTGTTTTTCAAATCTAGCATTTTCGGAAGTCAAATATTCAATATTTTTAATTTTTTTCATTCAAAGATTCATATTTTAAATCATTCACTGATGGAAAGGTGCTCTGTTTTCGGCTTCTATAAAGAACCGTGCCCGTGCCCACAGTGCGTTCGAGCGGTCGTCATGTTTTGAACGATTTTTTGTTTCAGTCACTTGATTGCGCCTTTTGCGCGAATCTCTCCCCCGGCCTTTCAAGTATAGCAGCACGCTACAACTATAGCACGCGTTATAACCAGCGCGAAGAAAAATGTTATATTCGCCCTGTCCTTCACACATTGTTCTCAATACACAATTTAAGAGGAAAGTTTATTTCCTAGGCTGCGCGATCTATCACATCTTTCATAAAGTTACACTATTCAAAATGCCTACTCAATTCTCGCTGATACAACGCCATTCGGCATAATTTTATTCTTTTTTTTCGAATATACTCCAGTAAGTCATACATTTTTTTATTGAAATTGTTGATTCATTGTGCTGCTTTGCAGGTGGTGCAAGCAGTTTGTTCTTGTTTTGCTTACAAGAAGAGTAATAGATTTGAGAAAATTTAGGATCCACATGAAATAAAGCTTCATCCTTTATTTGGCCTAATGCGATGGTACCATTATTATGCCCTCTTTAACACGGTGGCGCTTTTGCAGGGCAAGGTTTATGGCTGGCATGGACAGTTTCAATACACTACACACGCCATATCCGGTTTATGAAACAGTGAACTGCACCTAATAACCTACAAAAGGCAAGTTCAAGGCTGTGTTATTGAGGTGCTATCCTTAGTTTTACAGTCCAACGAACACGTTAAACTAATTTGATGAAAGTTTACCATATCTATTGTTCCAAAGTATTGTTTTTGGCACAACAAATCGAAATATCACATTATTACTTGATTTCGGAACAAATGCCTTATTGCACAAAATGTTTGGTACAATCAGTGGCATCTCGCCCACCTAAGCAAACTGTGCACTGCAGAGTCATGAATTTTTAAAATGAATCACTAATGATTTGTTTATCTATAGCATTGTAATTTCCACCTGCAAAAGTTGCGTTCAAAATCTACTTAACTCGTTGTAACGCTGCGCTGTGCACTTCTGCTGGTGCGCTGCTACAAATGAGCATCTTAAATCAAATAAGAACAGTTCACTTATCCGCGTTCTCATAATACCATTCTTACTACGGTCGATGATGTAGCGCTAGTATTTTTATTAATTTTTTTATGTGGCACGACATCCCCTAGTGGGACAAGGCCTCTCTCCGAAGAGAGTTTCGGTGACCAAAAGACCAGACTCGAGCTCCGATCCCACACGATCGAGAGGTGAAAGAAGCAAAAAGTAAATATATTTTATAGAGGCTTTGAGCCAAAACCTCTATAAAATATATATACATACTCCGATCCCACACCGTGGTGTTTCCTCGCGCTACCGCTGCGCCATGGGCATGTCCAGTTTTCTTATTAGAAAGAGTAAAATCCAGTTGGAAATACAATTTGGACATTTTTTTCAATTAATTTAGAAGCAAGTAAACTTTTCAATAAAATCGGGGAAATAAACGCCCAAATATAGCCAACATTTAGAAGCTAATTAAAAAAAGGTTTAAGCAGGCACGCTGAACTGGGCACTACAGCTGGTGCACACACTTGCATTCAAAGGCTTTCTTGTTGTAATTGTTCTATTTAGCGTAACATTACCAGTCAAATTTGTACATCGGTATGGAGCAGGACATCGTAGATGAGCTGTTGAACTCCTTTTTCAGGAAGATTCATTTAGTAGCAATTAAAGATTGCCGAACCAAATATACCATTCATTTCCTAAAGCTATTTATTGTTTCCCTCAACATCCTGACAATATTCGTCGGACCATTTGTATTCTGGTTCAAATAAACTACGTTTTATAATTTACCTAAGTAGGTATTACTTTTTAAGAGCATAACCATCTCATTGCCTCACGAGTCGCCGCTGCGCACAATACAATGTGTATTCAAACAGCTAAGCAATCAGTTATACAGTTTTCCTTCATATATTGTTGGTTTAAAATATTCAACATGTACAATATTTTACCGCAATCAATTTCGTTATACTCTTCTTCTTTCTTTCACATCTGCAGCACCAAACCTAAAAGCAACTGATAAAGCAAATGTTTTTAAATCTCTCTAGATGTAGAAAATAAAAAGACTCCTTTTAAATGATCATAACAAATTCATTATTATATTTCGATTTCATTTCATCATCTAATCTCAACCGGTAAAGAAAATGTTCGCCAGGTTGAAACACCTGGGAATGTTTCCCCGAAAATACTTAACGTCCCAGGAGTATTCGATTTGCGATACAGTAACAGGAAAGATAAAATGTAATCGTGTTACAAAATTCGCGATCAACATGAACCGGTTGCTGCTATTGTCTTAAAATTCATGATTAAGTTACTCTAGAGAGCAATTGCAAATAAAAAAAATTAAAAAAATACAATGATAGAAAAAAAAGTCTGAATAATATTATGCAAAGCAAATTAGTTTTTACAGTTTTGTCAAACCGTATCCATACTGCTTTATGAGAATTCCTAACGTTCAGATCTCAAATCATCAGGAGTAGCGATCGACTTACGTCGTGCACGGGCAACTAATAACTTTCTAATGCTTTCATCGTACACCGTCGAAAACAATGATCGGGAGAATTCGACAAAATGCACCTGATTTAAATGTTGCCCCATCAATGGCTCAGTAAGGAAGAATTCAGCGCAAAGTTGACACATTAAAATTGGTCGATGCTGCGGAGGATTGGTTACAGAATTCACAGGGTTCCAGGGGGCATTTTGGACAGATCGATTCACATCGGTGGTGGTCACGGTACTTGTTCTAACTACTCCAGTTGGTAGCACATTGTTAATGTTGTTTGTTGTACTGACTGCATTGCCTGTCGTACTCTGCTTTACAATAAAGTACCTGTTGGTTGTAGCATTGGTGTTGCTTGTTTGCGTCGGAATAGGCATTCTTGGTGTTATTTGTACCGCCTGAGTAGTTGGATTTGCACTAGTGGCAGCTGCAGTTTGAACCACGGGTACTTTCATCCGTTGATTCAAAACAACCTGTCGCGGTAGCGGATTTTGATTTTGCGTAACCATGCGATTGGAGATTGTACTTTGAGGTCGATTATTGGAGGGTTTGTACAGGACATGTACTGGTATTGTAGTTTCGTCATGGACTCTGGTTCGGGTTATTTGATGCTGAGACGAAACATTTGAAAACAGGAGACCTCCAGAGGATACCCCGAGTTGATAGGAATTATTTGCCTGCGTTCTAATCGGTAAACTGGTCTGGCCTGGAGCATTCGCTGTCGAGTGCAACAAGCTATTTAAAATAATAGGTCTATTTTGCAACGATGTAGTAGCCTGTTCGTTATTGCGCACAAACAAATTATTCCGAAGACTGGCAAACTGCGCATCCGGTTCGTCAAACAAGTTTGTGCTAACTCTTATGAAGGTACTGTGTCGACGTTTCTTAATTCCCACATTCGACGATTGGCTGTCCGTGTTTTCTCCTGGTGCGACGGATGTAGTTGTTGTTTCCTGGTGTGAAGAAACCAACATTGCATTTGTCGATACTTGGCCGGCTGGAGGTGCTACCGTTGTCAGTGCCAACGCTGGAGATGCTACCGTAGTCTGTGGCAACACTGGAGATGCTACTGTTGTCAGTGGTAACACTGGAGATGCTACCTTTGTCAGTGGCAACGCTGTCGTTGTTACTATTACGTTGCTTCGTTGTTGAAGCTTCCCGGAAACGGGAGTAACTATTGGGCACGATGTGATGGTCGACACATTTGAAGGTTGCCAAGGGCTAACGGATGTAAGTGTCAAGCACCCCATCGGGTTAGTTTCTGCACTGGTCGTGCTTATGGATGCAGGTTTCAATACCAGGGCCGGCGCAGAAACATCGCCACGCGAAATGTTTTGATTCAGATCGATGAGAGGTGTTGAATTGGTTGCATTTACCAAGGAAGTTAGCAGTGGAACTGTTGCGCTGGAATATACGTTACTGATTGCTGGAGTACTATTGAAACTCCACGAAACCGCCACTGTTGTGGCTGTATTGCTGGTTTGAAGCTGACCAATTGGTACCAAACCCGTGCCTGTATTCGCTACCGTTATCTGGCGTAGTTGAGTTTCACCTGGAACAGGATTTGTAAGGAATCTGGGTTGGATTTGGCCAATGGGAACCACAACACTGGGAGAATTTGCAACTGATATCGAGTTTGGTTGACTTTCACCAGAAGTAAAACTCTGTGTGGAGCTAGGTTGAATTTGGCCAATCGGTACTACAACCTTGGGAGTATTTGCAACTGACACCGGTTGTAATTGACTATCGCTAGAGGGATCGTTGGTGGGTCTGGGCGGGATTTGTCCGATCGCAACAGGAAACGATGGTGTATTCATTGCCGGTGCCGGGTGTAGTTGATTATTTTCGGGAACAAGGTCGATAGAACGAGTGGGCCCACTTATTATTGGCACTAAAGTGGGTTTAGGTTGAATGGAAGTCGGCGCAGAAGCACCCACATTCACCGGGGTGGAAACCTTGGTTGTGTTAGTATCAGGTCTCTTTTGCTTCGTTCCATTTGAACTACTTTTCGAAGAGCTTTTGCTGGATGAAGCAGGGGAGGTTTTTTGTTTTCCTAGCTGTAGTTTAATTTTAAGTCCAGAATAAGTTGACGAAGATTTTTTGGAAGATTCTTTCGAACCCGTTGCTTTCTTTGAAGCACTACCGGGCGAATCCGACCGTTGTCGAGTGAGTGTGCTGTTGTTACTTTGCTGCTGTTGCTTCATGCCGGATCCAAAGCTGTTTTTGTCCGTGGTAGATTTAGTTACCGTTTTTTCAGCACTTTGTCCAGAGATATTTGAGAGTGGAGTGGGATGTTTCGGCTCATCTTTCTTCGAATCTGGACCTTTGGTTGGCGGTAGGTCAGAATGTTCACGGTTACTCGATAGTTTCTTATCATGAAACTTTTGCGGCCCTTGATTCTTGGAAGATGCGTCGGATTTCGCTACAAATTCCGAAAATTTCAATTTCTTCTGCGGATCCTGATACGTGTCATCATTAATGCTAAATCGCACACGCTTCCTATTCTCCAACGTAGACTTGGAATTAGACCCAGAGGCAGCGATCCCGTCTTTTGTCATTGATCCATTGTTTCGCTTCTGTGAATCGCTTGTATCATGTCCGCTAATATGTTTGTTTCTCTCCACGTTCGTACTCCCAGAGGTAGAATTAGTTTTTTCTTTAGACTTAATTTTCTGGCTACTGTTTTGTTTGCTGCCTGACGCCAGCCCATCATTCCTTTGGGTGTTGATACTGCGAGGATCGCTTTTTTTACTCGAAGACTCTTTATTCGATGGAGATGACACCTTCTCAGTGCTGGCATTTGGTATCAATGTTAGTGTTCCATCGAGAATACTACGTAAACGAGAAGACGTTTTTTCTCTACCACCACGAACCAATTGCGACTCCAAGTGCTTCTGATTTTTTAAAACGCGTTCCTTGTCTGCTTCGTACGACTTGCGTTGTTTCCGGAAGGTCAAAGTTTCTTGAAAACACTGAACACAGATTTTTGGAGAACCATTGCCCCCTTTTATCTGGAACAAAGTGAATAAATGTGAACAAATAACTGTGTGCTTCATTCTTCCAAGCTCCAACCCTGGCACTTACCTGTATTTCATATTCTTCCGCAACTCTTTCGCGGAGATCGTTCACCGAAAACACATCGAATAGCTCGTGCTCAGAGCCATCGTGTAAACAAAGAACACACCACTTGCGGCATGGCATTGAGGACATTTTTAATGAGTAAAGGCCACTTTCAGCATCGAGAACACAATTTACCGCACATTCTTGATTGTTCATGTGCGGGCTTCGCAGAACCAATGTATGTGATACACTGAATGAGGTAGTGGAACATAAGAGATTATGACATCGCTCATGCAAAGTAAATAAGGAAATTTGACACTTCCAAACTAGTCAACATCGCACAGTGGTTGTTTTACCCAACGAATTAACATTGTCGAAGCGTTAAAATACTAAACACTTATTTTTCCTTTTTTCATGCAAACAATTGTTGCAAAACTAACAACCGAACTCGAAATAAATAAAAATGACTAAATGTCGCATGTTCGATTATGATTGTTTATGCTTGATCGCCATAACTTCACTGCTATCAAAGTACACCCAACGAGAAATTTTGGCGTTATTTTGGGGTAAAAGAATTCTCTTCAGAACTACCCGCTCTTCTTTTCAGAATTCTTTTACATCTTCTTTTGCAGCAGATTTCCTATGCAATCTAGGTGTAAACAGAATTCTGAAAAGAAGTGTAAAATAATTCTCTTTACACTTGCGGGACACCTCAAAAGAGAACGCTTTTGACGTGACTGTGCATTTATAATACCTATTTCTGACTATACGTGCAAAAATCGTGTACCCATTCGTAGTAAATTATATGAGCTGAGTTCAGGATATCTTTTCTTTCCCATAACAATTATTTTCATGCAGGAAAATATTTTTGTTTGTTTTATTGTTTTGATATATCGATAATAATAATAAATTATCGTCCGGTTCGGAAGGCGATCAGGCGAAACATCCCGAAATGGTCCGACCCATCCTCTGGTTCGTGCTGGCAAACAGCGACCATGGATCGTAGCAGGCTCCTTCGATGTACGATGTGCAGTACCACTCCGTCATGGCCAGTGCAAACACGTAGAACGCGTTGATGTTCACTTGAAGCCGCTTCTTCCTCCTTGTCGAGACACTGAAATGTGTGAAAAGCGCGGAAAAATCATCATCAGTAAGAACTCTGCTGTGGGTTCTTACACACGTACTTACTCTCTTGTGCGAGTTAACCCGGCCCCGGTTAACCACCCCGAGTCGGTCGATCCAAGCGCTGCTATCGAACACTGGCCACTGATACTATGTTACACCAGGTAACAACGGCTATAAGAAAAATCTAACAACTAATGAAACAACGAATACGCTGGTAAAAACACGGTCGAATGCTTGCTAGTTGGCCAGACTTGCACAGTAAACAGTAAACAGTAAACAAACAAAGGTTTGGCAGCCAGTACCTCTTTCCACTGCGGTGCCTCCCAAAAAAAAATATTGGTAGGTTATGAGGAGTCCATGCCTACCAAAAATACATGTATACCTTTGGTAGGAAAGTGCAGCAAGGTTCTTCTTGGGCAGTCAGTATCCGACTTACGCGGATAATGGGGACCAGAGAAATCAGCGTATCTCGAATATTGCTTGACACATAGCTCATACTAGGAGTTAAGAGATCGAGCTCTTGTGTACATGTATCAGAGAATATTCAAAATTTTTCTTTGTCCATTAATATGAATGCAATGCAAGCGTATTCAAACAACATAAATTGCAATAAACGAAATAAAAAGCGTAAGTTATGCAAATGTGTATTTTACATATTTATTCGTGTGGTTGTACATCTCAGCAATTTAAATCGATGTAATAAACCCAATCTACTGTCAAATTTTGCAAACCGCCCGGTTGACAGAAATTGACATCCCGGTTGACAAAAATTCAAATTTTTTGCAGCTGTCATGTAGTACCAGCAAGTTTTTCCATGGAAGATTGCTGGGACTCTTGCTGGAACTACATAGTACCAGCAACAATGTCAATTTCTGTCAACCGGGATTGTTGCTGGTACTATGTAGTTCCAGTAAGAGTCCCAACAATCTTCCATGGAAAAACTTGCTGGTACTACATGACAGCTGCAAAAAATTTGAATTTTTGTCAACCGGGCGCGTATCTCCGAATCCGCGTATGTCGAGTACCGCGTATGTCGGATATCTACTGTATTTCATTCCATTTCCCTTACGCACACTTCGCTTCGCTTAATTTCCGTTTTCGTTTTCGCCCCAAACGTTCTTTCTCTTTCTTTCCTTCTTCTCTTTTTCTTCATTTTGAAATTTCGAATTAACGGATATCTGTCCAGATTATAACCGTTTCTGTTAACCTGTACATTGGTTACGAGAAGACACTTAATATTTTTCTCTCTTCCCTTTTCACTTTATGCTTTACTTGTTGCATGATCAAACCCTTCATATATCAGTCAAGCTGCACAGCGCAAGCTGAAGTGTGGGAAACATGCTATGAATCATATCGTTAAGTAATAGAACACACACACTTGCCGGGCACCCCAGCAAGTCGTAAAAAGTCTGGGTACAAAAGAAAATATTTTGAAAGGGAGGAATATGTAGGGTCCTACTAAGTAACTTTAAAAACGTAAAGTTATTTTTAACTTTAACTTTGTAACAAGAAGTAATACTACCCTTTCACAGTCTTGCCATATCGAGAAAATTGTTCAAAAATTCACCCTGTGGGTGTGTGACGATTTTTTGCAGTAAATTTAAGTTTGAGCCAGGCTCGGGCATTACTGTGCAAGGGTTAACAGTTGCTACTAAAAGCGTAATATTATTTATCAGTCTTGGTGATCGGTAAATAATTGTTTGTTATAAGCATTAAACGCAATAGATTTTCGTACACATCTTGAAATTTATTGAATTTCATCATCTTTCCTGTCATCCTCCGATCTGCATTCTTGAATTCATTGTTCCTCATTACAATTGATTCGCCCAACCCCACCCTTCATCCAAATAGCTCACTTTAACAGTAGTGCGGTCATGTGGAACAGCAAAGCATAGAACACCACATATACATTTCATATATACTGGGACATTCTTCTCAACACAGTTGGACCTTCTATTCGATATTGATGGATGATGTTTGCAAAACAACGCAATTTACAAAAAAATCTAACTACTTTTTAGCCATATTACTGGATAGTTGTCTAGAACTGGAAAGGCATGAATCTTCTGCATGTGTTATCCTCAAAACACACAAAATTGAATCATTCTCTAAGACGCTCATTAGTAGGACGTTATAATGAGGGAGAAAAAGTTACTATCATGTGATAAATTAAAGTTACATGCAAATATTTCGTGAATTATTAATTTATTTGTCCATACAAACTCCTCTACGTCCTCATTTGTTTTGTCACACAGCAAGGCTATTTTCCACGGTACATACTGAGTGTAGTGTGTAACACGCAATCAATTTGCGAATAAAGTGGGAAAACATTGACACTATATCTAATTTATTACAGAGAAAACCAGCAAAGCAGAATACACCGATAAAACAAATCATTCGGCTTTCTCGCAGCCTTGCTAATGGAAGGTTAATGAAGGCTTCAATGCCATTATAAATTATTCTTATGAGAAAGCGAAATGGATTAGACATAGCACTAGCTCATGCCAGTTAAGCAACGCTCGCTTTCGATGATACGTCTGAGCAAAACATCCGTGATGCAAACGTGTGTACGTAGGTTCGCAGTTCGCGTGCCCCGTGGTTACGTCTAGCAACTTGAAGTTGTTGTCCTGCATTTTAAAACTTCACAGTGTGTTTACCTGCAATGCCATGCCGTATAAATATTTTTATGTTATCGTATCTGTATTTTAAATTTCATCTGTAGCACAGTTAACTGAAAACACTACCAGACCTGCGATCAATCTGTAACTGTAATGCTGTAGGACAAATGAGCGTAGAATAGTAGGAGAAAGCCACGAATGAAATAGTGAATTTAACTACACGGGCGTTGTGTTTGGGAAGGTCTGTGATCTGTGTCCTGTGAGTGTACGTTAGAGTTTGGTTCCACGAGTGAGCGGATTATTCTACGTCCATTGAATCTTCTGTAGTCTGCTTGGGTGCATTTGAATCTTGTTGATCACCACCCGCCGCCCCTGCGTTGTTATTGCTGGATGGCCCATTCGGTTGCTGATCTGCTGGCGGGGTTGGTGGCTTCGGTTTCGGTCTGTTCAGTACCGAGTTCGTACACGTCGTAAGGGTTTGGGTTTCGTGGCGAATATCGGCAAGCTTCACGGGAGGATCCTGCGTCTTGCGAGCACCGACCAGTTTCGTTCGAGCGTCTTCGTACCATTTTTGTGCCTTTTGAGCAGCCTCGGTAATGTTTAAAATTTCTGTTTCAGACAGATGATCATACTTCGGCTCCTTCGCACGGTACTGCTCGACTGCCTTCAAGGTTTGCTGGATGCTGTATCCCAGTTCAGTAAATGCCCCTTCGTGTCCGCTATACTCTTCGCAACGGTTTCGGACGGGGTTCATTTTGGCGTGAAGTTTTTCCAGCCGCTCCTTGTATACCCCCTTCTCGCACGATTCACCATCCTCGTACAACCAGTTTTCGGTTTCTTCTAGTTCGCGACATATTTCCGATGCTTCCTGCGGTTCGATGTACTGATGCAGTGCCCCATCTTCCTGGATCTTTTCGCGGACCTCATACACCTGCTCTTCGAGGGCATTTTTGGCATCAATGCGCTCTTTCTCTTGGCGGTCATTAGCAATCATTTTCATCTATGTACGAAAACAGAATTAATATGTGCGTTTGTCAAGCAGCATGTACAACCAGTTTTTCATCACAATCTTACCTCTTCTTCGAAAAATTTGTGCAGATCTGCAGACAAAAAGCCATGAACCTTAGATTCAATCGTAAGCTCTACATGCTTAGTTATAATTTTTTTCTTCTTATCCTGCAAGTAAACAAGAATATACCAAATGTAAGTTATTTAAGCACAAACGAAAAACTCTAACTAACAATGATACAGACGTAAACATGATATTTTTCAGATGAATAAACCTGATATCTATAGTTATTGTTTTAAAACGCCGAATTGCTGTCTTTTTCCGATTTCTAAGCCATTAGTAAATCTACTGGCAAACGATTCCAGGTAATGAATCACCTTTCCGCGATTTTATCGAACAAATCAAATGATTTTTTGCAATTTCCAAATATTTCTTTAAAGTAGCCTAAAACTGTCTAATGCCATATGATGGATGGGAAAGTATGTTTACTAATTTTGAACTATGTAATCGCACAACAAAAACAGTAAGGGATAAATAAAGGGTGAAACCACTGGAATATGGAACATACATTTCAGAAAGTGAAGTTGGGCAATAATGTTTACAAAAGTTGTTCCATACTAAATAAATAGCAACTTTTTTCCCAATTATATGATGGTTTCAATAGTATGTGAAGCGTGCTTCTGGAGTTTTGCATCGAACATGTTCCGATTTTCTTATCTCAATTTGTTAACACGAATTATATCAAGGTAGCACATACCGATGTGAACCATCTGGTGACACGTTGCGTCCAACCCTCTCCACTACTTTCGTTGGCTTTTGAGTCTTTTTTAGGTTGCTCATCATCGCTACCCTACAAGAATACGGCAAAATCCCGATAATTGAAGTGAAAGCGAACGATAGCCAGATATGGAGAAAGAGAGAGAGAGAAAAAGAAAAGACAGTAAGAGAGAAAGAGGTTTGGTCAGAAACATTTTGAATCAAAAAAGTCGATACAGGAAAAAAACAAACAGAAGTAATTGGACGCACATTCTCTATTCATTCAGAAACAAATGTGCTGTAAATTTAGACGAATGTGGCTTGTATTCTTGTTAAAGAGTGAGGAGGGTTAAGGCAGCAACAACATCAACATGAGCCAGATTTCGGTGAATACAAAACAAATAACCTGGGGTCGTGCTTTAACGAACCCCACACTTACATCCTGAAAGAGTGATCTTAATAATAATCGCGAAAATAGGGAGGCTAAAAGTTCTATCATATAGCGGGGAATCCTCCCGTTAAAACCTCCAACCTTGACTTAATCGATTGTTCAAGGATTGTGTTGCAGGACTTCATCCTGCTCCAAAATGGCTTATTCATTTCTAGGACCAATTCGTAAAAAAACGCTTCACGAAGTTTTTTTTAGTCGTTGAGTATTCTAATAAAAAAGTAAAAAAGGCAAATGAAATAAGCTTTCCGGTTGCTAGGGTGGAATGTACTTTTCCATTAACCTATTTTTGTTTTTTAGCAGCTTACACCGGTATTACACAAAATGAAGTGTTAAAAAATCAAAACCAGTGATTAATAATGATAAAGCACTAATAACAATTGAAAACAATTTCGTGGATGGATAATCATGTGGTCTTCGTTTAAAATATGTTGGTAGATTCTGACTTACCTCTTGCACATCCATTGGTTCGCCCACTTTGCTCGCATCGTCACCCTCCTGGGGAGACGATGGTTGTTGTCCACTTGCATCTCCAGCCTTCTGTTCGCCATTTGCTCCCGGCGAAGCTGGCTCTTCGCTTTCCTTGCGTTCATATATTGTCGCACTGGCGAGCATTATGATTCCGTTGCCATTGATGCGAACTTTGACCTTTACTTCCTGGGCCTCTCCGTTAGCATCCGGTTTGATGCCTTTTACCTGGTACGAGCCAATAAACGGGTCCGGAAATGGAACACTGTTCGGTTCGTACTTCAATGTGATCGTCATGGCTTCCTTGCGTTGGACAGTCAGCATACGAGCGAACGGTGCGGAATGATACTGTTCGAATACCTTCAACTCATGGGGCCCGTCACTGTCGTCCCAGGAGATCAGCACTGGATAGGCCTGTACATCCGTGCAGGAGAACTCGCGCACCCGCACCGCAGGCGACATGATGGCGCACTGCAGGGCTGCTCCACGGGAAACTGCCTCATCTTGATTAAGCGTCGTGCTCGCCGGTTTTCCAAAAATTTGCTCGATCAAATGCTTAATAGCCGGAATGCGACTACTGCCGCCAACTATTTCCACGGAATGTATATCCTCAAGGGCCAGCTTTGAGTCTGATAACAATTTTCGCATGGTCGACTCAATGCGGGCAAACAGGTGACTGCACATTTCTTCCATGTCTGAACGCTGTAGTGAAGATTGCACATCAATCTCGTTCATGAAACACTCTATGTTTAACGGCAGCTTTGTGCTGTTAGCCGACATGTTCTTCTTCAGCTTTTCAACTTCGGTCAACAAACGTAGAAATGCTCTGTAAGATAAAAATCAATGAATATCGCAACGAAAGCTTCGATAAACACACATTTTTCAACGCCTACCTCTTTTTAGACGATGCGTCAATCTTGTACTTCGTTTGGAACTCCTTGTTAAAATGCATGGCCAGTTTCATATCAAAGTCCCGCCCGCCAACGGAGTCCGAGCAGCTGGCAAGCATTTTCAGCGAACCCTTCTGGAACGCACAGGCCGAAACCTGTAGTGAGGCATGGCCACAGTCCACAAACACTACATTGCGTGGCTTTTCTTCCGGGCCCGGTAGGTCCTGCTTGTAGAATCCATAACTCAGGGCAGTGGCTGTTGTTTCATTCATAAGCCTAAGCACATTTAGCCCACTTATGCTGGCGGCATCGAGCAGCGCCTGACGTTCAGCGTTCGTAAAGAAGGACGGCACCGTAACAACGCAGTCGTTGATCTGTGTCTTCAGCTCCTTCGAAGCGTCCTCCTTTAGCTTAGTGAACAGCATTGCCGTGATCTGCTCCGGTGTGAAGACGTGTTCTTCGTCGAGGTAGTTCACCCGTATACCGATACCACCGTCCGACGTCGCTTCCACCTGGTACGGCAATGAGCGCATTTCTTCCTGCACGTGAGGATCGTTAAATTTGCGTCCTAGAAAACGCTTGAATCCACCGATGGTGTTGTTCATGTTTGTGACTTGTTGATTTTTTGCGGCAACACCAAGCACTCGATTGCGTCCGGCGAACGCAACGAACGATCTAAAAATAGAATGATTGAGACAAGTGAATTTTAGTTTCGAAGTTGCATTTCTGCTGTTCCAGTAAAGAATGAATATATGCGTATGGCGGGTATTGTGTTGGCGAATATTTGCGACATAATAGAATACCCCAAATTTTATCTGATAGCACACTTATCCATAGGTACAATCAATAAATATTATAACTTCTAAATAAAAAACCTCTTGTAAATACTATCGCAAAGTTTAAACATTGTAAAAAACACCCATTATTCTATCCGCAATCATCTGTAACCAAGAGCGAGTTGTTCCGAAGTAAATGGTATACATATATCGCTGTACATGTTATGGTAGTGTGATTCGCTAGGTTCAGCTAACTTGCGTTGACTCAATACAAAACAACCCGCCCCCGAATGACCTTTTACGTTGCAGCATGTTGTCCACTATCTATTATAGACTTGTTTTTACTATAGTTGTTAGAATCACGAATCTACCTATGAATATTTTCATTTTCTATCGAATAAATTAAATTAACTTCAATTTTATTTCGATTAATCCTGTTCAGTATAAACAATCAAAACCAAGCTTCATTTTGAAATAATAGATATATTTAATAGATAATTGCTTTCTCATATTTAATAGACAATTGCAAACAATAAATGATAAATAAAATGAAAGTCAAAACTTCAATGTCAATATGACTCATTCTTGTGATCACTAAGAACATCCGAGGATATCAATCTATAGGCCAAAAAGAAACATTCGTCCAAGCCGACCGGTCGGTCGTTGTACGCTCCAAAAACGGAACGGCCATACAGACTTGTAGAAATGGGAACCACCTCACACCCTGTACTCTGCGTTTGCTAAGGAGCCGCAAATAACTTGCGGGGGTCAGAATCGTGGCATCGCATGGTCGCAGACATCTGCGCGCTTAAAAATATGATCCGTGAGTAATCCCGCGCCAAAATAACGCACACCTTCGCAGTAGTGGAGCGTGCGTCGTTGTCACCCCACCGGCCGCCTTGTTGCACTGTCCTTCTCATCTTCGATTCCAGCTACCACTTGCTCGATTGAGAGGAGGAAAGTGGTCAGACGTCCTTTCTTTTGAAAGCATATGTCACGCTTTGGGACTAACCGGATAAAGAGGTAAACCAGCTGCGAGTTATATTGTGTTTTACATGATTTAAATCGCTAAAGCAAGATGCAAACGCCCACCTGTTTAAAATGCAACAATATTGCGACCTTGAAAACTTACATTACACGCTCAAACAGTGAAAAACTCATACTCAATAGGAAATGATTCTATTAAAAAGATAATTTAAACTGCATTAAGTTAATTATGAATAATAATTCTTAATGAATAATACGATAAATAGCATTTTAATCGGCAGTTATAATAGCGAATCAAAACATTCGGTTAGCGTGATTTATTAGTTTGATAAAATATAACGTATCTGACACTCGGGGCTATGCGCAGCTGTCGAGGCGATTCGAGCCACAGGCGATGGTTGTTGTGTTCCACAATTGGGTATAAAAAACACATCCCATATAAGGACACATCATGTTGCACAGTTGTTGGTTCAACGCCAGATTGATCAACCAAATTGTGGAAGGGAGCATCCCTAACTTGTGAAATCGATCATGTTTGGGGATGTTAACATGAAGATACAATCAAATGTATACGTTTCTCAATGCTTTTTTTCCTCAGGTTTGCCCTAATGCGAGACCTTTGATTAGATCCATGATAGAAAAGATTTTTATGCAGTAATCCAAAACAATCGCTGCTGCTGTTTGAAACGTTCAAACCGAGCTGATCATGAGTTATACCCTTTAAAAAACAATAATGGACAGGATTGGGTGCGTATTTTCAACCGTAAAAGCAAAGAAAACAATTAAAAAATGGTGGAATAGAAAAATAAAACTGTTGGTCGTTCTTAGCTTCGGTTTCATACAGCTAGTATTACCTTTTGAAGAACTCTGGGGTTTTTTTTATAGTGCTGAACTAAATTTGGCCATCTCATGCAAGAGGTCGCTGGGCTTTCTGTGCATTATTTAAATGTATATATCAAAAATATAATTTACTATTCCTGTTCTTATTGTGCAGTCTAATCTGATAACATTCTACCAATGAATTATAGTAATATAACAAAAAAGGCCCTTGCCTTCCAAAATTTGAGCTTTTAATGTTACGCCCAAGCCGATTCAGATCTTTTCAGTACTTCAAAACAGGCGATAATGCCCATTTCCTTAATAAGTTTAATTTTCCTTCCGATCAGCTGGTCGTTGAGCAAGTTTCCGGCTCGCATACTATACCGCGGTAGGAAAAATCGATAATCTCCACAAGAATCTTCTCGAATATTTCTAGGTTATGTTGTGTACAGTGGTCCATGATAGCAGGATCTGACAGAACAACTATCATTGAAAGCGAAAAAGAAAGCCCCCAGAAACTGATGGATTGTTCGAATACCTCTAATGCCCAGATGCCAAGCCAATATTTGGAAAATTTGGTTTACAATTTTATGTAATCGCAACATGACTTGTACGATGAGCGTGCATGCTTCTAAGCACGCGGCTACACATACGTCCCACCATGGTGATGCGATTTTTGTTGAGCGCTTTGATTCGTGGATATACAAAATCATACTTACGGTGTGGCTCGCAAACTGTAGTCATTGGCGATGGTTTCAATGCCGCCAGCTTTGGCTACCGCAACGTAACAGGACTCGTTGCCAAAATCAATTCCAATCACCGACATTTTGGAGCAGTTGCCTTTTGGTAGGAGTATTTACTTGCGAACGTATTGAAACTTCAAGTTGCTCACACAGTCCAGCGCACAAGTAAATTCGATGGAATTTACAACGGCACACAGGCTTCTTTGCACTCAAAACACTGCCAGCTGAACTGATATCAGAACGATAAACTATTATTAGCAGTATCTATCGCAAAACTACACAGAAGAGAACCAGTTTTTACAAGCACAAAGTAATCGCTCGAGTTTTTGCACTACACGATCTTTCCTTTGCCGATACAAAACCGAAACTGTCTAGCAGACAGCTGTCACTTCTCGAACGACATGAACTCGCGAAGGGATGTGACGTTTCGAGATTTTACGAGAAGCTTCTCGAACATACTTTTTACAGTAAAAGAAAGGCTAACTGTACTGAAAAGTATAAATGGATAGAAAAAATGTAATTTTTCCTTTGGAAGTTGTTTTACTACAATGTATTATATATTTTAGTTTTTTTGTATGGAGTTTTGTGTACACTAAAAACTGGACAAATAGTACACTGTACTGAACCATCGATTCTAAAACTTCCCAAACATTAAGTTTAAGTAGTACAGATGTTGTTGAAGATTTGTTTGATCACAATTTTTTAATAAAATCTTAATTTTACATTTTAAATTCAGGTTTAGTTACACAAACAAAACAAGCATGTACACATTCTACACTGCTTGACATAAAAACAATACATTTTTTGAAAATTTGAACATAGACTAATAAACGAGTGGTGCAGGTTTCCCGCTTCAGACTAATTTGTTCAATGAGAAATGCATTTCAATTATAACCGCATTACCGCCCACAGTTAGGGCTTCAGGGGCACAGATTGCCATAATCATGGCACATCTTCCCGTGTGCCGAGGCAAACATTGTAACTCGGGGTCCACACTGCAGCGCGACGTCCCGTTTTAAAAGTAGCCCAGTTTCGGCAGAACAATCGCGCAAG
Organism: Anopheles ziemanni; assembly: GCF_943734765.1. NCBI lineage: Eukaryota > Metazoa > Arthropoda > Insecta > Diptera > Culicidae > Anopheles > Anopheles ziemanni. Next base: position 58,359,685 of record NC_080706.1, on the reverse strand, counting down.
CCAAGCGCGACAGAGGTAGGGGCGTATGTGGAAATATGTATCAAATTGGGGCGCAAACTCGGCTAAATTTTTTTGTTGAATTCTGAGGTAGTAATGCATGATATTTGTTTAGCTACGTATTTCATGCACCCTGTGTGAGGTTGGCGCTTCTACATTTGAAATTCACTAAGAAAACAAACTTAAACAGACAACGACTTTATTTTGCTCCACCGTAGAAGGTATATATTTCTCCGTCTTCTCCTACTTGTTCCTTGTATCTCGGGGTCCACACTACAGCGCGACGTCCCGTTTCAAAAGTAGCCCAGTTTCGGCAGAACAATCGCGCAAGCCAAGCGCGACAGAGGTAGGGGAGCATGTGGAAATATGTATCACATTGGGGCGCAAACTCGGCTAACATTTTTTGTTGAATTTTGAGGTAGTAATGCATGATATTTGTTTAGCTACGTATTTTATGCACCCTGAGTGAGTTTGGCGCTTCTACATTTGAAATTCAATGAGAAAACAAACTTAAACAGACAACGACGAAATTTTGGCCCGCCGTAGGAGGTATATATTTCTCGGTCATCTCCTACTTGTTTTAGAGCAGTTTGTTTACGTTTCGGAACCCGAAAAAACTTTGGTAAAAATATAAATTAAAACGGAGTTTCATAACTGAATTACATTTGTGAAAGCTAGAAATAAGTAGTACAACGAAAAATCCGATGTTTCGTGGAGAATATTGCTCATTTTGTTCGCGTTTGTGTTTCGGTTTGTTTATGTTTTGTCCAGCTGTCGGCTTGTTTTCGTTTCGAATTGACATTTGACAAGGGCTAGCGCGACGTCGCGTTTTTCGCTGTTTCTACACTAGCGCGATTTGTGCGACATTTTTTTTGTATGGAGTTCTGCCGCCTGTCAGGCGACGTCGCGTTTTGTGACGGGACGTCGCGCTGTAGTGTGGACCCCGAGTATTAATTAAAACTGAGTTTGATAACTGAATTACATTTGTGAAGGCTAGAAATAAGTAGTACAATGAAAAATCCGATTTTTCGTGAAGAATATTGCTCGTTTTGTACGCGTTTGTGTTTCGACTTGTTTACGTTTTGTCCAGCTGTCGGTTTGTTTACGTTTCGAATTGACATTTGACAAGAGCTAGCGAGACGTCGCGTTTTTCGCTGTTTCTACACTAGCTTCGTCTAGCGCGATTTGTGCGACATTTTTGTATATGGAGTTCAGCCGCCTGTCAGGCGACGTCGTGTTTCGTGACGGGACGTCGCGCTGTAGTGTGGACCCCGACGAAGACGTCGCGAACTTGTACGCGCGAACAGTTTGACAACCATGCATTGCCTAATACCTTTATTAGACGAGGATTTTTTCTGTCCTATTTTTCCAGACTTTTACTGTCGAAGTAGGCTCTGGCAGGGCGTTTGACATAAAAATGATATCCGCCCGTGTAATAACGAAAAGTTCCACAAAATATGTTTTGCAGTTACTTGATCATTTTCTCGTTTGAATTTAGCGTATTGTTCATCCTAGATTAATGAACAAAATCTGTTGCAAACAACAGAGCAAAAAGTCAACAAATCGCCACATTGACATATAAATTCCAGTCGAAAGAAAATCGGAACCGGTCATATCCCATTCCGATTTTGAGGAAGTATTGTATCTGTCAAACGCGTTTGACAGAAAACTTCTGGAAAAATATGACAGATACATTCCTCGTCTAATAAGGGTACAGTCTGTTCTCGAGTTACGCGGTTCTCGACTTACGCGGATTCGGAGATACGCGGTTTTCAAAATTTGACAGTAGATTGGGTTTATTACATCGATTTAAATTCCTGAGATGTACAACCACACGAAAAAATGTGTAAATTACACATTTGCATAACTTACGCTTTTAATTTCGTTTGTTGCAATTTATGTAGTTTGAATACGCTTGCATTGCATTCATATTAATGGACAAAGAAAAATTTTGAATATTCGATGATACATGTACACAATAGCTCGATCTCTTAACTCCTAATATAAACTATGTGTCAAGCAATATTCGAGATACGCGGAAATTCGAGATACGCGGATTTCTGTGGAACGCAAAAACCGCGTAACTCGGGAACAGACTGTATACGGAAGATATCCTCTTACTCGGGGTCCACACTACAGCGCGACGTCGCCTGACAGGCGCTGAACTCCATGCAAAAACAATGTAGCGCGATTCGCGTGACATCGCGCAAAGTTTTTTTTATATGGAGTTCAGCTCCTGTCAGGCGACGTCGCGCTGTAGTGTGGACCCCGAGTTACACGCTTTCCAGACTGCACCGTCGCGTAACGCGACGTCGCCTGACAGGCGCTGAACTCCATGCAAAAAAAACCTAGCGCGATTAGCGCGACATCGCGCAAGTTTTTTTTTATATAGAGTTCAGCTGCTGTCAGGCGATGTCGCGCTGTAGTGTGGACCCCAAGTTATTAGTGATGTGCGCTCTGAGTGCGAATGAATGAGTGATTCGAATCTTAATATTGAATGAACCATTTAAATCCTAATATATAGTTTTTGTGACTCCCTTTGATTTGAATCCTTAACTGGGATTCGAATCCCAAAAGAATGAACGAGTTGGTAAAAGAGTCGCTAGTCGCCATAGAGATTCGAATCCCAAGTTGTGATTCGAATCCCAGTTTGGGATCACTACATGGGCGACTATAGTCTATAGTGACTCTTTTACCAACTCGTTCATTCTTTTGGGTTTCGAATCCCATATAGTGATTCCCAAAATGGGATTCGAATCACAACTTGGGATTCGAAACACAACTTGGGATTCGAATCACAACTTGGGATTAGAATCGCAATGGCGACTAGTGACTCTTTTACCCACCCGTTCATTCTTTTGGGATTCGAATCCCAGTTAAGATTTCAAATCATCTCGAAGGTTAATAAATTATTTTTCACGTTTTAAATCACAAAAGAGTGACTTAAAGATTCGAATCATCGTTATGATTATTCACTCTGATTCAAATCTCTAAAAAGAGTTGTTATTCTCATCACTACAAGTTATATCTTCCTTTCCTTTCCTTAACATAGGCAATGCATGGTAGTCAAATTGTTCGCGCGTACAAGTTCGCGACGTCTACCTCGGGGTCCACACTACAGCGTGACGTCGCCGGACAGGAGGTGAACTCCATATAAAAAAAATTTGCGCGATGTTGCGCGAATCGCGCTAGATTTTTTTTGCATGGAGTTCAGCGCCTGTCAGGCGACGTCGCGTTACGCGACGGTGCAGTCTGGAAAGCGTGTACGGCTTGCTTAAGGCTCATATAAGGTTTTAATTAAAATAAACATCAACCCGCTTATGTTTGCAGCAGCGACCGCTACTGTAACCCAATGACAGCGGCATGTGTCAAGATGTATTCATAAAAAATAATAGACCAGGGTTTATACAACAAGGGAAAATCGATGAAATATCAACGTATTTAAATATGCCGTTATTGTAACTGTTACATTAAAACTTAGCTCTCAATTAAAAAAGAGAACACACAACTATTTACCCAACCCCGTCTTCACCGAGCATCGCCGGGGTGTTTAGCTAGTTTTAAATAAAAATCATATCTTCTGGTCATTCTGTTGCACATGTTGCACGAAAGATAGGTACTGCTTAAAACAGGTAATTCAGACATAACTTTTTAGTTCTTCAACCGATTTCCACAAATGACCCTTCAAACGAATGGTCTATTCAAGACGTGCAAATTTTTCGAAGGTAAAATGTTAACATCGTTTCTTGTTTTTGAGAAAAAAAAACTTGTTTGGGAACGGGTTCTCCCGAAGGGTAAAAAGGTAAACCAATCTTGATTTGCAATTTAGGTTAAAAAAAGTCAATTCTCGCAAAACTTTTTAGTAAACCGATTTCCATAAATTACCCCTCAAACGGATGATCTATTCAAGACATGTAATTTTGTCTCAAATTTGTTATTACGTTTTGGCCGTCTTTTCTTGTTTCTAGTAGTCACTATCAAAGACGATTTAGCATCAGCAGCATTTGATTAGTGACTGAAAGAAAAAATAGTATCTACGACATTTTTTGCACCATGACCCAAAGAATATCTAATGCAGAGTTCAGAATAGACCACGTTTAACTTCATTAATGATTCGAGTTGTTTTCTCTGCCAAGAAAGAAAAACGGCAAACACATCTTCTTCTCTTCTTCTCTTCTCTATCTCTTCTTCTCTATATCTATAAAAATGGATGTTTGTATGTTCGTGAACTCAAAATCGGCTGAACCTATCTTGATGACGTCTTAGTATGGTTTGTTCCTTTTTACCCAAGAAAGGTTTAGGAAAAAAGAGAACGTCAAAATTCCCAAGGAAAAGCCGTAAAATTCTAAAATTCGGTAAAAATGGCTTTTTTTATATTAACAACTAAAATTTACCTTCTCTAACGAAAACTAAAAAACCGTTGAGCTCATCTCTACAAAGTTTTCTGATGATTTGTTTCTTTTATCCCAATAAAAACAATGAAAAGTTAGAAAATTCCCCAGGAAAAGCCAGAAAACCAGAAAACTCGATGAAGGATTTTTTCCATACAAAAATGGAAAATTAAAAAAATGAGTGTTTGTTTTTAACGCTGAAACTCGAAATCGGCTGTGCCAATCTTAATGATGTAATCGGTATTTGTTCGTTTTTATTCATTGAAGGTTCGAAGAAAAGAAAACTTTTAAATTCCCTAAGGAAAAGTCGGAAAATTTCCCATACAATCAAATCAAATATACGATTTATAACTAAAACTAAGAAACCGCTTGACCAACCGTAACAAAGTTTTGGGATGATTTTTTCTTCCTTACCCAGCGATTAAAATTCACCGAGTCCGAATTCACAGATAATCGAATTATTTCATCTCGGTTAATCAACAAGCGATCGCCTAGATCACGTGTATTTGGTTTTGATAGGTGTTGAATTTATTTTGTTGAGTGGCAAAAAAGAGCTTTGTTGCACGTACACATTTTTCTATGGAAGGTGAACAAGATTCATTCCGAAGGCGAACATTTTTGATCCAATGGTGCATTGAGCCTGCGGACTTTACAATCCCACTTCGTTAGTATGTTTTGTCCAATGAATTTACTAAAAGCTCCGCTAAGAACTAAGAAACCGCTTGACCAACCGTAACAAAGTTTTGGGATGATTTTTTCTTCCTTACCCAGCGATTAAAATTCACCGAGTCCGAATTCACAGATAATCGAATTATTTCATCTCGGTTAATCAACAAGCGATCGCCTAGATCACGTGTATTTGGTTTTGATAGGTGTTGAATTTATTTTGTTGAGTGGCAAAAAAGAGCTTTGTTGCACGTACACATTTTTCTATGGAAGGTGAACAAGATTCATTCCGAAGGCGAACATTTTTGATCCAATGGTGCATTGAGCCTGCGGACTTTACAATCCCACTTCGTTAGTATGTTTTGTCCAATGAATTTACTAAAAGCTCTCCATGTGCATTACTTTCGAAAACACCAACTTCATATCATATTGGCCTTTATTGTGTAACGCATGCTAAACACATATGAATATTAAGTATTTAAGTTCGGGGAAATCTATCAAACAAGCTTGCAAGTACATCGCCGGAAGGAATATGGGGGTTTTGGTATTGAAGGAGATGAAATAAGTACCAAATGAGCCGATACGTTGTTGTGCTTTCCACAGGTTTTGTTTTTTATTTCAATATTTAGTTTATTTGAAGAATGGTTACGGAATTCACCAAGAAGTCTTGAGTCAGGAGTACAGCAAGCAAAAAAAAAAAAAACATAAGATACATGATTCCAACTTGCAGCAGCGACTGGATCATTGCTCTCATATCAATTGATTAATCGTATTGAAAATAAAAACTTTACTGTAATTTTAGAATTATAAATATTGGACGAGGCGAAGTTCGTTGGGTCAGCTTGTTAAAATATTTAGTAGAAGGCTGTAAAATTTCGACAGATAAGTGTAACCCCCTTTTAATAATAAATATTGCTTTATAAAAACTGTTGCACGCACGATGACGTTAAATTTTAAAATAATTAAATAAAGAGGTATGGTAATCGTATGATTCTGGGAACGAAACGTAGGATACTGTTCAAAAATACTAGCCAAGGAAGGCAATAATAATTCCTGATTGACAGAAATTTAAATTTTTGCTGCTATCACGTAGTTCTAGCAAGAGTCCCAGCAATCTGTCGTAGAAAAACTAGCTGTAACTACATGACAACTGAAAAAAATTTGAATTTTTGTCAACCGGGTTGGTTGAATAGTGAGACGGGGATCTGCTAAAGATCAGCGATAATGTGACTATTTGAAATTAAATTTATGTAAAAAATATGTTGATTATTATACTGAAAAGTCTATTATTCATGTTTTAAAGCTATCAATAATAAATAAGAAAGAAAGTTGCAACCAAACATTGCAGTCTGTTGGTTTCCGACTGCAGCACGATTGATAAGATCGATCAATTCAAAAAATTTGTAATTCAGTCGTGCGTTGAATTGCAAGCATCCGTTTAAAAATATTCACAGAATGGTCAGCCAAATCAGAATTACGACAGGCTTTGATTAATAGTACGAAAAGTGATATCTCCATATTTTTTTTCTGAGACAGAGGATGGTAGACAGCCACACCTTGGGGACCCTGGTAGAAACAAAGAAAAAAGAAACTATTTTCGCGCGATTGGCGTTGTCTTCATGCAAAATAAGCAAGGTCAAAATGAACAAACAAAAGAGCTCTATCAGTATCTTGATGATCAATCTTTCCAAGAGTCACAATACAGGTAAAAATATGATGCACACTTAAGGCTCATTCTGCATGTTAAAATCGAAATACGAGCCAATAAGTCATTTCTGTCACTAAATTTGTATTCATCGTAAATTGTTTTTAATTTAAATTAGCTCCGTGAGTCTTGTATTTTTACTATACAATAAATTTGAATTTTCAATTAACGTGTCACATTACATATATTGGTACTCAGATTTATTTAATTTAATTTGAAGTAGAAAAAATGTTCCATTTAGTACTTCCGAGACTTTTTTTTATTCTAACTTACACTGATGAGTCTCGATGTAGGAACACCTTTTAAGCAATTTGGTTGCTGTAAACTTTGGAGCATATTGTCATTGGTTCCTGTAAACTTTGGAGCATACTGTCTAACCAACATTTTTGGTTTTTAATTGTATTAGGCTTTTTACGAGATACTGATATATGAAATTACAAGTTCTTGTGTGCATTAAAAACCGTGTACATAAACAAACTAGGTTAAATAAAAAAAATGAAGTAATGATACATGAGCTAATTTTTTTAAATCATGTTCCCACCGTTTCCAGACTTTTTGAGACCATCACAATCCGTTAGTGCAACGATTTGATTTAAAAAATGATTGAAATAGATCCGACGTGTGAGGGTTTGCAATTGCTAACTTAAGAAACTTTGGGAGGGTTATCAGTTTTCGTGGTAACCAAAACTGATAGCCCTCCCAAAGTTGCCCTTCTGATCTTCGCAACCACCTTCAACGACGATCATAACGGTCGAAAATATGGTCATCTTATGCCAAATAAATTATCACAAGGGTTTCTAAAATGTTTCGCTTATTGTTGCGATCTTCTGGCTCAACGGAACGGAACAATATAACCTCTCCGCCTTCTGCCTTTCGATTCAGCATCTGATGGCTTTCATAGAAAGTGCAGGGTTACTACAAACTCCAAATTTTAATCGTGCTATGTTGGTAACTCTAGTAGTCTTATTGAATTTATTAGTCAGTCTGTCTTGAACGGGCAATTATCTTGCGACAAAACTATCTAATGCTATGGTAGAGTTGCAGGCGCTTATGTTATTTCTTATTTCCTTCACGTAGTCTGTTTGTAGATTTGGCGGCCGAGGACACAATAATATCAATAAAAATTCAAATTTGCTTATGCCACACACCGTGGACTTGATGTCATTTGATGGAAAGGAAATGACTGAGATACTCTGTGCTAGCTTATATGCATCGACCGGCCGGCGAGACACGTGAGAAGAACCACCTTTATATTGTTGTTTTGCCGGCGTTGTTTAAATTGATTACATTGGTTTAATATATTAAATTCGGAAGTTCTCCAACCAACAAACAAATGCATGTTCTATAGTATAGTTTGACTAGATTGTAATGAGTTAGTTAAATAATTGGTTGATCTTTTAACGTGTTAACGAAGAAGTCTAGTCTTATGAAGCACTTCTGTAATATCGTGGCGTGTTTTACGGTTACCAATTTCCGTATTTTAACTACCCGTTTACCCTTAATTACATTCCTACAGGCCCTCGTCGCTATTAACTTCACATTCCGCTTCAAGATCATATTATATTCTAATTTATCTAATTGAAAATACACTGATGATAGCAATCATGAACAAAACGAAAATTGAAAGGATCGTAGAGAAAACGGGCGTAGTAATGCATTACCATAGAATGGCTACTTACTTTATATTCGATATAGATGCAAATTTGATTGATGTGCAATATCCATCCGCCACGATACCAAAACGTACGAAAAATAAATCAAACAGAATTGCAACATAGTTGTGCGGAAATCAAGCCAAGAGTTTTGATGGTTTCTCCATCATCACGAAGATCTCAGGTAGCGGAAGAGACCATCGAAATGGTGTAACGTAACGGATTGCTTCAGGTAGTTATTCGATTGTGTTTCATTCACAAATTGATCCAATTCGAACAGAAGTACATGTGAGTTTGTGTGAATTTAAGAAAAATTCAATTCACACAAACTCAATCTTCACGGTCAGTGTATGAAAAAATAAACATTGTAAAACCATAAAACAGTCTTCTTAAACCGATAGACTCACAAAAACTTGTAAAATTTCCACTCATCAAACAATGAAATTAGATTGATTGCATTTAAATTCATTTTAAAGATATGTAAAGGGTCAAATGTTCCACAAATGTATTAAAGTATAGACATATTGTAGAGGAATGATTACTGAAGTTGTTGAGTAGTTTTGAGCAAACATTTATTTGCTATTCTTTTTGTAAATTCTGCAATGAAACAAAAATCCACAAATTATGAAATGACGAGTGTCATATAAAGAGCATCGATTTGGAAAGAACCAAATTTATTAAAAACAGTTTTTTTACAAATTGTTCTTTACGATAATTTGAATATGGGTTTGAAAGAATTATACACACAAAGGAGGTTATAAAAAACTTAACAATTGGGAGTTTTTAACTGTGACAGTCAACCTTCTTTAGGTAATGCATGGATCTGTTCGATGTATCGTACCGTGGAATCGGTTTAGCAATAACGGTTTTGACAGTATCGTGTGTTCTGTATTCTGTATACAATGTTGTATAATGGAGGTCGTTCAGTATGATGCACTTATACTAGCAGGACAACCGATATCCCATGTTGATGATTATTACGTGTTCAACTCTTTGCTTTTAATGTACGAACTATCGAAATGCAATATTATTCATTGACAAGCTGACCCAACGAACTTCGCCTCGTCCAATATTAATAATTCTAAAATTCTAGTAAAGTTTTTATTTTCAATGCGATTAATCAATTCATATGAGAGCAATGATCCAGTTAGAGCCATTGGCATCAAGCAATAATCTCGGAATAGAAAAGCTGCTGCAAGTTGGAATCGTGTATCTTATGTTTTTTTTTGCTTGCTGTACTCCTGACTTAAGAGTTCTTGGTGAATTCCTTAACCATTCTTCAAATAAACTAAACATTGAAATAAAAATCAAAACCTGTGGAATGCACAACAACTTATCGGCTCATTTAATACTTATTTCATCTCCTTCAATACCAAAACCCCCATATTCCTTCCGGCGATGTACTTGCAAACTTGTTTGATAGATTTCCCTGAACTTAAATACTTAATATTCATATGTGTTTAGCATGCGTTACACAATAAAGGCCAATATGATATGAAGTTGGTGTTTTCGAAAATAATGCACATGGAGAGCTTTTAGAAAATTCATTGGACAAAACATACTAACGAAGTGGGATTGTAAAGTCCGCAGGCTCAATGCACCATTGGATCAAAAATGTTCGCCTTCGGAAGGAATCTTGTTCACCAAATACACGTGATCTGGGCGATCGCTTGTTGATTAACCGAGATGAAATAATTCGATTATCTGTGAATTCGGACTCGGTGAATTTTAAACGCTGGGTAAGGAAGAAAAAATCATCCCAAAACTTTAGTTTTAGTTATAAATCGTATATTTGATTTGATTGTATGGGAAATTTTCCGACTTTTCCTTAGGGATTTAAAAAATTAAATTTAAAAATTTTCTTTTCTTTGAACCTTCCATGAATAAAAACGAACAAATACCGATTACATCATCAAGATTGGCACAGCCGATTTCGAGTTTCAGCGTTAAAAACAAACACTCATTTTTTTAAGTTTCCATTTTTGTATGAAAAAAATCCTTCATCGAGTTTTCTGGTTTTCTGGATTTTCCTGGGGAATTTTCTAACTTTTCATTGTTTTTATTGGGATAAAAGAAACAAATCATCAGAAAACTTTGTAGAGATGAGCTCAACCGTTTTTTAGTTTTCGTTAGAGAAGGTAAATTTTAGTTGTTAATATAAAAAAAGCCATTTTTACCGAATTTTAGAATTTTACGGCTTTTCCTTGGGAATTTTGACGTTCTCTTTTTTCCTAAACCTTTCTTGGGTAAAAAGGAACAAACCATACGAAGACGTCATCAAGATTGGTTCACCCGATTTTGAGTTCACGAACATACAAACATCCATTTTTATAGATATAGAAGTTTGCTTGCGGTGTTTTTCACTGTAAACTAATCGTATATCTATACAAGCATGTGGAAAAAGCGGTAGTTGGTGATTTCGATGGCGATTAGGAACAGATTTTGAAGTTTCAATGTTCACTGTGTTTGGACACGAGCCAAATTACTTAAAATTTTCATATTGGTTCCAACATCAACCTGTTGGTATATCTTAAATTGAACATAGAAGGAATGGAGCAAAACCCCGTTGTCAGAAAAATCAATATCAAGCGTTTGTCCTCTATACTATCTGGTATATTTTATTTTTTTAATAAAACACGTTTTACCAGGCATTGGATCCATTTTTCGGCTGTATGTTTTATTACATTCTCGATCAAACTGACATACTTTAGTTTAATGATTGAAAGTCGTAATCATTTTTTTACATCGTAGAGAATGTGTATGAATCGCCAGATTGGGAACATGTGCGCGCCTTATTTACATTTCTCTCAACGACTCTTTGCTGTTCCCAAACGAAGAGAAATGACACCGCAAAGGATTGTAAATGTAACAATAAAAGCCAGGCTAAAAATTGTGAAAAATGAGTTGATATTATTTATACGACCTTAGCATAAAACGTATGTTTGAAGAAGGTGATTTTACCTAGTTCTTTTTCAGATGTTCATGTTTGAAATATTGATTCGTAGTTTGCAAGTTTTAATGCTACGTAACATTGAAATTTTATGAACGCCGTAACATCTGAAATCTTCTTACAAAATAAATGTTGAAGAGCCCGGTTATTTATAAAATAATTACATTTAAATAAAACTGTTGCGTTAAAAAAAACTATGTGCATATTAGATATTCATCCCATAAACGAACCTCATATTTAATTTAAGTTTGTGTAGGATGGTGAGTTGCTGATTTTAAGTCCTTTGAATCGAATCTGCCATCAATGATTGTTTGATGTTTTAAATAACGTTTCATATACCGTCCGTGGAATACGGAGCTTTAAACAATCAAATGCAGCAATGGAAAAGTAGCAATGTAAGCAATCAACACCATTCAGCTGGCTTTCCACCCGACTTGAAAACAGCTCATTTGGAAAAAGGGACGAGCTGAGCCGTACATTTTCCGTCCCGTATTGCTGCTAAAGCAGGGGTTGGGAAAGTCCGGCCCGGGGGCCAAATCTGGAACGCCAACTGATTTCATCCGGCCCGTAAGAAAATTTTAGTGCTTCATACAAAACATCCAACTAAAAATTCATCCAACTTTAATTTCTTCACAAAACTGAAGGTTAAAATTGTTGAACGAGGTATTCCTGTAAAAAAATCAAAATTTAACGAAAATATATTGTCTTTTATCACTTTTTATATAACTTTACTATTTAAAATGTTAACACTCCAATCAAAAGGGTACTACTTTGAAAACATTGAATCATCGTTTAAGGCATCCGGCCCGCGCTTTCAGTTTCGTTTTAATCATCTGGTCCTTTTAGGAAATGTATGCCGACCCCTGTGCTAGAGCATAAGGATCGTTATGCTTCACTTCCCATGTTCTCACCCGCACGTCCAAACTGGCTCTGGCAGCCGCCCTTGTCGCCCGCGCCGGTTATCGGAAGTGCTACCAGAAGGCATCTGTGCGTAACGCTGCTTTGGCACAACATTAACGCTAGGATGATAAACGAATCCTTGGGTAATTTGCACCCCGATATATGAGAAAAGGCGCAGTTTGGAAAACAAATAACGACAAGACACGTATCATCTCTATCTTCATTACAATCATTACACAGTATAGGCTACTTAGGCTCGAAAAAGGGACCTTGAGGAGCTTCACTTTCACTTTGTTTCTACTGCCAAACATGTGTTGTTCACACACAGTTCATAAAAGGATACAATTACATTGGCAAAGCATTTGTCAGCATAGCAGCCTAGGACGGTCGGTAGCACGGATGGCTTTTCTCGAGGGATTTTCCCGGAGATGAAACCTCCGGCTGGTTTGTTAACAATTTATAAATCATGAAATCGTCTGGTGGCAAGGTGTATATTGAATGCTAACGTTGACGAAAGAAACTAAATGAAACAGCAGACGAACGAAGCAAAGAATATTTTATTACTAAGGTTTTCGTTTGTAACACAGTGCACACTAGCCACAAGGGAGATCTATCTGCTATGTTCCCGTGCAGCTGTCTCATGTGTTTTCCTATGTACATGTGCTCCCAATAATTTACAATTGAAACTGAACACAATTAATTCAATTGCTTTGCATGAGGTGCAATTGATTTTGTGAAATTAATCAATAATTATACGACCTTCAATGCGTTTTTTTGGAATCAGCTATGCAGCACGAACATTTTACTTTGAACATTTTAACTCCAGAAGCTATTTATGTCCTGGAAATCGACGTCCTCTCCAACTTGATCTTTTTTGCTCTTGCCCAAACTAGGTCCGAAATGCCTCATTTCAACTGTATAAAATGATGTATTATACATTATTTGATATATGTAGTTTAAATGAGGCTTTCAAATACCTCTTGAACAATAGATTATCTTCTTTAGATAATCAGTTAGAAAGAGTCAAATCAACTTGTACCAAATCTACGAAATGCAGTGCTCTGTGTCTATGATAAATTATCGTTCATAAGACGTTTTGCAGAATGATAAAAGTAAAATAACCAACCGACGTGGTTGTGGTAAGGTAAAAGTGTAGTTGTAGTTTGGGTTTGTAAATTAACATTTTATCAACTCGTAAACTTTACTTGGTCCTACGAAAATATTTTTGTCGTATGTCACAGAAACCAACCAAGTGCTTAGGTCTCTAACTGCTTCGTGAACTGCAAACGGTGCCAAAAAGGAATGATGAAAGGCAATGTTTCCCTTGAAGAGTAAGAATATTTAAAACAAACAGATTGTATGTGTGAGACATAAGATGCAGCGGTGTCCTATGTCCTGCCTTTCGGGGAAGAAATGTTGGGAAAAGTGCGTATCTTTCGATACAACGGGTTGAAACCGGACCGCGTACAAAGTCATTGCAACCGGTAAGTTCCGGTAGGAAGGAAGGGAATAGAAAATTGATCCTTTTTCGGCACGTGGCCAACACTGCAATGATCGTACCATTCAGTGCAAGACAGATGTTGCGCAAAGGGCTTCCTTCTTCGGTAAACTGCTGCTAGATTAATTTATTATATGGGAAAGAAACTTCAATTCTTTTCTATTAATAATATTGTTCTGCTTCTGCCATTCACTTTTGACATTGAGACTACTGAAGTCCACCATTAAAGATCGAATTTCACCACACGTTGATAAGGCATCCTTTTATTTCTATTATTAACTTCATCAGCTCGTAACATGTGTGTAGTTAGTACGTATTCCAACGAAGTTTTTAACGATTCATGAATATTATCGTTTAATTAGCTATACGCACAAACGATAAATGGGGATTGAAAAACTGCCTTATACATTTTCAAACTATTTCCCCTCCAAAAATTGATTAGGAGCAGTTTTGAGCATAGCTGTTATGGTACAGTTCTGTAGGCGAAAACCGTCTCCACATTCATTAACACTTACACTGAACGTTGCACAATTTGAAAACGTGCTGAACCTTTGACCGAAACGGTAACTCTATCCATCACAGGCGCACATACGTCCGGTCATCGCTTTCGAGGATTAATTTTATTTTTGTCTCCGGATATTTAGTCGTGCGAATCGGCTGTTTGCTGAATGGCTGAAATTGGTACCTGATCGTACTTAGTTTGCTCAATGATGTGTGAAATCGTCCAAATAAAAAAAAATACCGCAGTTGGCGCTTCGATATCGAGTATCGGCGGAAGGCCAAGCGAATGAGGATTCTTCAAAATTGCAAAAGTATGCACCATTTGGTATCGGAGTAGTTTCTTGCATAATAATATTTATTTGGTTGGCTGACCTGTTAAAAGCTGATTCCGGTTTTGCGGTTTCCAATTGCAATTTGAATTAACTTCGAAAGAATCAAAATTGCGAGGGTTGTAGATTTTTTGGGTTGCCGTCCATGTTTGGTATACGCGATCGTGCAGCATATATGGGCAGAAATGATTTAAGTATTGGAGAGGTTTCTCTGGGATTGTAGTGTATAACAAGTATCGCAAGATATATCTCCATGTTTCTCTCAGTTAAATTAAATATAAAAAGCTCCATAATTCTTAGTTTCAATTATCTACGATTCAATTATCATAAAAATTAAAATAACAGACCAACACAATTTATCACCTCATTTACACTACCGCAACTAAACCGAGTTGGAGAATAAAGCGATAGTAACCGGAAAACTTGTGTACATTCAGGATGGGTTACAACGATCGAGTAAATTGGGGATAGAATATGCTCGATTTTCTAGTGAAACACTATTGTCTAGGGAGCGTTTTACGGGGAAAACGCCTGGAAACTGTCTTGTTGATTAGTCATAGTATAAGCTACCGTCCCAAGGGAAAATATACAGACGCCAAGGGGAAAGTCATACAAAGTTTCCATCAAATACTTTGATACAACATACGGCACATGCAGAGCCACTCACTTGACAACGTAGTTCATCATCAATGCGAGTAATACGAGAACTATTCAATTCCCAGTCTTAACAGTGAAATTTGATAATACATTGAGACATTTTACTTCCCTTGACTACGAGGGCGTATACGCTAGCATCTTATTCAGTTACCAATGATTTCATCGTAACTGTGATCGCAATAAAAACGAGAGACCGGCCTCCGTTTCCCTCAAATTATTTTAAGTGGATGGAAACGAGTCGACAGTTGTCCTGAGTAAATGTGAGAAAGCAATTGCATAAAGATTGCCCTTGAACGTGTTTTCATTTCTTATTGGGGACAGACAGGGCAAGTGAATCGGAAATGATTTGGATACGTATTTTACAATATTCTAGTTATCATCAATGATACTTGGTAGCGTCGACGATGTTTTCCTCACTGTGAGTTTAGATACGCACTAGGAATGGTCATATTATAAAAAGTTAGCTTATGGTCAAGTGTTGGAATATCGATCTGATCTAAACACAATTTTAAAAAGAAAGCTAAGCTGATGAGAAAAACGCATTTATTCACACATTGATTTGTCTTTATAAGTTTGTGAAACGAAGTATCATTGTTTAAATAGAAAAAAGAAATTACTGAATACAGAATCAACAAAAAACTAGCATAATCATGCAAACTGTGCATTGTGCGATGTGTTCATATTCATTTGGTCTTACATCCACTCATATTGTGGAAAATGATCAAATGTAACAGACAGCGTGATACCGATTGTTATAATATGCATAAAATATCGCATGGAGGACATACTTTAATTGCACAAATATTACAAAAAAACTTTCTTCGTAGACAAAAGTTTAGCCCATTGATGGTACAAACCGATTCGCCGCGCATAAAACATATTGAATTTTTATTTGTCCAGGACGAAATGAACGATATATGATAATAAATTAGTCTTTGCTAGTATAATGTTATTATTTGGTTCTGCTATGGAAAATTTGCCAACGAACACAACATTAACACAATAAACAAAAACTCTAGTATACACTACCATACACTCCGCTAGG
This sequence comes from Anopheles ziemanni, assembly GCF_943734765.1. NCBI lineage: Eukaryota > Metazoa > Arthropoda > Insecta > Diptera > Culicidae > Anopheles > Anopheles ziemanni. Next base: position 58,343,394 of record NC_080706.1, on the reverse strand, counting down.
AGAAAAACCTAACATTAAAAAAAGTCATTGAACCCCCGAAACTCACAAATATATCATTTACATAGACCGATATGGATATTTTACGTACTAGACCTAGTGACCCCGTATGAAGCCAATTGATGATGAATAAGTTAAAGTTGATAGCATTTAGTGTTCTATCATATTCATTTGGCCGCGTCGGGCATTACCAGCGAACTTGCTCTGAACACCCCAACATGATGAAGCGAGAAATAATATTCTAAGTTGCAGGCAGGTGTGATCTCACTTCTTTTTCAGCTACATTTACTGCTTCACGAAGGCTTTTTTGTGGATTTCACCGGTACCTGTTGGGGTGGTAAGCGGTATGTAAATTCACGAATACAGGGAAAAACGATTACAGCCATCTAACCATCTTCAAGTCCGTTAACTGGTTACATCAAACTGCCCGTTCGTCGGCCTGTATTCGTTTACACAAGTGCACTCGATGGTCACCTGGAGCGACCACGCACCCTTTTGAAAGCATCGCCACATAGAACGTGCAGACCGACATTCAGTTTAGCCGGCGAAAGACAACCAATACATTATGTATCCCTTTTTATGAAAAACTATATATGTATGTGGATTGCTCATGCTCAAACACAGTAGAATTGGATTTAGAAATCCATGAATTGCTGGTGCTGCTACCAACAATTTGCTCAAATAACCATCTGGACCTCAGACCGCAACCTTGCGACATTGCAACCCCAGAATGTAACCAACGGCAACGAATGACTTACAAACAAAACAAGTGAACGGTTCGCAGCGTATGTTTGAAGCCTTGCACACACAATAATCAACTAAAAATTCTTTTCACATACCCAAAAGTTATATGAATATCAAAACCATAATTAAACGATGAATTCAAAAGAGATCCAATTTTTTGATAGAAAAGAATTGAAGATATATGTATATTTTTTTTTAACATAGTGTTTGTTTATTCCACCTATTGTGTCTTTTGCATTCGTTTCTATCTGCATGACAAATCACCATTTTTCTTTACTTGAAGCAGCACAACGTGATTGAAATAAGAAATTAAAATCATGTACGTATTCAACAATTACTTGAATATGTTAATTGAGAAATGCTGGAAAATTGCTTGCACAATCTTTGTATTCTTGCTTTGGCATTCTTTCTTTGCCTTCCCTGTTCAAACAGCAATCGGAAAAGGAAATGGAAGACATGACCAAAGACAATTCTTTACGCGTATAAAAGATTTTACGCTAAATTTGAAAGTCTTTAGCCAGAATCCTATATAGAACAATTATTGTACCTACACTCACATAATGCAATATAGTTAATATTGACTTGTTTAGGCGATAACTGTAATGCATGCTGTAATGCTTATAAGTTGTCAAGTCCGTGTAAACTATATACATACATATAAGTATTTTATGCTTGTCCTGTGCTAATTGTAAAAATGATTTATCTCTATAATAATAAGTGAAATTTTGAGACATAACAAAAAATAATGAGCTCTATTGGTTGAACATTGTGTTCTACTGTTGGTTTTAAATTTTCAGAATAAAAATAATCACACTTTATGAAAAAAATGCTCAAAAACATAGCTTATTTAACAAAAACAGGAAATTGTTTTGAAATTTAATTCATACAAAGAAGTTTATATTTGAATACAGTTGTTCTGAGCCATTTTCCGATCATGCATTTATTTGTTATTTGTTTGATTCTCTCACAAAAGTCATTATATAAAACGCCGAACTCAGAGTTAATAAATGATGTGCAAATTGTTGAAAAAGCCACTTCGGCTAATGCAGTGGTGTTAACTCTTTTTGGCTCGAGGGACGGAACGAAAAATGACACCCGTTTTCGGGTAATTTTCCTTTCGACTCTGTTTACTACTGGACAATATGTAAATGCACGCTATTCGGAATTTATCAACATTTATCTCGCATCGTTAATATTTTTAATTTCTTTACAGAGGTTACGAGTCAGAGATTTACGAATCGTCGATCATTCTGTGATTACAAGATCACAAGTATGTTTGGCATTCCTGGTCTAGTGTTTCTGCTCGTATCATCTACTCGATGAATTCTCGTTTCTAGAACGTCAATCCAATGAACAGATTCATTTCAAGTTCATTTAGGACTTTGGATTCACGAACAATAGGTTTAAATACCCGGGGCCCGGTTGATTTGCCTCAGTACGGATCACAAGTGTACTAGAAAGAAACAGTTTTAGGCTCCGGCTAAGTTCTTGTTTCTTTCATACAACGACAAACCGCGGGTTGCTTCATCGTGATGCATGAGCCTCATCTTCTTAGCTAGTGCTATTCCGTTTGACTACACCGCTGTCCACACTGTGATCGAATTTTTATCGAAACTCGTTCAGAGTTGTACGAATGTTACGTGAGTTCACTGCGTGTCCGTTCCTATAGTAGTCCAGCTAACTTTTGGTGAATAGAGCGGCCGTGTATGTGAAAAATGTGTAAATCATGCGGCTTATGTTATGCCCCATGCATCAGATGCTCTATTCAACTGTGAATTGTGATGAAATCGTGTGTTAAAAGTATGCTAACCGTAGTGAGATGAATCACCACAAGTCATCATATTTTTCATTATCTGCACCTCTTCCGTATGAAACACATGAAAACTGAAGCTTTCAGAGATAAGGTACTAGGTCAATCTCGTGTTTTAAGTTTTGTGGCAGTGACCAGTGGGGGAAAACTAGTTGAAAAAACATCGGAATCTAGCAAGCAACATCGTACGATGGGGTTGCTTACGGCAATCCGATCTGTTCGGTTCCTTCGTAAAATGCTGATTGCAGATGCATGTGAGAATGTTGGTGTGAATTGTTGGGGAAAATGAGCCCCATCGTATTTTTCATGAGTCCTTTGAAAGAGATACAAACTTTGAAACAGATAGATAGATCGATACAAAAGGTATGAAAAGGGAAAAACAAATAAATAATTTTCCGAGAGAGAGAGTATTTGCGAGAGATAGGCAAGTCAAAAGAACAACGGAGAAACGAAAATAGGGAGAGAAAGAGATAAGGAAAGAGATAAAGAGATAGAGGGCGATAGAGAGAGAAAGAGAGAGAGAGAGAGAAAGAGAGCGAGAGAACAAGAGATAGAAAGAGAAATATAAAGTGACAGAAGAACAAAGATTAAAAACAGTGAAATAAGAGGTAATGTTGCAGTTGCGGTGCAGTGTATGGTGTGCAAAATGCTTACTGACCGGAAATGAAATGTTTAGAATTTGCTAAAAAATTGGAAAGAATTCTGTTGGGTATAAGCTCGAAGCACCAGTTGAAACGCTGTGTTATAATATAATATATAATTAATAAGTGAGCACTGAGAATGAGCCGATCGAATACAAGCCTTGTAGCAGCTGATATTGTACACCATCTAACGTGCATATAGAATCTAGTTTCTTACAGTAGCAATATATAAAGAAAACAAGTGAACCGTAGTGAGTGAAGAAGAACCAAATGGAGTGTACGTTAAAGAGCGAGTGGTCCACTAGGCCACGCGGAATAAAAGTTGTAAGAGAAACATGGGCTACCGTGTATATATGATGTTGTATGTACACATGTACACGTTGTGTTTGTTCCAAGTGATGAGAGGTAACGTCCTAGGTAGACTTTTTGTAGTTATGTAAAAATACGGGACATTCAAGTGTAGTATTTCGAGTCCGTGAATTCATTACTCAACATTCAGTTCACGGGTTCGTGACCTGGACCGACATGGACAAGTGAATTGAAAATGAAAACTTTAATAAAGTAAAACGATCATACCGATGTTTACAAGAATATTCAAATGGTAATTTACAGAATGAAATTTGAGCAGACCTGCACAATGATTGAATGTATAAAAAGCCGATTGCTGAATTTATTGAGTATTGTTTGTCTCGAAATTGGAAGATTTGGCAATAGGTAAGTTCTTTGGAAACATACCACTTTAGGGTTTGTTGATATCGATCCTGAACGGTGGGTTAGATCATTTATTCATTTGTTGGATTGAAAATAACGTGTGTGAGTCCGGTTGAAGCAGTATGCGGATAGTCCTCGTTCAATTTCTGTGGAACACTCAGCTAGGTATACCTAGCTTATAAGCACCCCATGTGATGATGGTGCTGGAGAAGGAAGGATTGCAATATATGGCATAATTGATTTTTGGGTGCCCGACTCGAATTGTGGCCTTCCAATTTTTGCCCTCCGAAACTAGTTTAAAACTATCCTAGGTGGAAGTTTCAGGTGGCAACAGCTATGCACTAACCGATGTGTTATCAAAGTCAATATCAAAACAGGTGGTGAAATATAAAAGGGATAAGCGTGAATTCGTTAATTGAATTATAGCTAAACGATTGTGATACAATAGGTGTTTCATGTATATGTGAAGGATACCCTTCAACAGGAAGTAGTGTTAAAAATGAGTTTTAGTAGTGTTTTGATGTCATAAGTAGGTCACCATAGTGCACGGCTGATGAGTGGAGCGGGTTTCTTGACCATTTGCAGTTTCATATAGTTGCTCAAAGTATTGATAAACGTCAAACGCTTGAACAAGCGGTTCGATAAACTGACAGGCCTCCGGATGCCGACAACGTGGTAAAATCTACTAAACACGACAAAAGAAAAAAGTTTCCATCGGTGTGGAAAACCTCACAACAGCAGTGGTTCGAGAGAACTGTTCGAGAGAAAATTCCATAGAAAATGCATGTTGCGAGCATAAGAATTTTGAGAGTGACAATGAGTTCCTGAAAAAGGATAATTAAGTATATTTTGTCCATTTAATCATTTTCTTTTGCATAGGCATTGGAAAATAATTGTAAATCATGACAAATAGTTAAGATATTTAATAATCAATAATGCATGGGGAAGAATGACGACAAGCATGCTTTTTTAAATGTTCTTAAGTTGCCGGTTTGCGAAACGGTCAAATGACCGCCGCCTGTTCCTGGGTTTGTTCGAGCAGAGGTCATCGAAACGGCAAAACTCCCACGAAGCTCCGTGAGTGTCTACCGGTACGATGAGTGTCCAGGCTTTCGGTCACTCGAACGGACTACACATCGCTCAGTTGTCGCCGGAACGTGGTCTGTGGTGGTTGTGCCGTTCTAGCAACTTAGCGCGATTATCGTTGCCCGTTTGGGAGAAAAATTTAATTGCAAAACGGATTACCGAGGCGTTTCAAACTAGTTCATTGTGGTTTATCAACGCTCAGTTGTCATCAAAACTCTGGAAGTTGAACCGTTGCATCAGTGTATTGTACCTACCGTTCTATGCAAATCGGAAAAGGCAAGCAGGTTACTTCTACGAAACTTCCAGTATGATATTCGGTATTGATTTCCGGTTTTCCGACGTCCAAACCGACAACTATTGATCATCGTTCAGTGAAAGTGAAAATTGGGTGTTAGAATCAATTCGAAAACGTGCTACCCGTAGGAACCTACATAAATAAGTGGTTGCCAAATTTTCAACTTCGCCGATGATATCGAAGTGTGAATAAGAAAAATCAATTGTTAGCGGTGTTCGATTAAACAGTGTGCCCACTAGAACATGCGGATAGGTCCCTTTTTTGCGCACGGGTTAATGTTTTTGTAAATGGATCCAAAAATAATCGCGATCGTGGAATCCTTGCTTTAGCCATTATATAAGGAAATAGTTTTAGTGCTTATCCGTCACTCGCCACATTAACTAGTTTTTGATTTTTAAAAAACATTCAAAATAGTGCAGGAGTTTAGTGAAAACCCTTAACCGGAACATATAAGAGTTAAAGCAGTACATGAAGCACAGATGATTGATATAAATGTTTTTCATGTCATAAGTTCATGGACGTTTTCCCTTTGCACTTACTAGTTAAATTACGATTTTTGTGGAATTCGGTTTCAAATAAATAGAAATTTTGCATCTAAATTGTACTAGAAAATTTAGAAGCTATTTTCTAAGTTGCATATTTTTAGTGAGAAACAAATGGAAAAGCTCACTGTAGTCTAGATAAAATATTTCTGGATATATCACGCACTTGTGAGACATTTTGCGTCATTGAAGATACAAACAGTTGTATTTGTGCATAATAAAAAAAACCCTGCACCTGTTATAATTGTCTCATCAGTGGTCAGAATATTTTACACTAATACCAACCAAATATGCAAAACTAAAAACATAAAAATCCAACGAAGAAGGCTAATCTTGTGCTTTAACTTTGAGCAAGAACTGGTTTAACTGGATGCGATCTTGCTTAACAGAGTGGTCTGAAAGAGTGTTTCGCACAAATTATCAAGCTATAGTTTTACACCAGAATGTAAGTCACAGTACCTGTCACCCAAAGAATTTCAAAATAAAACGGAGCTGCTCATGCTCCACAGGACTGATGAAACGAACGGCGATTTTTCGAGTCGCATCTTTGCTCGGAACTCGAACTTGATGTTAGCAAAGAACACAGCTGTAAGAAGAACGAAGATGCATGCAACATATACAAAACATATTTTTGCAAGTGTCATTCCGATTGGATCGAAGTTGGTCACGATTGAATTCAGGATCTGCGATAGCCGCATCGTTTTGAGTAAGAAAAGGATGGGGCGTGTGAACGAGGAAAAGCAAGAAGCAAGAGTTGTCCCCCGATCCGCGAGAAAAAGGATCGCAAAATTCGGCAACCTACTTTGAATGTGATTTTTTGTGTAAAATTTGTGTGGCAATGCTGCGTGCCATCGTATTAGGTATACAGTTTTAGTTTTACTCTGTTTCGCGTGTGCAAAGGTGGTACACGGGTTGAAGGATGCGTTTGCTCATTGCGTTCCATTGATGAGTGTAAATAGTGATACAACTTAGTCTGAATTTTTCAGAACGAAATTTCTAGCCGTCACTCGAAGCTGGAAGCATGCTTATTACAGTGTGATGTTTTTGAGTGTCTATTAATGAATCAATGAATAAATAATCAAAAAGACAAAATTGGTATTTGGATTAATTTGCTAGTTGAAGTTGTCAAGCGAAAGTACCAGTGTATGTATTTCGCCGATCGGTTGGGCCATAATTGGGTCGTGAAAGCACACATATAGATCCAATTCATTATTGCCCGAGAATCAGATTCCTTTGGTGTAGCCTCTGTTGGACCCGTCTACTGTTTCGAATGATTGGTACTACCGGTTCAGTAGGAAACGATAGTGGCTCGAACGAAACGCAACCAAAGCAAAAGCGCGACACGACCGCAGGTCGACAGTAACTTACAACGCACCGTTGAACTGTGATGGTGCTCGACGTGCAGAATTTTTATCGTAAGGAGCCCGACCGGCTGAGGCAGCCGCGACTCGTGTAGCTCTGCCATGACCAAGCATCTCTGGAATTGCGATACATCCTGGCGATGTGTCCAGGCATTGGCGGTGATCCTGACCATCCTGCTGTTGCCCGGTTCAGGTAAGTTTCCGGTTGTCTGTTGCTTCCATTTCCACGAACGCCAATTTGGCGGTGATTTAATTTGTGGTAGCGTTTCGGCTATAAATCACCGTTGGTCCGCCAACAAAATCTGCAATTCAAACAGCGAACCGACCGTGCGCTTTGGCGCTATTTCGAAATGCGAATTTAACAAAGGGAGAAAATAAAAAAGATGTATGGTGCGTTGATAGACGTTAGCGATTTTCGAAACATTTAAAGTTTATTTTTTTTTGTTTTTTTTTGAGATCGTGTTGATACATCCGCTCCCAAGGGTGATCCATCCAACAGGTGGCAACCTTATGTATAACTCCCAGTTTTCGTTCATGAAATGGATTTAGCATTTTTGAACTTATTTGTAAAAGCCGTATAGTAGAATCTGAATTATGTTGGAATCAAACAAAAGGCAAACTTTCATAGAATCAATTTTTGACATTGTATTAGTTATTTCGTATACAAGTATTCAAACGCAGACCGCCGGTCTTCGTAAGCCCGTAAGGGTTTAAATTAATGCTTTTTGGACGTTTCGGCGTGTCTGTACCGGAATTGTATATGCATACAACATAGCATCAGCCTTCGTTCGTTTGCTCGCGTCGCAGACAAGGATTTATATGTGTGGCACAGGATATGTGTTGGTGCTTGAAATGTGACCACGTGTTTATGAAAATCGCGATTCGCGATTGTCGCACAGAACTCTGCCTGCCCATGCGATCGTCCAGAATATCAAGAACACTTTGGACAGAAACGAAGCGAATCATAAATAAGAAAGAGCGAAGAACGCCGGTTAGGATTTTCTTTACTTTCAACTTTCGCGGTAAAACCGTCAGATTCTTTCGCAGTCGGTACGTTTAACGAAACGAAACAGCATCCAGGAGCCAGTCATTGGTACGTCATACGCTCAATAAACCAGAAGCCTAGAAAGAAGTGAGCGAAGGACAAAACATAGGCATTTTTGTGCTGTGGATCCGTGAGGGCACGCGCGATAGGGAGGGGTAAAGGGGCAGACAGAAGGGGCCGCGAAGAAACCCAACTCGTGGAAACCAGAACACGTGATGTGATGCGCTTGTTTCCTTCTTCGCTTTCGTATCTTTTCGGCTTTGGTCGGGTTTCTGCAGCGTTGATAGCACGCGAAAAGAATTTGCCAAAGGGCGCGACGACAAAGGGAAGACTACGACAAAATAAAAAAACTCATAAGGAAACACAGCCTAACAAAAAAAAATTTAAAAAGAGTTGAATATAAAATCGCGGTGGTCATTGGTAAAGAAAAGTGACTGCATGTGAAAGTGAGAAAGAATCGTGCAATACGAGAGAAGATCAAAGTGAGAGAGGCAATCAACGAAAGAGTGTGAGAGGTTGAAAGAAAGAGAGAGCAACAGAGATGCAAGCTGTAAGAAAGGAAGAGCGAATGGAAGACAGAGCTGGGAAGAAAAAGATAGAGAATGCAATATATAATGAAAGAAATTGCGATAGAGATGGAAAGCGAAATTAAGAGTAGGATAAAAAAATCCGCACACGCGAAAGCCAATGTAAAATAAAAGTCGGTAAAGGACTGTTGCGAAAAAACTTAGGTCTCCAGAAGGCGTCTACTTACTTCCTATGTTATCGCAGGCTAACGGGCCTTATACAGATGAATCCTGAATATAATACTCAGCGGTTGCAAAGTAGACCAGCTTAAAAGAAGTGATGAAAAGTAAATGGTAAAAGAAAATTGGATCGATTTTTGAAGTAGATTTCAGGGCCGCATACTCATAAATTCAGGGCTGCATGAGGCAACCCCTATCATAAAAACCCATCTCTAAGCCTTACTTGGGTTTGAAAAAGAAATTGAATGGATAAAAATAGAGAAAAGCATGGGGAAAGCAAGGAAAATTATGCTGACACGCAGCGAAACTGCTTCCGCCAATGCCGCAACATTGCTCCAACCCCAAGAAGAAGGCAACCCTATCCGGAAGCACTCGACAAACCGGGACTAACACGCACACTTCGAGGGCATGGTGCCCGTGTGCCCTACGATACATTTCGGCTGCTTCCTCACCTGTCAGAATCACCCGTTGACATTAAAGTCGAGTGATTTGGTGTCTGGTGATTCGAACTCTAAGAATCAGACGTTGTCTGCCGATCGTCCGACACAATATGCTCCCCACTACCCTGAGGAAATTCTATTCGATTCCTGTAGTGCTTGTAGAACCCGGTTGTCCTTTTACACATTTACGTACCATCCGTATTGGCATAATTGATCATAGTTTGCGAATGTTTCTTCTTTGCTCATTACCGCAGTTGTTCAGTAGTGACATGTTTTAGCAATGGGCGCAATGCTTGTAGGAGTCCGTTGTGTTACGGAAGCTTCTGCACCAGAGGATCAAATATCCATTGGCAGCGGTCGTTTGTTTTCTGTGACTTTGTCAATACACTTGTTCCAATGTACGTTCGAATGTATGCATTCGGTTGAGAGCACTGCATTTTGTGTGCAAAACTCCGCCGGTATAAAAATCAGTTGAAAAAAAGGTTTGCTTAAGCAAGTTTATGGTTTTCAGCGCCAAGAGCGATGATAGGGTCTTGTGGTGGTTTTGTTTATCGTTTTCATATTTTTGCATACATCTTTGGGACTGGATGTAGCGTTGCTGACATTTTAACGTCAGCTCAAATTGTAAACAGAATTAATACGTCTCGCTACTTCGAGGCGCGTTTTCATCCTCGCTTTAAAGTATTTTTTGCAATGTGAAGCAAAAAAACCTTCGGTCGATAATATGGCAAAGCAAACGAATCAAACTGTTCGCTGGTGGTAGAGCTAGCATCAAACAAAATGCTAAAAAGAATTGAAGCGTCCAACTGTTAACAAGGCGAGGTCGGCAATGTCATAACAAATTTATGCTCTCATAGCCACACCGCCACACACTTTCACGTCTCCCGGCGCACTCCTAACGCAATGGTAACCAAGTGGCGTGTTCTATAAACGGAAAGACTACAGTGACAAATGAAAGATTGTATCGGACGGATCTGCCTGTATCCCAAATTGTGTATGTGTGTGTCTGTTTGTTTTTTTTTGGCAGGCTGCTGTCTAGCATTGTCTAGCAGCGGAAATGAATTACTTGTCATCGAGTCGAGCACTAGTTGCAAATTCGCGGCCGTGGCGCTTCTTTTCCCTTTCTTTAAAATTTGACGATGTGTGGACGATATAGAATAAGAAAAATTGGCCACAGCAAGCAGATTTATTGGAACGATCCACCAACAAACCAAACCACGCGGTAGTACCGTTGCCACACGATGTCGGGACTCTGTTTTTTCGTTTTCTTCCGCCACAGCTTTATTCGATCGTCTCCAGCGGGAACCTGCGTCGCTGCTAGTGGATCTCGTCCCTGCTCCCATCCTCCCCACCCCACTTGTTCACCCCTCCCCTTTCCCTCGGCGGGCCCATCCTGCTGAGGAACGTCAAGATTTACTGTCGCGCCGCGATTTAATGTTTCATTTCATTAGGCACGTTGGCGACTCTCCGCCCAAGACGGCGACAGTAACGGCATCTAGAATGATGCCGGGAGTCTGCCGAGCGCCCACCTACGTTTCAGCGGTGGTGCAAAATGATAGCATCGAACGTGGGAAAAATGAACTACGTGTACGGGGCTGATGCGTGGTGCAAAAATTTATGTGTACTCTGCTGAGCGCCGTTCGTGGCTTTATCATTTAAAACGAAATATCCGTTTTGAAAAGAAAAGAATGATGCAAATCGACCACGGTAATAAAGAAAATGTCACAATTGAGAGATAGAGCAGTGAGACACTCAAAAACAAAAGTTCTTACCGTTAACGTTGTATTGAAAAATCTTATGAAAGTACTAATGTCCCCATCAAACCAACGGTATTCGAACCCGTTAGTTTCAAAGCCAACACGTTACTATCTACTTCTTCACAAATTATGTGTCCCATAGAAAGTGCGTGCCAACCATGAATCAACAGCATGAGTAGCAGTGGATAGGTTGGAACTTCACTTCATTTAAGAATGGATACAGCGAAGGAATATATACCACTTTTGCGTATTTTACCATTTCAGGTTCTTCTTTGTAAGTGACAAAAAACAGGCAACCTTAAAATTTATTTCGCTGTGCTGGGAGCTGTCGAATAGATAAAGTGGTCACAATCGCTAAATCTTTTTAACTGGCCGCGCGGGCCAATGGGCTAATGAATATTCGATTGATTTGAATTGATCAACTTAAACCATCGTCTCGGCGCACAATCCTTCGATAGCTGTAAGGTAGCAGAAGCTGTGGCTACGCTGAAGCTCGACAGAGTGCTTTGAGCCAAACGATTGGCCGTTGGCGTCGTACTATGCTAATCGGTCAAATCGTTATCCCCGCCTATTGTTTCGAGTAGACCGCTTACAAATGCTTCTGGCCATAGAGGATTCACCCAAGCAAGATACTATCACTTACGATCGTGTAAAATCTTCTTGATCCGATCTAGCCAATCAGAGGCAGGTATGATTGTTGGTTTTATCGTAGATAGTTGACATACAAAACTAACCAATATTTCAAAAGGATGTATTAAGAAATGGGCTTGAAATGAAAATTAATATTTTTTTGACAACATTTTCAATATGTTTATTTTCCTTTAACAAACTGAAAAATATGTTCATAAGTTTGTAGCATATTATTATAATAAAACGTTGTTTAAGTTATAATTAAACTTGTTACTGTTTTGAAAACCAACCAAACAACAAAAATCTTTTTATATAATGCCTTGGGCTCTGAGGCGGTTCGAAGTTTGATTTTATCAATCTTATATCAATTCTTACTCAATATTTAGAGTAGAACAATTATATAATTTTACTTCAGCCATTCAAATCCGTGTAAAATATAAGTTTAAACACGTACCTCGTTTTACGCAGGATTTTAAAGACTAACTATGTTTATTCAAAATGTTATGCAGCTTTTTCAAATGTATGGCAAAATCTAACAGGATATATCAAAACGCATTGCTTGTATTAAGTTTAAGCTTTGCAACGCATTACTTAAATCCTATGCTTGATATAATCCAAAATTATGTTGTTTTGATGCAAATACAGACTAATTTCCTATTGTTACTCTTCATCTCTGATTATATACGGGGCCATCCTTTCATTATTTCGTTATGGTTCTTAGCAAGAATTGTTATAGGTTGCATTAAAATTATCCAATATTGACCGGCTACTATATGATGTCGATCATTGATGAAAATTGATCAATTCTATAGAATTTTTTTAACTATAAATCTTACAAACTTGGCCCTTGAAGGTTCGGGGCCCCCCGCGGCCTCTCAGTTCGCGCACCGTTAAATTTACCACTGCTTGGGCTACATTTAGTATACCAAAATTTGGCAATTTAATCAATGATGAATGAATTTCGCATATGTTATAGTTTTAATCAAGTATTCACATTTTTCGACCCTTTTGAATCCCTTTGAAATATAACTAAACCGGCCTTTTGTACCCTTCTTTATTTATAAGCTCATGGGTCCCCCAAAGCCAAGCGGCCTCGAATACATCAATTTCATTATTATAATTTTTATATAATCGATTCCGACGATTTGGTGAAGTGAATAGAAATGATGTGCTGGTTAACGTAAACGTAAAATTCGCCTTACTGTTTGCGGATCAAAGGATGATTTGATGATCACTCCTTGGACTGTTTGAATTAATTTGGTAAACCGCTTTTCTACTAGTGTGCCTTGAGAGGTTTTATCAAACTACACCAAACGAAGCGGCTTTTTGTTTGGATCGGAACTGTCTCCTTTCTTTTTTTCAACATCCTATCATTAGTTGCCGAACAGAATGGATTTCATTGTTACAACTTTTCACTGGAACGTTCGTCCCTAGTTCACAGAGAGTACTTTTTGCTTTAGTTTCATCTATTATGTTTCAGATACTTCCGGTTTCTTTGGAATGCCACAAACAAGGATTTTTGTGGGAGTGGCGTAGCTGTCGTGAAAAACGTTTGAGTTGAGTGACGCAATCAAACGCAATCGAACGGTTTCAAACGGTCACTTGATCTAGGGGCTGCCATCGAACACAATCCTGTGTGAAGGGGACCGAATACTCGCGGCACGAAACGTTCGGTGCTACCGCAGCAATTTTTCACCCTCGAACGCTTGCATGCCGGGGGTATCAGGGTAAAACCCTGACGGGATTGATTATTCGGAGGCGTTGATTGGGGGACGAAACTGTTCAACCGCGTCATCAAGTTGCAGCCGCCCATACACTTTAATATTACATGGCAATGTGGGAAATGTAGGGCTTGTGCGATCTGTCGGCGGTATTGATTGGATTTTGTACTAAAGTGTAACCTGCCTTCCATCAACACGTCCATTCTTTGGTTGGTAATTGTTTTCATCACTGATTTTGCGAGATCGATGAGTAGTGTTTAAAATGCTCAACTGTGGAAAACAAATTATTAAACGATTAACTATGGAAAAATAGTTTCATTTTATGGTATTTATGATGTTATGTTATAATGATGTATTTGTATGTACAGTTTGTTCCATATGTTCCATATTGTATCCTCCAAAGTAATTTGCTATTTTTGCAAGCATTTCCCAAAGCACGATGTTTATTAGTCGAATTTCGTTTTAATGGAATACAATCTGCCTTTGCGGTACATATATTAAACGTCATTTTAATCCTTCCTGTTGCCAATACTGGGGGGTCCGCGACAGCCGAGCTGTAGCGCCGGTTAGAAAATCGGCCCATGTGCGCCGGGGTTCACCAACTCGACGGCGTGGGTTCGAATCCCAACCGAGACCGGACCCTCCCCTGTACGAGAGGACTGACTATCCACGTACAGCAGGGAAATAAGTCTCGTAAGCCCTTAACGGGCAGGCATGACCAAAGAGGTCGTTACGCCAAGAAGAAGAAGAAGTTGCCAATACTGCTAATACCGCATTTTTTTTTTCAAATGCATTTGTTCCCAAAAACACCTTCTTATGATGCGAGAATGATTGATAGTATATAGTACAGTCACAGGCAGTGCTCAATTCACTTTTTTTTAACAAACTATTTATTTTAAATAGCAAACGTAATAACAAAAGGACCTTAAAGTTTAGTATCACAAGAAAAGTGTAGATTTATTCGTTTATATATAAAGAACTGTTACTCGTTGCGCAGTGCTCATTCCTCGGGGCACTGAAAAACGGAGACACTGAAATGTGAACTGACAACCTGAAACTTCATTCCTGATGCACTGCTGAAGCAGGTCCCAGGTGGTAATAACGGTGGAACTTGTGTTCCAGAGTATCACATTCAACACAAAATATACACTACGATGAAGTTATACGTCCCATGCGCATCAGCAGCAACCCATGTGGATCCTTGCCATTCGCAACAAGGTATATTGAGGTGTTATCCGATGACAATTTTGTGGAGTGGATGTTTTTCTACACAATTTTCCAATTCAGTTTTGGCGAATGTTCCTGGATTTTCGCGGTTAGCCGTCCCACTAGCGTCTTGACTCCACCACATAGCAGTTGGTCAACAAGGCTATGGTTGTCTCAGCTGGGATGTGGAGGTTGAGTCCCCCACGGTTTCGAGGCACCGCTAGCTGTTGGGCAGGGATCCGTTTCCCGCCGGAGCCGTTCCAGAGAAGGGATCCAATCAGGCTAATAACAAACTACCTATGTTCATTGCGCGCGAAGAAGAACATTGAACAGAATGACCTTCTGCAGTATTTTTAGGTCTCTCACTTGATGGAGACACACCAGTCGTCGAAAGCTTTGTATCACCGCATCCCAGATGTGTCCTATGGCCTCACAAATATAGTTGGAGAACAGAATCTCAAGTAACCGAATCCATGAGATATGGATCTTGTTGGTAACAGTGATGTGACCGATATCCAGAGCAATAGTCTTACTCCCAACGTTCAACCTTGCCCCCAAGCATATGCCAAACGCTTCTATCGCATCTCTAACCCTCCCGATTTTAGAAAGAGTTGTAGTCACGACTATGATGTCGTCAGCATATGTCAGGTCGTCATACACTAGGTCGTCCTGATCGCAGCAAAAACATTGTACAAGGGTTGTTCTATCTGTCGGATTGCTGGAAATAATAGGAGAAAGAGAGCTGACCATTTACCATCAAACGGGATGAGGAAAGCTCTCCAATTGTTCTCAAAAGACTCACCAGCTGCGAATTGAAATCCAGAGATGTCATGGGTTTCCATAGATAATCTCTATCGACGCGATCAAAGGCCTGTGAGAAATCCAAGGAAACGAGCTTCCCACTTAACTTCTTCCTCCTTAAATCCAGAATTCTCTCCTTAATCAAGGGAACAGCTTGAACTATATTTTTCCTTGTTACACACTTTTGACGTGGGCATGCCGTTCAAATTAAAAATTAGCAGCTATTTGAGCCTTACGATCGGGTTGGGTCATGCTTACCGCCTAGCGCCTACTAGACTTTTTTCCTTAGTGTACGTGGATAGCCTGTCCTCTCGTACAGGGGAGGTTTTGGTCTTGGTTGAGATTCCAACACATAATCGGCGCTACCGCTTAGCAGTCGCGGACCCCCTACCTCCTCTAAATTAAAAAGGAATAAAATAAAGGATAGATTAGCACGTACGCCAAGTATAATTTGGGGTATAAGTCGGTCAATACTAGACAAAGCATCTAAAAATGTGTTATGCAATAAACAATTCCGATAATTTACATTCACCGGTTTGCTCGCATATAATTGAAATGTTAATAATTCCATGCTGATTAAATTTATAGACTTCATTGAATTAAATCAGTATGTGTGAGAGAAATGTGTGGTAGTACAATCTCTACAATAATTTGTACCATTTGTGAGCATCGAGGTAAAACAAAAAACGATTCCTACCCATTGATGGAGAAAATTGAATACTCCAATCAATAAATAAGTGCGGAATCGTCGTTTTTCCCCATCGAAAAATTCTGTAACTCTGTTGTAGGCCTTGGCAGTCAGCGAATCAGACGAACTGGCGAGTAAATGGCCACGCAAAACTCAGAGAAAATGAGGCGCATAATATATACATATATAAATAAATGTATATAAAAAATATACCAATACATGTGCATCTTTTCAGGTAAATCGAGGGGAGGGACAGGCTCGAAAAGGCAGAGCAACTCTGCCGTGTCACATCCTGTCACACTTAAAACAATATAAAATCCGGCGAAGTGGCTTCATCTCCATAATGTCTGGTTTTAAAGATGGCTCAGAATATGAAGAGTTGAAACGAAACAGTACCAAAGTATCGGCAGCAGTGTGCAGACCATCGAAAAGGCCACCGGCTGAACGACTCACCCAAGGCTCTACACAACAGCCCACGGCTCACAACAGCTAGCATCAGCTGTTTAGTTAATTGAGAAAAAATCGTAAAACTTGCCCTGGTGAGTTCGTTTCGGTGGCACGATTTTTTACCGATCGCAGTCTTGCTTATATTGGACTCTTTTGAAAGCGGTTATGTTACATAGCGCAGACTTCTTATCTCGTTCACGGGAGATGAGTAGTCTGAAAGACGTGCCGCATTACGGACCGACTAATCCTGCTCGAAGATATTCATTAAATGAGACTTGGAAACGGGCTGGAATATTTGAATAAAGTGTAAGGGGATAAGGTATAATCTTTTGAGAGTATAGACAAAAAACGAAGGAAATAGATATAAAAGCAGAGGAAGAGAAGTATAAACTCAAGAAACCCGAAAATAATTACCTCTCTTTCTGCTTTGATTTTCGGTAATATTTCTTAAATTTGGCGCCAGATTTTTTAGATTGGAGACGATTCATGCAACTAATTAAAAGGTGAACGAAATTAAGCAGTATTTATTTATTATATTTTGTAAAGCGCCAAAAAGATTTCCGGAACAAATCGTGTCTGTGCGCATAGATGAATATCAAAACTTGTTTTTGTTGTAAATTCAAATATTTTTTTACATAGGTCCTTATCTTCACATCTATCGAATGATGCCACTTTGTCTGCATCGCTAAGGAATTTCATTATCAAAAAAAAAAGAGGAAACACAGCCGTACATTTCTCGTGATCTAGATTGAAGATTTTGGATTTCACAAGTATGCTAATGAGCTATCCCACCCAACGTAGTCGAATTCCATTTTGGATCAACAAGAAAGAGGTTTGTTAAGTTATCGGCAGCAAGGAAGAATGTCCCATCATGAATTTCCTGTGCTGCATGTGGTAAACCGCTGCGCGACGGTGGGCGTTTGGATAATGTTGCGAAATTCGTAAAAACTGTTGTGAGAAAATATTTAAACCAAGCATGTTTCATGAGGAAAACAACGCTCTCTTTGCATATCATCTTTTAATAAATCATGTCGCATAATGTTGGTTTTTGAAACTCTTTTGCAAAAATAGTCAAATTAAAACATATGTTACATACATTATACATATGTGGGACATATTTTTTCCTCAGCGATTCCTATTTCTCAATTGTCTGAAATATTATTAAAAACATGCTAGGAAAGAAGAGTGTTTACTTTATTTCTTGGCTGCAGCCTCAATCTGCATTTTCTAGTTTTTGCGCAAATCTGCTCATCTTATGTATGTAGACTGAAAACTTGTAAACGTCCTGTGCGGTGAATTTCACCGACGAACGAAACAAACAGTTAACAATGTTACTGAACCGTATTGGAAATGCAACACACCCATATTAAAACATCTTCTTTGCCATTCAATACTGATTGTTTATCTTCTTCTTGTTGGTGTAAGGACCGTCTTGGCCTTGAGCCCTTGACGGGGGGGCCCGTTAAGGGCTTTTAACTTTGCGTATATGGATAGTCTGTCCTCTCGTACAGGGGAGTGTCCGGTCTCGGTTGGGATTCGAACCCATGCCGTGGAGGGCCAACGCTAATGGGCCACCGGCTCAACCGCAAACCTGTCGCGGACCCCTCCAGTTCACCTAAAAGGTGTTTATTGCTGGTGGGACAACGGCAACGGAACAATCGAAGGCGCATTAATAAGAGCGAAAATAGCGGAAAATTTTCGTCTCCAAAAGTATCGTCATCAGCATTATCGACCTTAAGTCACGCTATAAAATAGCACCATATTGTCGCATTTTTTTTTTAATTTAGCACATACACATAAAAAAGGTCGCAAATTGCACGTGGACAAAGGTCTTTCTTCTTTCACTGCCGCAACGATACGGTACTAGCAAGTGTTATTTCACGCCTGATACGTGTTCTACCTACCAATCCGTAATATCGTATCCGCATCAAAGCCGTCTAGGGTGTAGTGCGGTATTAGCTCCAGTTCTTCGTGGATGTTGTTGTTTATTTTTGTGAAGAAAGGTCTGATTTCTTTTCATCATAATTCTACGCTACTACAAGACCTAAGGACATTCAAGGCTGTAGAATGATTGCGTACATTGCAGTTAAAACAAAGTAGTTCAATAAACGTTCTTTTTGGTTCTGTATTTATTCCTTTCAGTTGTTTTATTCCACTGACTTCATGAATTTATAATAATTGCGTACGATTCCATAATTAGTTATCAGTTTTGTTAATAAAATATCATTGCCATTACAATATACAGTAAGTCCCCGCAGTACGCCGTACTCGATATACGCGAATTCGCAATACGCAATTTGTTTTACAAATGACAGCTCATAGAGTTTACCGTTGTTGCTTAAGTTGTAATTAATCAATTTTGCATTGTTTTGGTAGAATGAACTTTTTAATACGCAGTTTTAAACAGTCGTTTAAAGGTCATGACTGCAACGGCCTGAATTACACACGATCTGACACGCTGGTTCTTGTTTCATTAAGCTGTATAATCTTGAAGCGACAATCTTGAAAGGATAATCTTGAGGCAATTAATATGGCATCAAATGATAAAAGTCGCGTAAAGAAGTGCTATAACAATTACACAAAAGGTAGAAGATGTTCGAACAAGGAAAAAGTTATGGAGCAGTAGCCCGGCAAATAAAACCACCACAGTCAACAGTGCGGACCATCATCCAAAGCCAATATAATCTGGGTGACTTCTGCGAACGGAGTTTCAATGGCTACTCAGAAACATAATAGAAGAAATGGAACACTTATTTGTGATTTGGGAGGGTCCGGTCTCGGTTGGGATTCGAACCCACGCCGTCGAGGTGATGAGCCCCGGCGCTCATGGGCCGATTTTCTAACCGGTGCTACCGCTCGGCTGTCGCGGACCTCCCTATCTATCGACTCCTTCTATCTATCAATCTTAAAACTAGATCATGTAATTGCAACTGGCTGCTTATTCGATCCACACCAGCAAGCTCCAGAACATGATTGGTAGGGGTCCTCCAGTGAAGGTTTACCATCATTTTTAGTATCTTGTTTGTTCTGATTTGCATCTTCTTTTTGTGTGTACTCGCACACTTACGACCACACTGGAGATGCATAAAGTAGCTTTGGAAGTATTATTGTTTTATATATCAGTATTTTGTTTTTAAAGTATAAATCATAGGCTGTTCCTACACTGATCATCTCATTGGGATGACGTGATAATTCCGTTTAATAATGCCGACCAATCATATATCAAAACTTTCAAACTAATGAAATTCACAAAATGTTATTATGAACCCACTTTATCAAAAGTAAACATACGGTAACCATAAATTGAGATTTTATTGGTCTATTTTCAGTCATCCTTCTTTTTGACACGCTCGCGTGATGTGTGATGAATTGAAATTTTTTTTATTGTTCCAATACTAGGATTAGATTGGACAGACAACGCAAGAAAAAAAATCACAGTCTGTCGGTTCTGTCACGATATTTATTGTTAGCCGTGGTCAGTGTGTTGTAAAATAGTAGGTTAAGTCAAATGCGTGTTGTTATACCGAATAAGTTGCTTCTTTTTATTACTCGACATGTTAGTTCAGAATTGTGGTGCTATACTAGAAACTATTTAAAACGGGTTTCAGCCCTAACAGGTCCATTTAATGTTGTTTCAGTAGTGGAGTTCCTACAAAATATAGATCACGAATCATCCGACATTTCTTACGCCACTTCTTCACGACCGTTCTGCTGTTGTTAACATTTACAATAGCCTCGACTTAAAGGATCAAATCCCTTTCCACATGCTGAAGCTATTGGTATGCTAATTAACATACACTGTGTGTGCCAAGCAATAAAATGGTAATGAATCTTTCAAATTCCAGTTCGAGGGGCAACATGGTGTAGAACTATAACTTCTTTTAATTTTTTTACTTTCCTTAGTCACTCAGATGAAAATAATTCTAATGTATATCTATGATACTTATTACAATATTCTGTTAATTTATAAATATATATTACTATATAATAGTGCAGTGTAGTTTAACGGAAAAGATAGTCGTGAGTATAAAACTGTTCGTTTTTTTAAAATAAAACTGAAAGCAAAATGACTGCCATCACAGCTGCATTATTGACAGGATCATTATTAGAAGGATGATAAATTTGCTCATATTTCTTAGTCTTACGATGAAGTGTTTCCTATTGAGAAATGTTTGTTCAGATTATGTATTTCAAAGGAGAGAATTATTGCTAATTCAAACCGTGGGTTCGTTTCCGACGCATCATTCCATACGCACATCATGTGTCCAAGCCCCAGAGGGCTATATTCCAATATGATTGATGTAGTTATTTTGTTGGCCACCTCTTTCACACGTGTTTACGTGTGTTTCGAATGTGTCCATTTGTGTGACGAGTCTCACATTAACGACGGTAAACGAAGGCATATGCCAAGTCCACTCTTCATAAGAAAGCCTGTTGTCGTTGCTTTGGATTTTGCTGCGATACTACAATGCAAGCAACTCTTAAACTATCTCTTCAGTGGCGACTCAACCATAAGTATCTGGTACCATTCGGGTGCGGTTTGAGGCTCCGCACATTTCTCCGACTTTCATTGCAAGAGATGACGGTTAATAATTGTAAAACTATCTCTTGGTTTGAAGAAGTGAACAAACAAAGCGTGTGCAAACACAATGGTCTTGTCTGATTTCGAACGTGATGCTGCCTTATGCAGGTGAATAATTACTGCAGATTTAGATGGAATAAAGTATCTTGAAAATAAACGTTAATGCTATGCAGTAGTCAAGAGTACTGTTGACCGCTCTATGCCTGTCGGAGAAAACAATCCAGACTTTCTCTTACTTATTCGAGAGCATCATTTTATTGCTCTTGAATTGGTGACATTTCGAAACGTAGCCAGACAAATAAAAGACCATACTGCGACAACTTCTAGACGTAAGTGGTTTATTGTAGAAAGTTGTGTAGTAAGACTATCCAATAAGAAAATTTGTTGAACGATTGTATCATTTTAACTTAATTTCCTTTAACTTTAACAGTTTAATCTTCAAAGTGGATTACTTGTTTGCTTACAATCAATTAGCAGATTTAACCATTGAAAGTAAAGAATGAATATACCACCTTTTTAACATACAGTGTCAATAAATATCGTGGTTTTGTGAAAAGGTCAATAAAGTTATGTTAAATAAATCTTTTTGTACCTTTTTATATAATAGATGTTTACCGGTTTTGTAGAGTTCATATTTTGTTATTCTATTGTTTACGTACGCTGAGTTTATTTGGTGGAATTTGTTCGCGCCATTAGCGTGTTTTGCTGGCTGATCAAGCAAAAATACCTCCTTGACCAGTTTTTGAATTGGTCTTCGTTCCAGTGACTGGTCTCTATGGTGCACCCTTTTTTTTGTTACATTTTCATATGCTTCGTTTATTCTTTTCTTCGCAGGACACGTATGTGCATGGGTGCATACTTCTTTTCTATACAGAAATCCTTCGCGCATTGCTTACATACATTTCTCATCAGCTTAACGCGTGCAATCTTGTCGGTGCAATCTGTCATTGTATGACAAGTCGTTCGTTAGTTTCCCTCATTGCAGGTGATCGAGAGGAGTGGTGTGTTTTGGGAATACTCTCTGTCGGATAAATCATTTGAAATGATTGAGCAGTTTATTTGAAGGTGCTCAAAGAATGGTACCACCTCCTTACAGTAACGTAGTGTACACGATATAGATC
This sequence comes from Anopheles ziemanni, assembly GCF_943734765.1. Taxonomy (NCBI): domain Eukaryota; kingdom Metazoa; phylum Arthropoda; class Insecta; order Diptera; family Culicidae; genus Anopheles; species Anopheles ziemanni. The sequence continues at coordinate 58,321,023 of NC_080706.1, read as the reverse complement.
GTGTTATGATTGGGTGTTGAGTGAATACCGACATTTATTATCATTAATAAAAACGCACCCGTCTGTTTTTTTAGTTTGTGTTGTCGAAGTGTGCAACTGACTAAGTGTTCTAGGGTATCGAGCTATTGAGATCGAAAACTTAGGTACTACCCGTATTGCTGGAAACAAATTTACATAAATGATATTTTCCATAGCGTAGACATGCAAGAGCTCCAACTGTGGGCATGATTTTAATGGATTGCTTCGCAAAACAAGTCTTGAGAGGACAGTCTGGCGCCGGACGTTGAATTTCCTGTTTGAGGTTTAGCAGTTGCATCGTATTCAATGCAGTGGTACTTACACTCATATCGAGTTGGCGTGATCAGATTGACGATTATGAAGTTATCAATAAGCTAATGTCATGCACAATCCTAAGAGGAATTTTGTGTTAGAGGTGAACTTGTATGGAAGGTGTCTCATGAAAAATGAAGTTGTGCACCAATAACAACGTCGGAAAGTCAATGTTTTATACGATTCCTATCGGCATCCACGCGTTATTATCGCAAGTGATTACTTGATAAATCGATCATCGAGTTTAACCATCTGGAAGCTTTGAGTTCCATGACAATGCAGTTATTAGTGATCGTTCTATATAAGTGTAGGCACGTTCCGTTCAGATCTAACTTCCAGATGTTGAGCTTTGGAAATCTGTATTAGTTGAATGTATATGACGAAATAAAGTCATTGTTGCAATCTATACCATTAAACAGATTTAATTGTTCTTCTAATGTACTGTAGATTAAATTTTACTGGCCGAATCAAAGTATAATTAGCATATTGTAGCCTTCATTATTATTTTATCTTATATATGCGAACATACAAACCAACTTTCAACCAATCTGTTCAACATTACCTTTGAATCCATGTTTTTGAATTCTTGTTTACTCAAGACTCGACGAAATATATTTTTAAAGGTTCAAAGAAAACGCAATGCTAACCCATACCGAATTTTCTTGGGCGCTCCTTAATGGGGAATAGTCACGTGATAAATGACCATAAATCTTGCCTAATTTTATTTGTCTACCGATAGCGAAAGAAGCAGCAATATCTCACATCGGAGGTTTTAGCTAATGTTTTCTCAAAGGCAGGTTACATTTAGACTCACAAACTGTGAATGATGAGGTCACTTGGAGTTCATATATATTTGATAAAAAAGAAACTTAGGGGCTAAGGTTAAAGTGAAGTAGAAGCATACATATTCCCAGCTGCGTGTAGGGCTGTACATAATAGCTTATTCAATGTTCTCTGAATTCAATTATCCATACCCTGCAACAGGCAGCATGTGTCATTTCTTCGATACTTCGTTCATCGTAATGGTCACGGTGAGTTGACTAACGCCGCAAAGCCCTATGAGTAGGGAAGGAAAATAAAATTATTGTTAGCAAATAAAAGAGAAATTTATCCATACCATCTGGAACATTTGAAACCGGTCTTTCCGATAAATTTGGTAACGGTATCATTCATTCAAGCAGGTGCTGGTCGCTAAGCGGGAATGGCTATAATGCAGCCCATAATGTAACTGGTACGAACGATGGTCAGTATCAATGATTCTGGAAAACTATTGATGAGTCTCCTGAGACCGAAAGTTTCTACTGAACGAAATCCCACCTCGGTCATTAATGAACATCACCACCGTTTTACTACCCCTAGAGGATTGAGAGAAGAATTTTAATTAACAATATCATTCAATAAGGGTGTCGATAAATTCAACGTTTTATTACCTGACCACAGTGTCTGCTCTTCCGAGTTGTCGTTTCATCTATGTTGTGGGCACGCTTTTTCCCATGGATAGATACAGCAACTGAACAGAAATGTACCGATGTGATGTTGATTGATTCTTTCTTCTATAGGTGTGGCATTTTACGATGTTTGAAGATAGTTTAGCGAGCTAAAATAAAATACAGTTGTAATCCATTTTTCTCCCTCTTCATCGAGATTCATGGGGTTTTATGTTTAACATATTCCTCCACTGGCATTTGACCTTTTTCCATTAAATTTAATATAGTACTGCTTCTAACATCAATAGGCAGACAATAAAATATTTCTTTAAGCCATTCGGGTTTATTTTGATTATGATATTGAAATAATCATGCAAATATCTTCCCTTGGTTCTGACGAGCAGAAAGATACCCAACACGTATTTCAGTTTATCACCTTGTTTTTTATGTCATTCGAGAATAAAAAAGTTTTGGTGCGAATTTATTTCATTTCTCTCAAAATAACATTATCCATACCGAATATATATATGTCTTATGTTCCCGTGCTAAAACAGGTTTTACCAGTTCCATAATAGTTTAATTTTTGCGAAAATTTGTTTTTTATTTCAATTATAGTTTAACTAGTTACCGTTAGTCTATATATTCTTCGTTGAATATATAAAAAATTGAATAATCGTGGTTGATGAAATATGTATTGAGGAACTACGAGGTATTGAGGAATTATTTATTTATTTTTTATAGTTGCTCCATTATCTCACCTTTCCTTTAGTGTTTGAGCCTTTTCAAAGCCCAACTTGGTGAGAACTCCTGCTGTGCAATAAATTTATCGAGGTTTTTCCTGAGAAGATCGGGCGTTAATGAGGGGTTGGCGGTTAAGAATCGAATTCAAATTAGCTACCCACACAGCGAGAGAACCATCTCTTTTAACTGCTCTCTGTAATACCGCCTTAAAGCGTTCGAAGAATGGTTCGAACGTATGAATATATATATTTATGAAATGTATGTATGTAACGGTAAGAACTGCATTTGTAAACAACTTACGTACCGTTCAAATTCTATACATTTCAAATTCATTATGTAAATCACTAGTGTTCATAAAACATGATAGCTACAGTATCCGAAATGTTTTTTTTAAAGCACAGGTGTGCCTTTACACGAGCTGCAAGTATTTTTTTAATACTCTCTAAAAAAAGGAAATATATAAATTACCGACAGTCGCTTCTTCTTTGTCAGTTCTTCGTCAGTTTACCGGAAAAAAACTAAGTGGTGGTGGCTGCGGATAGCTCACACAGAAGATGGTCTTTTCAACCAAATTAATTGGTACAGTGACAAAAAACCAAGCGAAGAATACAGGCGGTCACAGCATCAGCTTTCCCACCATAGCTTCTTCAACAGCATTTTTCTCCATCCTCCTTTGCATAAGTTTACGATGCGTCAGGCTCACCGATGGCATCCGATGGAATTCTTATCTCTACTGCCTTTCGGACGTTATTTTATGGCGCTACACTTTACCGTCGGCAACTTGTGAGGACAACTGTTGGGTTTGACCAGGCAGAAACAGCATATAACTGAGTGATAAAATACTCCAACCGCAACGAAACGGCCCGATTTACCGGAGTCTACGGGGTCCACATTGATACATCGCTGGTTTCTGCTGGCTGCGTAACGGCATAGGATAGAAATCCGAAGGTGTCCACTGTCCACTGGTGACAATCAGGCGAAGAAATACGATACGATCACGAATTAGCACCCTTGTGTGCCTTTTTATTTTCCGCCGAGCTAACAATATGTTCTCGCGCCCTTCTAGGCCATATGGTAAGAAAAAGACTTACACACGACAAACATGCGCGTGGATGTTACCCATTTAATGACGGACACCTGCTGAGGTTGGTGACAACACTATGTAAAAGATTGACTTATGTCGTTTTATAAACTCCTGTTTGCTTTACTATTGAACAGAGAATATAATTGATTAACAACTTAAAAGCTTTATCAACTATGCAGTAAGCGTTCTCAAAACATTTTATAAAAAGATTGATACTTTATGGTGGAACTACCATGTATGTTACGAATCAAAGTGTTCGTTTTTTTTGTTTCAAACTTTTTATAACAACAACCTTTCCTTTTGTTTATTATATTATATGACTTATAATTATTTAACTCCACACTGACCTTTTTCTACCATAGCAATTATTTTAAATAACGCTTTGTTGGGTGACCCTGCATATCATAAACCTGCAAGATATGAATGTTAGATATAATGAAACTTTCTAATAAATTTGCCAACCTTGCCAAGTGTCGTATATTCGACTTTTACCTGGTATTGTTGAAATCTGCTAATTTTATCTAAAAAACTACCAATTTAAATAGGTTTCCTCAGTATAACAAAGAGTACCGATGCATCAAAATTTAAAAAAATCGGGACATAAAATTGCTTTTCATTTCCGTAGTAACTATCCCGTACCTGATATGATAAAAAACACACAGTAACGTAACGTAAACGAACTTACGAACATTTTCTTAAGCAAATTGAACAGTTTTAAGCAATCACATGGACTAACTGTGTATAAATTTGTTTGCTGATTGCTTGACAATCAACTCCAAAACCATGAGAAAGGTTAACACCACGCTAAACTTTTAGACACATATACAAAAACCACTTATATTTTATACAAATGTTGCAGTAAAGTCGTTAAAAAATGAAGGGGTTTTCAAAATACTCAAACACATAACTTTGCTATGTAGATCACGGTAAAACCATCCTTGATCAACCAGATTCCAAATAATCACATTAATAGTGACCATCATTCACGGATTAATATTCTTTTCCTTGGTTACTATGCTTCAATTCGAACCAGTACGATTATATAACATTGAGAAAAGCCTGTTTATTTTTTCCTTGTTATTGAATTGCCGCAATATTTTAAGATTGTTTTTATTATACAATAGTAAATGCTATATGGATTGGCATAATCATACAGGCAGCAAGCACTGCTTAAAATGATGGTTAAAGGGTACAGTCATTTTGTTGATTTGACCTTTTCATTTTCGGTTATGTAATATTAACGGACTATATAGGATTAACGTAAAGTTTTGTAGCTACTGACAACGTGCTGGGTATGTTTTGCGATATAGGCTTTCATTAACATAGTGTATTTTAAGTTGTATTCTCTTTTGTAGAAACAATAAAATTTCAATTTTAATCCTAAATTGACATGTAGAGCTTCACGAAGGGTCTTGAATTTGTAGTTGCTCTTATCGCTATACTTAAACGATATCGGTTTACTTCTTCTTCTTCTTCTTCTTCTTGGCGTAACGACCTCTTGGTCATGCCTGCCCGTTAAGGGTTTACGAGACTTGTTTCCCTGTTGTACATGGATAGTCAGTCCTCTCGTACAGGGGAGGGTCCGGTCTCGGTTGGGATTCGAACCCACGCCGTCGAGGTGGTGAGCCCCGGCGCTCATGGGCCGATTTTCTAACCGGCGCTACCGCTCGGCTGTCGCGGACCCCATTCGGTTTATTTAAAAAAAAAAACAAAAATCAAAACGGCTGCGAAGGTATTGACAATCATCAGCAAAAGTCCATATTTACCTTGATAAACACAATCTTTATGTAGTTTGTTACATTTATTGTAAAATTTTAAAAAATCAAACATGTTTAATACATTAGGTTCAGATAATTTTTTTACGATTCACTCACTTTTGAAAAAAGCTATGCGATTTGAATTGCAACTGATCATTGGATTGACTGTATAAATACTTCAAGGTAAACCCTCACTAAGCCTATTAACTGTAGAAGTTACATTTATGAAATGTTCATTTAAAATGTGGTTCGATTTGTGTATACTTTAAAGATTCAAGTTAGTCTTCTTCTTTTTTTAATCTCACATACACTGAGACTGCTGGAATATCCAACTTCGCTATGGCTGATGTTAATTACCCGAACGTTTAATGAGCGATTCATAATTTCCAACTGCGCTTGTGTACTAGTTTGTTCACAAATGAGAAATTGATAGTTCATGCAATTAGTGCAAAACAAGCATGAGTGACAGGGAGAAATCACAAACCATCTCAGACAAAAAGCTGTTAGCGCAATGACCGCAAATTGAGAAGTACGCACCTGTCTACGTTATAAGGATATCTCTCTGCAAGGCTAATTGAAAAATGATTATCGTTATTTAATCATTCAAAATTACGGGGCGTGTTACTGAATAGTATATGTGGAATATGGTGTATCTCGGTTGTGGCACCATCTTTATTCGTGTGTCTTTTATGCACAATCCAGAATTGACCGCTTTACATCTGTTATGTTAAGTTTTTCCACATTAGTGAAAAACAAATTACATAAGTCATGGTATTTGTTTGCTCTTGAAAAATGGGATGAGGAAGTTTTTCAACAGAGAAATTTTAATCACAATCTTTTTAATCCATCACATCAAGGTAGTGACATAGTCTTTTTGTTGCCAACAGTATCTATTGAAAACATCCAAAGGTCCTGGTATTTTCAACCGGGAATGAAAACAATTTAATTTTGCTGTAGCAGATTTACTTATACAACCAGCGTAGTTATGTTATGCATTGTTATTTTGCGCAAAAATGGCATTATCACTAGCATTCCTTTCCTGTTTGTCTTCTTATTTGACCAAACGACATTATTTGTTCATGCCTACCTATTGAGAACTTTCTAAAATGTTTCCTCTGCGTATGTGGACGGCCAGTCCTCTCGTACAGTAGAGGTTCCCGTCTTGGTTGGGATTTGAACCCACAATGCGTGGTTTTCTCACAAATGTTAAATATCTGCATTAGGATTTAATGCAAACTACAATATCTCGTTTATAACATTTATTTTCTCTCTCTCCCCATACAAGTTGCGGTGCAAATTAATAGTTATATTATGCCCAGTAAAAGATGAGATAATTGCTCAAAAGCGAGAAAAGACACATCGTTGCAAGATAAAGAAAATTAATTTCATCTGAAAATTCCGTTAGCGTTAGCATGTTGTTGAAACTGCTTGGGATGGTTTTTATAACATGGACTTAATTTTCAGTATGTTAAATTCATCCTAAACATATCAAAATAAATATATGAAGTTTGATTTTTAATGAACAACATTATTATGATCCATATAAATTATGCATTTCGTTTTTATGATTAATTGTTATATTATTAGTTTGTTCAAAATAAAAAATATTAGAAAAATGAATATAGTTAATTTGAACTTCCGAATCTTCCAGTTATATGGAAGCTTAAGACGAGGAGGAATTCAAAAACCAATGCAATAAATTATTGCTAATTTTATTGCGTGCTGCTGGGATCCGCTAATCCTAGCAATAATAAAGCTAGTCAGGTTTTTCTATCACGGCTAATTGAGGCACAATCATCCTTGGCGGTCCGTCTCCATCTGAGAGTGAATATAATGAATATTTTATTTTTGTTTATCAATCACACAACGGTTATTATCTCATGCCTCCAACTGTCTCCAAGTGTAGTTTGCAAGAACGCTGTAAAATATAACATGTGCAACAAAGCTCTTCAGCAGAATCAGAGGGTTTGTGGTGGTTATAAAATGGTTTATTTTTCAAAATGGTAAGTTTTCTGAAGACGACGGGGGGAAAGTTAACAGGAGAATCGAACGATAGGTTTCACATAACCTGTTTTCTGGTTTGGTGACTTGCTATCAAAGAAACCGAACGAAAAAGGCATAATGGAGTGACGTAGACTGTGCGGAAGTCGTACCATTTGGAATCATTATTGTACAAAATCATATGGGTATACTTTTTATGTTATTACATCTCTCATCGTAATTAAAGCTTTCACTAAATGTGATTTATAAGGAATCAATTTTGTAATACAATTTTCATTGTATATAAAATGTTACAAAACTTAGAAAATTCTCTCCTTTTCAAATTAAAAAAAAACAATCAATTCAATCGCCGTACGATTAATGTCTTAATGTTACCTTTCCCAGCTAGTTTCAACACTAATTAGAATGGTTTGCCATTACATCTTGGTAGACCTGTTTATTCCGGAAGATCGATGTTCCATCTCATTCCTCTTCTTCTATAGTTTTCTCTTGAAGACACATACCATTACTCAGTCAACACTATGAAACGGAGGCAGCAGGGTTCAAATGTATTAACATGATCAGGACTGCTTCAATGTTACTTAATTACCCAATCAAAACTCAAGTACTTTCTAAACACGTAATCAAGTACCTTGATAGACACGTCGTAAACCTCACGCACAGCGAGACAAAGAACGATCGATAATAAGCCGCAGAACTACACTGTTACTTTAGATTTAAATTGAGTGATGAACTTCGTACTTCATACTTTTTTATATGCACTATATGAACGCAATGTGAAAAGTATATGTTGATATTGTAATCCAAAATATTCAGGATTGTGTCTTTGTGGAAAAAGTATGAGTTTTTTTTAGTGCTATTACAAGTGTTAGTTTTCAATTTCATTAACACTTACTTACTTACAGTAGAAGCGCTCTTAGGAGTACATTTCAAAGTAAGACAAACCAGTTTTCAATCAGAAATCTATTTAAACACTTTGTGACCCAGTAAGCGTCGATTCACGCACGGCTTTTATAATCCGTCAAGAATCGAGTCTTTTATAACCCTCGTCTTTATCGTCATAACCAGTTGGTGTATTGAGGCTACATCAGGCTGCCGGATCATCGAATATAAGCATTCGCTCGTTTCTTGCTCGCTTATGTAACAACCTAGCGTGAGGTCAAGAGAACAAATCTTAAAGCTTAATAGATTCCATAAGCTGATCATATTTTTCATTCCATACCGTGTTCTCCAGTACTTCCTATACCATGTTTGCGTGGTACCCCTTAGGCTAGGTAAGATGATCAATGTCATATCATGAGGTTATAATTGAATGCAATTGCAACATATATCAAGAGAAACATCATACACACCCGTGCATTGGTGTAAAATTTAACATGCATGTGTGCTGAACCTATCTCGCTGAAGTGCGATAAGTGTACTTTCAAAATATTTTTTTTAACAGTATTCCAATTTTGGTGGTTCGAGTTTACAGCAGTGGTTTCAATTACGTCTAGCGACAAAATTGTTCAACAAACAGAAGCTAGCGAATCGGGCACTGCTGGTATTGATATTCTATTTAGTTAGTAAGCCTCTCAGCTGTAAAATTGTTCTTTGCTCTTTACAAAGTACGCCCATTCGAAGAAGGCATGATTAATTTCAATCAGCATATAAACGACTGCAGACGCCATCTAAAATTCGTTCTGAATTCGCTACTATTTTCCATACCACAGCAAAAGAAGACGACGTTCCCCCAGCCAAGTAAACAATTCTAACAGATTCCGATGAGGCTGGATCATGGCCACCGTGCAGTGTCGGGTAGATTGGACGCTGTTGCCAAGCGGAACTAAGTCTTAAACAGCACCATCTTCTATAGCGGAAACTACGAACTAGCTCTATCATCCGGCTCAGTATCGGAAGCTGGCGCCCCCTGGGCGACCATAAACAGATTTATTGTAGTGTTGGAAGTTTTTCCCATTCTTTTATCTTGCTTTCTCTTATAACTTCTTCAAACTGAATGCGGCGCCCTTCTCTGGTTACCGCCTTGCAGTCTGGTCAAGAGATTTGATATCTGGTACATCCAAAAACTGTTGACAAGTTCTAATGTAAGTGTATAAGTGGAGAAAGTTCAGTTTTGGACTATGTTGAAAAGTCGGCAGACTGAAAGTAGGAACTGTGTTTTCAAAGTATTGATGTCTGTTGAGAGTATCGTTTGTAATTTTTTCTCTCTTTCGTTTCAATGCTTTTTTTATGAAAAGTTGAAAAACTCGACCAAAATGGTACTTGTCCAAAATGGTATTTATAAACAGTTTTAGCGAACAGATAAGCGAGCTCTTAACTCGTTTGGAAGAAGAAACTAGAAATAAAACCAACTATCATTACGTAGGGCTTAATTCTAAATTGTCTCTTATGAACAAACAGTTTAAACATGTAAAGAACCTGCGATATCCTGCATAATTAAATGATTCTTAGCAAATCACTGTTTCATGTTCCGTTCTGTGGGTTTCTCAGGGGAAGTGCGATACGACAATCGTAATGTTGCTATGCCGTTTCGGCGTTTGAGTGTTTGTTGGAAACGCAAAGACAGAAAGCTATCAAAAACCACAACTTTAACCTATGAATGTGGCATAAATCAACTAACTAAGGACCTTCCCGAAGTGAAGTGCTGGGATATCATCATAATCATGACCATCATCATCGGTGACTGGAATTAGACCATGGCTGTTTCTCTGCCGCGACTACGGGACCGACCATAACGACGACATGATTTTCGTTTTTTTTTTATGATACTCATAATTCTTTCCATTTTTTCTGCACCGATCTAGTGTCATACAACACCCCTTCAAGCAGAATTTCAAACTATGTGGAAAGATTTGTCTGTGCATGTTGCGCATTTCTGTATCTTTAGAGTGTGTGATACGAAATAACATTGTTTACCACTGAATTTTAATTTAGTATTGTTCTATTAGTTCGAATAAAAAACTAAGCAAAAATAAAATTTATCTGCAAAGCTAATTGAGGGTATATGGCTCAAAATACTTAATAGGTGCAATAAATAAGAAAATATTGTTGTATGTACACCACAGCACATTGCTAAAACACAACAGATTTTGAATGACACAAGGCAAGTAACGCCATATGCTCCAATCATTAGAGCATGTATCGAAAATGTCTATTACTGAAAACAATCTGTTTAGCCTACAGTTCTTTGAGACTGTAGACAGCACATTGAAGGCCAATGAACTGTCGGATTTAACTACACACTCACACATAAAACAGTCTTGAAGGCAGTACATCGCAGGAATGTCTTAAAGAATGTCGCTAAGAAATGATGGTGCACAGTGCCGGCTGCGTGCCCTTGTTTTACCTCGACCGTAAAAATCTCACTAGCTTTGAGGCGCCAGGCAATACGTAAGGCGTGATGTCCTCTATCATGTATGTAGACAAGTTGACAAATTGGTGTGTTTGGTATTTGAATCAAACAATTGACCATTCAGATAGTTAATCAGCATATTTGCAAAAGCTGTATTTGAGGCGCGAATACCAGGAAGAATATTTATCATTTCAATCCGCGTAGAAAGAGCTACATAAAGGAAAAAATAAACAAACAAAATATTCCTCCCTCTGCATACTCTGTGACATCATGATACACATAACTCTTACCGACTGATTTTGTATGGGAAGCATATCAAATGTCATCAATTTTCGACGCCAATAAACCTGTACCAAGCGTAAAAGCTAAAGGTGAGATAGAATAGACATTAACGGCGCGTGGATTTGGCTAAGCGCGTGAGTTTAAACGATTCATTGAGAAAAAACGTACATACAGTGTATTAAGTCCATGGATTGATTAGGTAAACATTTTTTACATCGAATTACAAAGACATTTTTAATCGAATTTATTTTTACTGGCGATAATTTTTATTTCAAACATTTACTTGCCCCATACTTTTCCAGTCATTTGCTTAATTGAAAATTATTACCTACCTAGGAGGTTTCGTTCACAAAACTTATTTCTGATTATAGAAACAATATTTTTCTAATAAAAATAGTTTTGACAAAACACCACAATCCGATTTTTTCAATCTGTATTTCAGAAAGTGCAACGAGTGTTTTTTTGAAAACGAATAAATTGTATCTAGCACAGGTTATGAACAAATTCCGGCTCCATTTTAATGTATATTTTAACTTCACCCATAATAGGTCGTAGCACACAAATACATTACGAGCGTTCGAACTTGCAATCTAGCTCCTTGTGACAGCTTCAATTAAAATAGTGTATACGGAATGGAAGCTAACCCCATTCGCTGTATACAGGCATGCTTTCCTGTTTGGCGTATTCACACACTTCAACATTTCAGCGTACAATTTGCGGCTGTGGAGTGGTTACACCGCCAGTAACTGTAGTCATTGGTGATTGCACCAGTGATTTAAAAAAAGCTATAAATTTACCAATTCTATACAATATTGAAATAGCGCGAGACTGACCTTGCATGAAATTGCCTTGTTAGGTAGTGATATTCATAATTTTAATTAAAGTGGCCCTTCAAAAATCTAACCGTAAATTATTAGCAGCAATAAGATATTTGATTTAAAAACAGCATACTCTTTGCAATTTAGTTTTCATACTAATCACGAATACTTGAAATATAAAACAACTAATCTTGCCTCTCTTTTTTTCTTTTTAACCTTCCTAGATGGTGCACTGGACCCCGGCATCGATCTGCTAGAAGCACTAAATCTACATTCAAACTTATCCCAATACCCAGGAGTAGAGATTTTCCCATCGACAAGAATTTTTCGTTTGACAGGTAAGTTTCAAGCTTATACATATTTCCACTTACTGGATGAATTTAGTAGCAGAAAAGTTTAAAGAAATGAAACTACTTGCTCAGTTCTTTTTTTTTAAACTTATTTTAACAAATATTTTTTCATCCAGTCTATATCTAAAGGTTTATCAGACTTTCATGTTAGGGGGTTCCTATGTCGCAGCTGTAGCGCGTGGAAACCCCACGCCAAAAGTGTAGGATCGAATTTTGAGTCTTAACACCCTCCGGTATTACGAACAACTGACCGACCACTGATCTATAATATACCGTCTATCGGTCACAGTAGAAACTCTCTTCGGAGAGTGGCCATGTCCCACTAGAGATTTCGTGCTACAAAAAATAAAAACAGATCAGTCCTGGATTTTAATTAAAGCAAGCTCTGTTTACTTATAATATATTACGAATTATTGCTACTAATAGTCTCGGTACAATAATAACTAAAAAAATTTAACTTCCTTTTAAAGTCTTCATTCAATTTTTTAACGACAAACTTTTTCGTATATGTACGACATAAACAAGAAGATAAATCACAAACTATCGAAATTAGATAGAACATCTTTATCAACGTATTCCTTCTACTTGGCTACTAAATCAAGTATCATATCGGAGTGTCATTCAATGGATCGCCCGTTTAGGTTCTACGATTAAATAAACAGCCCCCAAACCGTATGAGGCTGGATGGTTTATGTATCCATGTTATATATTGGTTGGAACATTTCTGCTAGCCGAGCTATTGGGGAAGTAGTCTAGACGATAGTGCCGCGTTTGTGCGTTTTTGCGTTATCGTCTAGACTACGTCTAGTTTGCCGTTTGTCGGGAATGGTGGTTGAAGTCAGTATTATTTTTTCCTGGACTACAACCATTTTCCAGGCTCGTAATGTTGACTTAGTATTGTGTTTCCGGCAGCAGACATGATGGTATGTTTGCTGTAGAATATAACAGGTGAATGGAGAGACATGGACGACTCTGAGAACAGGGTATAATAAAATTATCAGAATATTCTGTGAAATTCGCCTGGTTTGACATAATACATAATTATTACACATTGCATATCATTACCTAAGCATCATACACCATTTGGAGTATTGTGCGTAAATGTTTTTAGACGTTTTTGTAAACAACTTCATTATGATTTGGTGACACATTACCACATCACATGAAATATACAATAAAAAACGATGAGAGAAACCTATATGGCTCATACATTTCAGGTGTTACTGAGAATAGACGTACCCGACCCTATAACATTTGTATATTTTTCATTGGATGCTATGTCAGTTCTCGATGTATCTGAAAAATGTTATTGATGAGTTGGGGATGGAATTGATAAATTCAAGGCGCTTAGTACAAAACTTTATTCAGAGATTTTTTTATATTGAAGCTTTCAAGGCTTTGCAATTAGGAGTCGTCATAAGAATGCTATCAACTATAACCTTGACCATTTTTGAGTTGGTTTAACAATTTACCAGTGGTCCTTCGTAGCACTAGTTAGAAGCAGGTAATACTATACCATTAAACTTGCAAAGGTTTTTGTCCCACAGTGAAAAGAAACGGCAGATTATTTTTATTGGTTTTTAACGCACACTTCGACCCATAAATTCCAGCAGGGTTCGTTTTGCACTCTGAACACCGATCTTACGTTCATTTGAACTTCATTTGATTACTGAACTAAGTGAGGTTTTAAAAATATTCAACCTTTTAACACGTTGACTGCCATGGCTATCATTTTTGATAGCCAGCTGTCATTAGTTCTAAAAAGTTTTTGTCCGATAAATACATGAACATGTAATTTAAAAATTATAGTAATATTTAATATCAATTCTCTGGGAAGCTAAGTTTTTGTTTAGCCTTCAAAAACCGTCGGTTTATTGAATGTTATAAACAAATTTGATTAGAAAAGATTGTTCTAAAAAAGTGTGCTAAAAAGGCTTGGCAGTCAACGTGTTAAACCTTTATTATTTTACTATTTTTACACACCACCTTCACTGGTATATGAAAATTTTACATACACCATACACCAACTCTTTATGCATAGGCCTAAATGAAGTACATTCCTATTTCTGACGGCTTTCGATTTCTTTATCTATGATTTTCTATAGTCTTCTATCCCAATCTTCAGTATAAAAATATGTATGAAGTACGCAAGAATATGATTAATTTAAATTCTAACAACACACCATACATCGTTTTCTTCCATGGTATATAATGTAAACTATTTTAATTAGCTGAGAACAGATGTCAAAATGAAGCCTTGAAACTAACTTTTTAGACCAAAACGGTAATAAGTTTGTAAATATAATAATTCTCAAATACCTATTATTCGAACACCAATAAAAAGTTGTTCAAGCAATTTAGTTCATTTGTTTCGCAGTAATGATTACCGTTCCTGGTATAGTTTACTTCTGTGCCTTCTGATGAAACATCGCTGACATCGGTCAGGAGATGCGCGCTGTTGTTGAATTTGTTGTTATTCATATATCAACTTGTTGACAGTTATGACCGATTTCGGTCCATTACCAAAATGAGCGGCATACACATCGCTGTCTATGAAACGAGAATTGAAACATATGGGGGACCGGTGAAATTCCAAAACCGAAAATTTGCTATCAACCAGACAAACATATTTAACACGGAGAGGTGGTTGCTTTTAAAGTAATGGTGTAGATTAGGAAAAAATATGAAAAAAATATTGCAAAAGTGTTGAACAGATGCTAATCAAAATCTTTTTTTTAAGTTTTATAATACAAATGTTTTGGAAACGGTTTTATTAAAAAAAGGATAAAAACGTTCAGTCACGGATCATTGCTGGAGTGGTATAATCTAGTGATGAAAATAACAATTTTTTTTTTAAGAATTTGAATCAGAGTGAACAATCGTCACGAGGTTCACTCTTTTGCGAATTGAAACGTGTAACATGAGTTATTAGTCGTCACAGAGATTCTCTTGACAGGGATTCGAGTCCCAAAAGAATGAATCAGTGAGTAAAAGTTGCGAGTAGTCTCAACTTGGGATTCGAATCTCTATGACGACTAGCTACTCTTTTACTCACACATTCACTCCTTTGGGAATCGAATCCCTTGAAAGATTCAAATCAAAGAGGAGTAAAAAACACTATCCGTTAAGATTTAAATCAATCATTTAATAGTAAGATTCGACTCAATCACTTTTTCTTACTGAGTACGCACATCACTAGTATGATCCACACGGGAATGATGAACTACCAGTCACGCTTATGGTTGGCATTCACAATTGACTCAAATTGGGTAATCTTTTATACATTCTCCCCTTTTTATTGGTCATCCACTTCATTGCACTGGATGAGAACCATCCTTTGTGGAAAGATGTATACACTAACTACCACACTTTTGGTTTTTTTATATTTGTTTTTTTTCTGCTTCGACGCTATGACATAAAAACAGTCTTACTTACTTTGTTCAATAATACGATAAAAAGAAAAAAAGTTATAACGATTATTGCGTTTATTTCGTATACAGCGTTTTACTAGTTTTGTCCACCAAACGTCTGTGAATGACTGTGTTTTGGACAAAGGTGTTTGGTTGGCCTTACGGACACATTACATGTGGTGTCAGTTTGATTGCGGATTTTCAACAAGTGAGACGATGCTTTGGTTTTCTTGAACAATCCATACATAGCACAGCACTAGGAAATGGAGCGTTCGTCGAACAAAGTAGTGGCAGTTGTTGCTATTTTAACAGTATTAACTGTGATAAATGTTCGTGGCTACCAGAGCTATAATATTCTTTACATAAGTTCTGTTGCGTCTCCGAGCCATTTTCTTTGGTGAGTGGTTTTTAAACTACTTTAGACTAGTGTAATAATATTGAAAACTTATTCGCTTTAGGAGTGAGCAGTTATCGAAAATAATAGCCAGAACTGGGCACAACGTAACTCTGTTGAACATCTTTAAAGAAGGAAGACAGGAGAATCTACACTTTATGAAACTCAACGAAGTCGACGAGTTTCTTGCATTGGATGACCCAATTGACTATCTGGAACTGCACCGGTTGTCACTACCCGAGCTGCATGCTTCTTTTGTGGATCTGGAAATTACAGTTTGCCACCTTGCGCTCACATCAAATCAGTTCTTGCGGTTGATGGGCTATCCAGAAAACTTCAAATTCGATTTGATCATCCACGACCATGTAGCCGGCCCGTGCTTGTTGCTTCTAATGGAACGATTTAATCATCCTCCGTTAATAATGGCCTCTGCTTCAGATGTGCTACAGAGCACGGAACACTTCTTTGGCTCTCCAATGTTCCCAGGATTAATTCCTAATCAATTAACCGATTTGTCAATAACTATGGGATATATTGAGCGAGTATACAACTTTATCATTACATTCCTTGAATCGATGTCCAGAAAATACAACATAAATCCTCGGATCGATCAACTCGTCAAAAGCTATTATCCCAGCATGTCATCAGTATCGCATCTGGAGATGAAAACTGCTGTGGTCCTTTTAAATTCGATTGCCATTCTTTCACCTCCAGAACCAAAACTGTGGCGAGTGATCAATGTTGGTGGACTGCATATCGAAACACGAAGGCCTCGTGAAGGCAAAGCTTATCTTATGGGCCTATCACAAAATGCAAGTTTTGAAAAGTATGTATACGTGTCATTCGGCAGCAACATTCAAATTATAAGTGTAGAAACCCCTTTTACCCAGTCCTTAATCACTGTCGCCCGACAATTACCATACGTCATGTTTCTTTGGAAAACCAATCAACTGGATGGCGTTGTTCCGGAAAATGTTTTCACTGCGGATTGGTTCCCTCAAAACGACATTCTCAGCAGTGGAAACATTGATGCTTTTGTGACACATGGTGGACTGCTGAGTGTGCAGGAAGGAGCATGGTACGGAATACCTATGCTGGGAATACCAAACTATGGAGATCAATATCAAAATATACGCCGAATTGTGCGGCTGGGTGCAGGAAAACGATTGAATCTAGAAGATGTAAGCCCGCAAGCATTCAAAGAACTCTTAGTGGAATTAATCCATGAAGAAAGGTTAGTTCATAAATTAAATAAAAATAGAGTTAATACTAACCAAAAAAACAAAACAGACTAACCAAAAAAAGATGAAAGAATAAAAGAGAGTTTCTGTACGTGATCTTTTCTAGGTACCGACGTTCTGCCCGCATCCTGTCACAAATTATTCGTGACGTTCAAGTGCCACCACAAAAAAAAGCTTTATGGACAATCGAGTGGGTAATAAGGAATCAAAAAAACACCGAAAGCGTAATGGGAGGTTTTGCAGAAGTTCCATTTATTGTAAAATATTCGTTTGAAATTGTTTTTACCATACTCTTAGCAATAGGCCTAATTGTCGGTATGTTATATTTGTTTATATGCATTGGCTTCCGATATTGTAGGCGTAGCTTTAAGAAAAAGACAAAACATGAATAAAACCAATTCTTCGTGACAGGATAATTGATATATTGGTTGTTTGTGCAAACGGCACCATCTGTCGCTGCGGTGTTAGTGCACAATTTGTCATTCACAATGTAATGATAAACTGCATATGGTACAGAACAATACTCTTCGTTGAATGTGCTTTGGTGCCGGATGCATTGTTAATAGAAAAGCATAACTCATTGCAGTCCGACAACCTGGGACTAAATAAATCATATTCTGTTTAATTTCCTGAAATTGACATTCCGTAAAGCTGCGTATTTGACTACTGTTGAACGAACCCCGCATATTGACTCTATTGCCTCAGATACCAGTAGATGGAACAGTTTTGTGACCATAAACACAGATTACAGTGGCGCAAGGAAGCCTTTACCTATGCAAGACAGTCGACTTAATCAACGTAACAATAAAAAGCTAAATGTAGGATCACTCCTAATGGGGCAAGCAACCGTAGTGGTGCTTTTCGATTAAGATAATACCGCTTCCACCAAACCATTTATCACTGTCATCTAGTACTGATTTGCATATTGCATGCACTCGGACCGTTTTGTTGACAGTTGGCACCAACTGAATCGCAATGCCTTTGACCAAAGAATGACTCGGACAAGCTAAATCTCCTGCCGATGCCAGGAGGCCACTGGTAATAGTGCTGCAATAATGACTTCGGAAGCGAATGTCCTTACCTATTTTCTGATACGGCCGGGTAACATTCCAATCGTCAATTCTGTATGCTACTTGGAAAAGTTGCGCAACTTACACAGATAATCCAAAGTGGATTCCTACATACCAAAATCGATAGAAAACATAGTAAACCAACATTTAAGTTCCACACACATAATTAAGTGGAAGCATCGTAGAATTAAAAACAAAATATTGATGAAATAATTCGAAATATTCAGAAAAGTAGCGATAATAGATTTTGGAGAATCTATCAAAACTGCTACATTAAACCAATTTTAATCATTCCTTTTGGCAACGGCGTTGCTTGGACAACAGTTAATCTAAATATTTTTTGCTCAAAAAACCTATGCCGGATCTGAATATGATCTGTGATGTACCGTTATTTCCGACTGCAATGTTAGCAATTTTATTGTTACAACATGTCACGTTTCTCAATACCAAAGTAAGAAAATAAATAATTCCAAAAAAACGCCTTCAGCCTAGGGCAATATGAAACAATTTCCCTTGCCTACAGGCAATAGCAATCACAGTTCATGGCGTACAAATCAACACTTTCTCTACTTTGGCTCCAAAAGTTCCAAATGGAATAATTGTAAGCCTCGAAAAATGCGACAAATTGCGACAAAATTAGCTAACGCGGGTTATACGGATGATATCTGTAAGTGTACGATCTACCTACTAATAAATAATATTGCGTGTGTAATGTTATTTTTGGTCGGCTTTTTCGTACACTTATCTTTACATTGACTGACGAGACTAATTTAGTATCTGATGAGGATGTTGACCGACATAAAGTACAATATGTAGGTTGTTTCTTGTGACTCGCACACATATGGTTAATTCGTGACCATTTGTGTACTTTTGCTTATGTTTGTTTACTAACCTCTGATAATTTCACTCTAAATCATACCATATGTCCTTTGGGCGTTATGTGTTCTCCGCACAGCTCCACTGGCTTTACCTTTCAAAGAACAGATAGCTATTTTACACGATTCCAGATAAACTCGTTTGGCAACGCTTAAATATAATATGAAATATTCTTCTTTTCAGGATCCAATCGAAATCTTGTTCTTCCGGCTGCGGCTTTTCACCGGGCAGTGGAAGAGATAAAAAAATCATCAGAATTTACATTTTCTGCTGTAGTAAAGCAAGAAGAATCTAACATTGGGACCATAGTATCCTTTTCCAACGGAAACAATAGGTAGGTTTCAATTTTGTTCATACTTTCCTCTTTCTTTCCTTTTCTTTCACTATTTTTTTTTTGCTATCATTCCATTTCCGACATTCCCAAACTCCTGATCCACAAAGTACATTACCTAGACACAATCCATGGTTTACGTTTACACGTTTATCTTTAATGTTAAATAATTTTCAATTCAATAGAATGCACCCTCTAGCTACTAGCGAACTACATAGTTTTTGGTGTATTTTGATAGACACAATTTGAATTGTTTTTTTCAATTCGGTACTTTTTGTAAAAACAGGCACACTTATCGATGATAAAAAAACTTAAAATCCTTCGGCGTTCTAATCATCCCTTGAATGTCCCTTTTACTACAAATATTCTGTTTCCATCCAATCCTCTCGTATCTTCCGTTTTTTGTCCTTGTTGTTGCTCTATTTTTTTCTGTCTACTATTCTTCTTCTTTTTTCTCTAATCCTAATCGAAACATTGTAATAATTAATATTAATGTTAAGGTATTTAGAATTACAATCAAGTGGAAGACGTGACGAAATACGTTTTCATTACACACACATAACAGCAGCGGGTGAAACGGATATAAAAGTGGAAACGTTTCCGTATCGACTTGCGGACGATACCGAGCACAAGGTGTCACTAACGGTCAGCGGCACCGAAATGCAACTTTTCATCGACTGCCATCCACTGTATAAGCGAGTGACGAAGTTTTTACCAGATAGAAATTTTAGTGCTTCCAATATGCAATTATTCGTCGGACAAAGTAACTCTAATAGTCATTATTTATTTAAGGTAAACATTGAAACACACGCAAATGGATATAACTATATCCAGACACTACATCTCATCCGAACATATACTAATAATTTTTTTCACTCTATATTGTCGCTGCAACTAGGGTGAGCTAAAAGATGTTCGTCTTATCACCAGCTCTTACGGTTATTTATCACAATGTGAGTTAATGGATGCACAATGTCCTACTTGTGGACAATTTTTAGAATTAGAGAACGCTTTATTAGAATTAAAACAAACGATGTCGCTGTTAACAAAAAGGGTAAGTATTGTCGTAGTTGCTGCAAAACCGCATTTAGGAAAGTTGGCATTAAACATTGTTTTTTCGTTTCCAATTTGCAGCTAGTGGAGGCGGAGAAGCGTGTCTCATATATTGAAGAATGTGATTGTAAAAAATCATGTTTAATAAATGGTACAACTAAAAATGACGGAGAAGTCTGGAATGTAGGTTGCAGTCGATGTGAGTGCAAACAAGGCGAAGTTAAGTGTGGTCCAAGACCATGTCCTGCAGTTAAATGTAAACATCCAGTATTAAAAGAGGGCGAGTGTTGCCCCGTATGTTTAAGTAAGTATTTTTTTAAGCAAATAATCTATTTTGAAACTACAAGGAATACCCTCTAAATGTTCTAGTATTCTCTCATAACAGGCATTTGCGATTGATTTTTTTGTGAAAACAGTTTTAGATCGATTGTCGCTCATGACGTGGTAGATATACTGTGTAACATACTGTATACTATCATTTATCCCCTAAGAACCAAAGAACCAGTTTTTGTATATCCAGGCCTTTCAAATATTTTTTTTTTACTTTTTTTTAATTTAATTTAATTTATTTAATTTGTTTGATGGAGTAAGAATAAAACTGTTTCATGACATTTTATGTCTGGATATTTTTATTAAAAACCCTGGCCTGTTCAACGTTCAAACACGTTTATAATAAAATGAATGTTGAAAGTGTTGAAAACAGTTGTTTTACATCTATATGTATGTCGATTGAGAGTATCTACAACTGGTGACCTTTTCACAGTCATTTAAAAGAAGAAAATAAAATCTGTTCTCCGTCAGCCGCTTGTAATACAGCATATACCCCCGGCAGTGCTTTGTGAATGCATATTAGTATGATATCGAACGTTGAATAGATATACGTGTCATCAAGGTTTGCTTTTCAATGAGTTGTTTTTAACGACACATCAATGGTTCACGCCGAGCCTGAACAGCACTGTTTTTCAATAAATTCTGACTAACTTAACGGATTGGTGATAGGCAAGTCATAAATTTGAAACGATCATGTCTCATTCTTGCAAGATCAACGCAATAAAAACTCAGTTGACAAGAAATTTACTTTGTGATTGAGATATATATATATATATATATATATATATATATATATATATATATATATATATATATATATATATAATATATAATATATAGAGTATATATATATAAAAGATCACACACAGACATTTTATAAATCAATTTTCATTTTGTCTGGTTCAATTCAATTTGTTTTTTACATCACTCGGAAGTCTGAACCAGTTTCCTGAACCCTTAAAATTAATTATTTCTTTGGATCTAACAACTGCGTTCATGTATTGGTTGGAAATACACTATATTATTTGTCTTTTATTGCTTATTCCTTTACTTACAGAGAGCTGTTACATAACAAAAAAGGATTTTGAACACGGTGAAATCCAAATATTAGGCTGTAGAAACTGTTCGTGTGTAGACGGTAATATGCACTGTGAATTCCTACAATGTCCAGAGTTGAAGTGTCCACCAGAACAACAGATGTCGGTGACTGATGAATGCTGTAAATTTTGTCAAGGTATTTCATCGTTCCCATTAGGTGAATCGTCCCAGGACGATCAGTCCGAGGGATACTATAAAAATCAGCCAAAACAACAGCAGCAACAAGAGCAATCGATGCAACAGGATGATCAGTACCATGAGAAAAGGCTAGAGCATGCGCAGGAATCATCGCAACTGCGTCAGTACGAGTCGGGCTTGGAAATGAGTTCCACTAAGCCATCCACGCACAATAATAGCACTAAACCCGATAGCAGGAAACATGTTGACGAAACAATTGAAACAAGTTTGAACTCCGACGGAGCTCCATTCGTTGATCATAAACGACATCATGCAAGAAAACATCAACAACATCCAGCTGGAGAAAAAATCGCCAATCGGCGGCATGAAGCAAACAAGAAATTGGAGGAAGATACAAGCAGCATTAATGATCGCACTCTTTCAATGATTATTGTTGCCAAAGATCGCTCTAATTCCCAGATACATTTTGTGGAAGAGCAAGGTGAACAAGTACTACCGAAAGATTTTGTCTTCAACTTGGTTGGTGATGAGAATATCGAAGAATTGGAGAAACAGGATAACATCAAGCGAAACCCAACTTTTTCAAGAGAAACCGACGCTTTTCGATGACCGTAATTGTTGAATACGTTAAAGAACGAATCTTGGTTTACATTTGACTGCCGATATTCTGTTATTCAAGCCAATCTTCGGTGGCACTAATTTTCGTTCACGACATAAATTAATGAAATTTAAATCCATTTTCATCTCTAATGTCACCATCATTGATCATCAGCGAGCTGAGTGATGATTATTTTAAAATGAATTCAATGTGATCGATTGCGAACTCCATGAAAAAGAGGCCTGATACATAGATTAATATAATAATCGCAATCATCAATTTCTATCACTACGATGGGAATCGTTAATCGTACATAATGAGAATGCTTTCATAACCCAACGACAAATCAGGAAGCACAACTGTACTTGGACGGATTGTATCTAACAAGAACATGAAGAGAAATGTTTGAATCTGTTTGAATTTCGATGGAAAACTAACGTACAAATGATCATTTTTTACCTATAACCGTAATTAAAGTGCTCTAATACTCTTCTACTCATCTCTTTCCTGCTTGTCTTAATTTCAACATGCTTTATGATCAAAATTTTACTATATTAACAACTAACTCAACAAGACTTTTTTCTCCTTTCTTTCCATGTCTGGCTTCTTGTCTCCTTCTTTAAAACTATTCTGCCTCTGGATTGCGGGAAAAACATTTAAATTCGGATTTTGATATGACTGGTCAAAAAATGTACTAATATGAACTACTATCAAAATTACGTCCTTCTTTCGTGTCCTCTCCAACACCCTTAAATATGAAAATTATTCAAAATATGGCTTCATTTTGCCTCCTCACCATATGTTTATAATATAAACCATACCATAAAACATCTAAGGCGTGGACTATTGCTCAAAAGGTCATGCATGTCACACTAACGCTACGTGTCTTAATCTTAACACCAAGTACACGTGTACCTGTCGTTCGGGCTTCCACGGAGATGGGTATTTTTGTTCCGGTAAGTAGAGATCTTAACATCTAACATATTATTCGCCATTCATGCAAACGCGCATTCCCATCGTACGTATAACAAAAACATTTTATCCAGGTTCGAGAGGTTCAATGCTTATTTTGAATAAACTTTTTGTCTAGTGATTTACTAAAATCTTTGAAATAGGTACGGCCAATTCGGTCATTTGATTAGATAACTTATGCTAAACCTTTTGTCTTATCTTATAAAATAGGAAACAGCTAGAAAATCTCATGTAAAAATATATATATTTATACACATTCATAAATTTAAAAACGCATTCATATTGTTATTTATAGAATTTAGCTAGATTCACGTTCATTGAACAAACATAACCACATATAACATACAACTGTTTTTTTAATTTTTTCATTGCGCCCGTTCCGGTCAGATGTGATTTATCACATATACATACACAACTATGGAAGTTCCTTTTTAACATGCATATTTTAATTCGCTCATCTCAAACTAGAAAATAATGTATATTGGACATCCTGCTTAACTTGTTGATATTCACTACATTAAGCAATCTTACATTTTTAATTTTATTACTAGCAAAAATACATCGTTACAATTTATCAGCATTTATTAATCGGTTTTTGTTCATGGTTTATTAACACGTAAACAACAGCATTTTCTCATTGAAAAAGTATATGGCGGAGACATTTTCTCATTGAAAAGTATATGCGCCGTAAACTATACATTTGTTTCCATTGAATCAAAATGTACACTCAGCCATTTAGATTTCAATGATCTGTTAGTGCCACCCATTTGTTAAAATTTATCATGTTTTTAACATCACAACACTTGATGAATCGATTTTCATACACAACGCTATCCTTTTCATTTTCGACAGCTCATTACCATTGCAATGCTTTATTTGTATGTACCTTGCATTTATGAAGACTCGCAATTATGAACACGATTGAGATATTGGCAGCTATCCAACAATACGGAAATATCGCTTATAACATCATAATCACGCATTTTATTCACTAAGGGCATGGACGAAAGCAATTGGATTTATTTGATAAATCGTTGCGGCGACGTTATGATTTTGATTGTGATTTTTGATATTGGACATACATAACAAATTAAATTTTAATCATTTTTGAAGCTGTCCATATAAATGATTTGGATTATTTACGAATTCGAAAAAAAAATTTGTCCCATTAGCAACAATTGCGCGATGCAACCATATTTACCAATAATGTCCGCATTCCCTCTCATACACATTAATAAGTTAATCCCGCTACCCCGTTTTCAAGGTTCGTTAGACCTTGATTCAGTGGTGCGGTTCATATGCTAAAATTGGAAACGTTTTGGATTTGTTTTTTTTTTCATGATCTGTCATCAGAACATGAGTGTGTGAAGCATATTTAAAACAGTTGGTTTGTCCCATGATTTTTGCTGTGCCTGTATCGTTCGACACTCTTTCTCACCATCGCCTGATCGAAGAAAAATGAGGAGGAAAACATTTTCTGGCAACGTTGCAGATAATTGAATTAATTTTAATATCACCCAATTGAATTACATTGTAAACGTGGAAAGTAGTAAGAGTATTATGAAATAACATACATTTCATAAAGCGTGATGGTTGATCAAGGGGGTTCTGTGTCTCCTCTGTGGCATTATTGTAATGTTTGAACAGAGCCCTGCAAACAAAAACTGTTCAAAACGAAGCTTGTTGTTGCTACATTGCTGTGTAATGGCCCTTTAAATAACTGCTACCATGAATTACTTTAACTTCATAAGAATCTTCAATAAATAAATTCAATAATTTAGATAATCCACCTAGGCGAAAAGATACTACATCTAGGCGGCCACATAAGCGACCGCATGGTGGTAGTGGCGGCAACGGTGGTAGGAGGCAGCATCACAAGAATTCTACTCACAGAAACAGAAACGGAAAGAAAAAGAAGCACGAACAGGCAGTGCAATTACAAGTTGCAGAAGGTGAAATAATTTGTGTTTTTGTTTGTTTGAATAAGTTTATTTAATTTTTCACATACATTACCACAGCTAGTTTTGACACTTATGAATGCGTTTTTCTTTAACAAATCACAAATTAGCATAAACAACACACATACAATGCTAACGAATTAGATAAGTTACAAAACGTACATTCTATGCTATCATTTAATTTAATGATATTTATACAAATTGTATATTCACTAGCAATACCCACAACACAAAACAAATGATGGCTTATGTAACAGATAGAATTAAGGCTCAAATCAGTTTACCATGGTAATACTCATTTATAAAAGATAAAATAGCAATGAAAAGTACTAACAAAAGGAAGATTGTTGGGCTTGGATCGAAATGGCGTTTGTGTGATTGACTTCATCGAAATTCTAGTTCCCCGTTCTTTTTTTTTAATAATTTTTTTTTCCGTTTCCGGTTTGTGACCTACAAACACTTCTGCTAGACGTGGACGAGTGTGCTCAACAAGGTGGTCTTAATGGTAATCACTGTCATTTGATGAATACGCGTTGTGTGAATACTTTTGGATCATACGTGTGCGAGTGTTTGCCTGGCTATCGCCGACAGAACAAATTTAGTTGCGTTGAGGTGGACGAATGCAAATCGGGAGAGCACAGATGCCACGAGTATGCAGACTGTACCAACACGCTAGGATCTTACAATTGCACGTGCAAGAAAGGATACACTGGCGATGGACATGACTGCAAGCGTAAGTGAAGAGATAATCCCAATTTCTAGAAACAATTTGTAAATTTTATTTCTTTTCTTAGCTATCTGCAATCAAACTTGTTTGAACGGTGGAGAATGCCGAGCTCCAGGGATTTGCTCCTGCCGTCCCGGGTATGTGGGGGACTCGTGTGAACGAGATCTGGATGAGTGTGCGACCGGTCTCCATCGTTGTAAGGAGACAACAGACTGTGTTAACATGCCAGGCTGGTCAGTATGCTAGAATCCCAACAGGAAGGCAATAATGCAAATAAATCTTAATTTTTTTTTGTTCGACCCACCTTAGGTACTTCTGCAAGTGTAAGCCTGGTTTTGAAACCAAAGGCAGAGAGTGTGTAGATATAGATGAGTGCGCTCTGAACACCCACAGCTGTCATCAGTCTGCTTTGTGTGTTAATACAGAAGGTCACTTTGAATGTCAATGTCCGCCCGACAGTGGTCCAGAATGTAGGTTAAGCTGCATGTTTGAGGATCGCGAATTAAAGGACGGCGAGAGGGTTTCTCCAAACAACGCTCCGTGCAAGGAGTGCACTTGCTCCAAAGGAGTAGTCAGTTGTGTCGAACCATCGTGCAATTGTTCTACTTGGCGGCCCGGTGTCATGAGTGAGCTGTGTTGTCCTCAGTGTGACCCGAAGCAATCCTGCCAGCATCAGGAATTAAACCAGGTTACATTTCGCAGTGGAGAACAGTGGATCTACCAATGTCAGACGTGTGAATGTTTGGTAAGTGGGTAAATATTCCAATAAGTCAGCAATCCATTGATATCTGTACCATTGTTTTCTTTTCAGTACGGAGAATTTGACTGCTGGAAACTTGAATGTCCACCACTCTCTTGTGATAATCCTGTGCCGGCCGGACCGGCTGGTTGTTGTCCCCGATGCCCTGATGATATATGTGGGTTCCAGAACGTTACCAATATATCGCCCTCTACCACAGCGCTTGCAGGCGTGGGCAGCTCTTGCTTGTACGAGAAGCATATCTACGCATCTGGACAGACATTCAAGTATCCGTCCAGAGACTGCACCACCTGCTCCTGTAAGGTGAGTATTTTTTTATTTCCAACCTGCGTTCCGCACCTTGCACCTTGAGAAACATAGCAGCAGCAATAAGGGATATTGTGGTTCATATTTATTTTTTTTTTATTTTGTTAAACGGTGAAAGCTCTACTTCGAAGCGTCTTTCAGATTGGCTTTCTATATCATCTCCAAGGGACTTGAATCTTTTTAAATATAAGTATAAAAATTTAAAGATTGGGATTTCATTGGTATTGAAATCAAGGCAAAGGGACAATTTAAGGTTTCTTCACATTACAAAACCTTGCTTTTTTGTAAACTTTCTTGTTTAACAGTTTAAGAATGCAGTTGACATAATATACTTACGATAAATATAAACTAATAATATTTCTTGTACATTATATGATTCATTCTTGTCGTTTTTGCTGCGTGACTTTTTAATTTGAATGTTTTTAATTGTTGGGCATTTTGTTTCATGTCTACATCTATGTCATGTCTATATCAAGAGTGATGTGAAGAGGGTAATGGTTTTTAGATAAACTATTTCACTGTCCGCAATGGTATTTGAAAAAATTGCAAGTTAATGTAAAAGGGTACAACTAAACAGTATTAGCCATGGGAGATTGCATTTGACACTTAGGAAAAAAGTTGCACAAATGTTGCTAACAGCAACACATTATTATTACCAAAATGTGTCTCATTTTTTTTCGAAACCACAACTTACAAGGAGCCCTATGTTACTCTTCTCCAGGCAGCTTGTTTCGCTTAATGTTTTTTTTTTTATGATATGCATTTGTTTTATCTGGATGCATTTCTTGCTTGCATGAATTATAGCGAGCTTTTATATCCAACGCATTCATTAGAAACCATGCGTAACCTTAACTAAAATAAAAATATGGTTAAACATATGTTTTTAACGATCCAATGTACTTTGAACCGCTAGTACAAAGGATCGATTGTAAAATTATAGTTAACAACACGTTTTACATCAATCATTGACACTTCTAAAGAGATGTGAGAGTGAATTACTTTATTTTTCTATCCTCAATATCATGAATATATACACAAACATTATATTACACATTCTCACAGCTATCATAACACAACATTAAACATCACGTCTAGGCAAAATTCAACGACTAAAAATAACTCTACTCAAGAACCTACTTGATTCTGCTAATTTTAATTGAAATGTATCATATTCTCTCAAACGTATTAGCATCTTTGCTACAATACCCCTTAGTACATGCAAGTGTAAGCTAGATACCGTGAAGAAGCCAAAGTATGATCTTTACTCCATTTTTTTCTTTGTTTTAACTTCTTAAACTCTCAGATATTGTTGACTGTTGTGTTTGCTGAACCGGGTTGAGGGTATCTTTCAATTTTAATAATCAAATTACATATAAAGCTGAACTATTTGATTCATCCTTTTTATCTCTTCGAGTATATTGTGTGTTAGTTAGCATGCGTGCCGTTCAAATATAGCATATGAACATGTGCATGTACTGAATAAAAAAATATATGAGTTAAGTGTATCAAAAATTAACTTGTGACCAACCCATAACTTTTTTGTAGGTTAAAATTTGTTTACTAACGACAAACAAGCCTAAGTGCAAATTCCTTATTTTGTTTGAACATAACGTTTGCTCCATTATATTTGGGTAAGGTTAAAATATGTTAAATCATTAAACATTGGCATGATAGCATATGTAACCTAGCGACGGATCAGGTCAAGAAATTGATCAGTGGCTATATCAATCATACCATTGAATTTGTTTTAAAATATACTATGTGTTCGTTTTTTTTATAGCTGCTACATTTACATTTACTACATCTTCACTACCATATGTTTTACTAATTATAAACATTATAATAAAAATAACCTGCATAACTGAACTAATTTAACACTGCAACCTGCGAACAAATTACATTCCAGGTCCCCTACTGTGCCCAACTGGTGAGCAATTCCGCGTGTTGTGTGCATCGGTAAAAATTCACTCTTTAACTACACTAACATTCGAGTTAATTGTATGGTTTTGGTTTTTATCTTGGTTTTAAATTAAAAAAAACATAACTGTCTTCAGTTCTGGTGTTTAAAACATGAGTTTCTAGTTTTTAAGTTTTGCTTTTTTGTTAAACATTTGAATATTCTTTACTTAGTTTTCATTTTGTACGCTTTCTTTCTTTTGCTTCACATTTTCCGTTCCTGTTTCAATGATATCCTTAATAGAGTAAAGTAGTGTTTGTCTTGGAAACATGCAATGCAATAATCTCGTTTACGATAAAAGTAAAAATTGTGCAAATTTTACCATAAAAGACTCGATTATGTTAAAAACTAAGACCCATGTCATAATAAAATCGAAGGGAGAATTCATTATAAATCATGTAAGACAAGCCGAAATGCAGCAAGAGAATACTATCTTATTCAATTTACTATGGAACTTGTTATTTGTGTTAACCATTTAATTATCAATCCATATTTAGAATGTTCATAAAACCTGTGTGTTTTGAATGATACATTTTATTCCATCTCAACAGGTGGCTTAGACTTCGTTAAGTTTACTTATTCATCCCTTCAGTTAGGCACTTTTACATGAGAAATACGGGCAAAATTTTTATTTTGATGATGATGATGATGATTTTGATCATGCAACAGATCATTTGCATTGCTTAAATCATGTCACGAGACAATTCGGGATACAAACACGAATTCTTTGTTGCAATAAACACTTGTTCATCCGTACTCTAATTTAATATCAAAAATCACTTTAATCTTCACAATTGATGGAGTGTACATAAGATTTTGAACTTTCTTTATGTAATACCTTATGGATGAAAAATTATCGGAAAACCTACATCAAAAACTGAAATGTGTTTATATTTTATTTTAAAAATTTTTTAACGTTGTGTTTGTTTATATTAAGTTAAACAAAAACATCACGCACCAATCACGTTTCTTGTTAGAGCAACATAGGCCAGTGAAATTATAAAATACGTTCCATGTTCTAGATTATTTCTTTTCTTTTTTATTCACACAACTGTTTCTGGGCACATTAAAAATCACATTTCTTTAATGTTTGAATCTTTCATACTAGTAAACATTTATTTTAATTCATTGAAGTACATGTCTCATGTCGACAAGAATATCCTCAATTCTTGTCGTAATTTTATGTTATTTTCGAACATCGTTATCACACGTTTTTCTATTTCAACACTTGCATCACTTGGAATTTTTAGTTATAGTGCTAAGTCCTTCCACGCACAACATCAATCTCAAATTATCAATTTGAGCATATATTTTCATCTATAAATTTGTGTTCGTCCGATTAGAATAACTTTTAAAAACAAACTTAAAAAATATCTTTTTAGGCAAATTTTTTTTCACTTCACAACAACAGTTTATTGTTCTACTGTTGATTTCTTCAAATTTGATACCCTCTATGTTTCTATCTTTAAAAATATAGTTAAGGATAAATTTGTAACTTTTCATATATTACTATATTTTGAATTCTGTTCTTTTTTCTTCTTCATTTCAGTTTTGAAAATCGCACCTATATTTGATTTTAAGTATTATAAAGTAGCAATAAAAAAATTCTATTAGTATATTAGAATCGTTATTTCGATAAGATTGCATGCTCTTTTTTATTTCTGTTCCCACGCATGAATAAATCTATTCGCTTTTGTAAAAATAAATCTGTTTAGTACCGATCAGTCGAACCTAGCGCAAGGCAATAAAGGCGTATTTCGAATATAAGTTCACACAATCGATTAGCATCATTATGAAATCATAAATACATTTAAAATGTTGTCAAAACCAGTTTCTATTGCTTTGTTAGTAATGTGGTGAAAAGAGGAAATTACCAAGTTCAGAAAATTATGTAAACTGCATTATTGCGATTGATCTTAAAGGATAGCGTACTCTCAAATGCATTTCATGCAACATATAGTGAAGGTGCACTCATAAAAGACGTTAATCTGTTGCATTGCAAAGTACGTCATTTTGCCAAAGAGATAAAATAATTCTATGCAGCTTTGAAAGTTTTTAAGGAATCTTTTAAGGATTCTACACCCTTACCAATCAAAGCGTAGAACACAATCTAGTTTATAGAAAAATAGATAGTATAAGCATCAACATTGCATCGTAGTTGAATAATATTTTAATTCAATCTCTTATTTTTCCTCCTTTCCATTGTCACACCGATGTGTGTACAACGTTTGCTGTGCGCTCCACTACACAACACAAAATCAACAAAACATGCACGCACCTGCGCTTCAAAACACCACCAATTCCGATAATAACACTCGTACACAACGCTACTTTGAAATAACAATACCGGCAACATTACTACGTATACTACCTGCAAATCAACTATCAACAAACAATCACATACACACCAAAACGAAACAACATGTGCAAAAATGCAAAATATGGCGCTAAACGCACCTTTTTAAATTTTTCTTTGATATTAAATAATCCCAACGATATCAAACATCTCAAACCTGTCCACAATCCTTTGTTCTAAAACAATCCACACAATCTCTTGCAAAACGGATGGCAACGGAAACATCAATGTTCACCAACTTCGCCCCATCAACGATGCCAAAAATGCTACTCTATTATCAGAACGGGAAAATCACCTGTCGTTACAACGATAATTGTACTGATGCTGACAATAGCGGTCCACTTCGAGTGGTGCAAGACTATGATGCGAACGATCAGCTTCAGTTTATCGTTGCTAGTTATAAACCATCGCAAACAACGACCGCAAAGATGGTCGCCCGGCAGCACCAACAACATCACCTTTACCATCTCGATGAAACCGGAGCAGAAGGTTCTGCTACGCAGGCTATCACCAGCGCCAGCAGCACTCGAATTGGCCGGAGTAGTAAATCTATATCATCCGGAATGCAGGAAACAAGTCCTATCGGAACATTTGGCACAAATATTCGTCAAGCTCCAGGATCACCAGCAGCACCAGCAAGAGCAGCGGAGTTTAAGGGTACAATCAGCGGTGCCTCACTTGAGGAAAGCAACAGTAGTCTTCAACAAAATGCTACTTCTACCATGTCTGCAAAATCGGTTGGAGCGGATGAAGCGATGGTCACTCCAACAACACCAACAGTTAACAGTGGCACCACCGATCGAGCTGATTTTATGTTTCCTAGCAGTTTGCCTGCTCTACAAGAATCGGCTTCACTCTCGAGCACAAAAGGTTCCGCAAAGCAGAAACAACAACTCAGTCCCGTTGCGGTTGCCGCTGACCCGGAGGCTCCGGATCATAGCGTGCATGGCAGAACAAATAATTTGCGAGAAGAGAGCTCATTTGCAACACAACGATCTTCAACGCCAATAGCAGTCATGTCGAGAACACTAACTGCAGTTACGAAAACACGACTTAAACGATCACTTTTGCAGGTGTTGCCATCGAGCACCGTAGACTATGCTAGTGTAGCCTCAAGCAAACGCAGAGAAAAACGCAGTGAAAGAGGTTAAATCATAACGACAATGTGTTAATTGAAAAATGTATTTTAATTGTTTACTTAAGAACGTATTATTGCAGTGTGTAGGAAATCAAGCATAACCCGCAACTGTCCCAGAACTCGTTTCTAATTGTCGCTAGAGCCAAAATGGAAAATCAAATAATTACAACGATAAAGCAAAACATCCAGGAAAAACATAATGCAGTCGGCAACTGTAACACCACCACTTTTTAATGTCATTCTATCGAACGCACATTTATCAGTTATGGAACGAATGAATAGAATTCTTTTTATGTAAGTGTAGTTACACAATGTTTTACTTTACATGATAAAAAGATGTGTGAAGAGTAAAAGTTTTAACGCGCGCTTTTACCTTTTCAACATACAATGTGGTATTCTCTCTAACGATCGGAAAGCCTTACCTGTTCATCGATCATATAACATACTGTATATCTTATGGCGTCTAAAGAAACAGTTTTAAAATGCCATCTTGGTACCGCACGAGAGATGGCATGACTGGTTCCATTCAAAATACGTTTCTATTCCGTACCATCGCATAGACTCTGTATATCAAACTTTTTACTGAATGATGGTAGAAGCATCTTCCACAAGTTTTAACCATTTCTTCTGATAGCAAATCAAATCGTTATAAAATTATATGCAAATACTTACACTTTTCACATCTGGCAATTTAAAACCGCAGTCAATGAAATCGCATTCAAATTTACGCTGCATACCTGATTGCGAAGAACTCCGTTGCTAAATGTAAAAATAACACTGTTAAAATCAGACAACTCCACCCTATAACCAGATAAGAGAAATGATCTACAAGTCACAAGTATTTTACATTCCTAACACAATGATGTGCACCTATTCTAAATCAAATAGCCCTGCGAAACACCTTCATTAATTGGCCAGTGCCCGCTAGACAGCTCGAAATATCGTCCTAAAAACGTGCCACGCGCGAACAAACGTGTTACTTTTTTGTATGTGGGTGAAACATAAGTAGAACGTTTTCAAGCAATCGTGCTACCATACATAACTGCTCGATGTTTGTTTTT
This sequence comes from Anopheles ziemanni, assembly GCF_943734765.1. Lineage (NCBI taxonomy): Eukaryota > Metazoa > Arthropoda > Insecta > Diptera > Culicidae > Anopheles > Anopheles ziemanni. The sequence continues at coordinate 58,287,107 of NC_080706.1, read as the reverse complement.
CGTAGGACGTTTTTTAGAACGATTTGCTCGAAATCGCTCAAAAGTGGGTGCAAAGCAGAAAAGCTATATCAGCCCATATAAATGACGTAAACAAAACTGAATTAAGGAAATATGGAAATCGAAAGCTTGGATGTAATGCTTTAGCACGATGGTACTAAAATACATCATAACCAATCTATACATTGGCCGATTAAATCAAATGAAGATATTGTTATATACTATTGTTAAGTTAACATTAGGATAGGAGGCGATACAGAATTTAATGTCCATGTTTTTAAATAATAATTTTGTTCAACGATTTCAAGCATAAATTAGTTAGTTCTATTGCCAATACCAAGATTAAACGATTTACAGCGTTTCAAACCAACATCGAGAAATCACATAATGCACGAAACAAAAACGAACTTTAAAACAACAAACAGCGAAAATTGAATGCGGGGAATCTGTTAAATTTGCCACGAATTGCTTGATTCTAGTCATTAATGGAAGGCATGATCAACCGAAAATCCTTAATTATTTATTTCATCATCCCATAACTATTTGAATGACTCAGTTGTAATGTATTCATTCTAATTGATATCTACTCAAATATGGTTGTTTTTCATTAAAAAGTAATTTAAGCTCATTCATGGTTGCATTTAAGCTTAATCAAAACATATTAACTTTAAATGCAACCATAAATAAGCTCACATTACTTCTATTGCATACGGTTTGAATGATTTGAAACAAAATCCTTTCACTTAGGCATAAGACATCATACTCTATATCATTTGTTGCAGATAGTACTAAAAAATTAAGTTAAATATCGATCATGATTTTTGTATTTAAAACACTCATCAAAAGATCTTTATTTTTAGCTGCAGTGAAGTCTGTTTCATGATTCACGCTAATCGTAGAAACGCAATTTTCTTTAATTAAGGTTTTCAGAAAATCAGTCGAACATTCAAAAATATAAAATCAAAACACACACCAAACAATACATAAATTGTAATTTATGGATATGAAATATGAATTTTATTTTCTCAGTTCCTATGAAAAAAAGAAGAAACTTCAATCATAGTAAGTTCCGATTGATATCTTCGCAACATGATAACACAGATTCATATGATGTGAAGCTAACACATTCAATGAACGAGCAACAATCGTATGCATTAAATACCAATTTAGTTGTTTTCTAGCTTTTTGAATCGTATGCAAAATCTAATGTGACTAATAATGCAGAAGATTTTCCTATTAAAATTTGTGTTTGTTTTGAGCTGACTGAATTGTCATGCCACTAATGCATACCGTTTGAAAGTGATATCTAAGGAACGCTTCAGTTGAGCGAAGAAAAATATTCGCTTTTCAACGACAACATTCTTTCGTTTTTTTAAGAATCCTTGAGGTAGTAAATAACGCCAACTAACAAAACAGTTCTGCAGAAGTATCAATTGAGCATAAACATACCTTAAGACTCGCCTAGTAGTATAGAATGTCGAATCTCTATTTCCAATCGTAACAATTAAGACTCAACAAATAGAGATTAGCAACAATATAATAGATTTGCCACCACAACATACGTTTATGAGTAATGATAAAACAGTATATAAGTGTATTGATCTATGTACACTGTACAAATATATTGTTTTAACATTATTTGATATAAAATTGATACAAAAGCATGTATCAAAGTACACTCATAAGGCTTGCTATAAATATAAATGCAACTTAGTGAGATGCTAATTATAATGATAATGTTCAATAGGATTCTTGGTCATTTATTTGCTCTCTTCGTCCTGTTAGACACCTGTTTGCTGTGTTTTATGTTTCCTGTTTCAATGTAAAAAATATTTCTTTGTATATAGCCCCATGCAAGAAATAAGCTAAGCTTTCATACAGAGGAAACTATTAGGCATTTTCCAGCTTATAGTGAAAAAACAACTAGAATAACTAAGGATCTCCTACACATACGGAATGTAATCCTTATGAGACGTGCAAGAGATCCTTATGTATATAGATAGTAAACAATACAAAATTAAATCTTTCAACCAATATATTTAAACTAAAGTTATTAGAAATTTGAAATAAATTGAGTGGAAGATGAATATAACTGTGCAACATGAAAAACAACGCACTAGGTGTGAAGGAGGAAGTATAAATAGCAAAACTAATAAAACAAAAGAAATAACCTAGATCTAGAAAAAATACAAAATTGCTTCACAACGAGTGAAAATATTATTCATGGGCAGCAAAAAAACAAGATAACGTCGGGGTAAGATTGTACTTAGTGAAATTAATTTAATGATATACGCAAAAATATTTTTATGGATTAAATATTGAATGTTGCCTTTAGTTGAAAAGAAACATCAGCAGAAACAAAATGATGCCCTTACTACGAACCCTGTTACGGACAAGACATATGACTTAAAACAACAAATTACAAGAAAAAACCAAATTGTATTTAAAAAGTTAAAAATATGTCAAAACTGTAAAATGAATAAGCAGACAAATCTTAGGGAAACCATTTTTCGCGTAATTTGTATAGCAGGTCTTTTATTTCATTGTGCTGTTTATATTTTAAACGAATACGTACATTTATTCTTTCTTTTAATAAACGTCAGTCAATTAATTTGAAAAACAAATAAACATTCTTTCTTAATTTTTTTTGCTATCATATGTGCGCGCGTGTGTGTGTGTGTATGTGAGTGAGAGAGAGAGAGAGAGGGGGAGAGAGAGAGAGAGAGAGAGAGAGAGAGAGAGAGAGAGAGAGAGAGAGAGAGAGAGAGAGAAATAGTTTATGTGCCGCTTTGATCTTGTTTCTGTTTTCAGGGTTTCTGCATTCGTCAAATTTCGTGGCATTGTACATAACGAAAGTCGTTTAATAGTCGTCCCAATATATTTGTCTAGATTTTTATGTTTATTATTTCTATATTTCGCCTTTCATTAATAATCTTATTTTCGTGTCAATGTTTAAAACGTTGTAATTTTCGTTACTAGAACATTATTAATGTCTATAGTTCCAAGCGATAATGTGCTTAACGAAAGTTTACATTTTGTTGAAAGCTATGTGCAATCGTTAGAAATTTCTCGAGATTCTCATATTACTATATTTTCGAATTGAATTTCAGTTACTGCTGGTTCCTACTAGGTTTGCATGTAGTAATAGAAAAGGGTAGTTATAAAAACTTTTACCTGAGCTTTTTTTATTGTAGTCAGACGCAGCAACTTTACCTAAACAGAGGAAAAATTAGGATTTGGGTGTTGACAAAGAATGAAATGACTTATTTTACCTAATAAGAAAGGCTAAACGAGTCGCAAATACACGTAAGAAAACTCTTGCACAATTAAAGTAGACGCTAAAAGTAGTATTAGAAACATGTTGAAGCATGGCGCAAATCAACTAATACAGACATGAGGATAAGTATGAATACTAAAGAGAGAGTTTGTGGTTAGGAAAATAAATTGGACGCACAAAAACTATTGAACAAAGGAAGGCATAAAATCGAAACTAGCGAATCAATTAAAAACCGCAACGGAAATAAGAATAATAGAGCTGCGTTGAGATAATGCAAGCATAATAGATATTATGCCTACGCAATTGGATGACTGCAACATTACAGAAACCTCGAAAAATGAATAGGCAAGCTATTCAGCAAATTAAAAACACTCTAACAAAAACAAAAATAGTTACGAGGAAACCCAAATCTATAGACTAATAAACTAATACAAAACAAAAAGTTGTTACTTATACAATTATTTTTTTGTGTTACTTGTACAATTTTTAACGGAAACAACATTACAATGCATACAATTCTTAATTTTTTTTTTTCAAAAAAGAAGAAAAAATATCCTGTTGTTTATTAATTTATATTTCAATGTCGTCTTTCGTACATCTACCATAATTTCACTCACAAAAACGAATGCGGTATTGACAAGCCTGTGGAAAACAACGAGCATAACTGCACTCTGCCCTATTTGTGCAATAATTCATTTCCACCGATTACTGTTAGATCGATGTTTACCGTTGCCACTATTTTGTAGATTATCGTCTTGAGCTGCAATTTCTTCATCAATTAATAAATCAAAATTTCCCAACATATCTGGACTAGGGATTTTATTCCAACGTACACTGCAAAATAAGCAAAGATGAATGGATTATATTTTGGCATAACTTTAGCTACTCATGGGCCCAATGAAGCTGATTTTATACTTACTCCGGCACACCATCAGGCGGTAGCACAATGTTAAGAATATTGTCGATTAACTTATATTTTAGTATTCGATCATTTGCTGTGGTCGAAGTCAGTGACGGCGAAGCATTCACCTCGACCAGCCACGGTTTCAATGTATTATCGATTATGATATCGTAACCGTAGCACTCGAAGCAGTGCCTATCACTTGCCATTACACTCGACACAGCCTTCAACGAGTGTACTATCAACCAAGTGATGGACCCAAATAGCTTGTCCGTTACTTCCTTGCCACGTGTTCCTTCAAGGTAAAGTCGCAGGTTTTGTACACTCCATTTGCCACCGTGATGATTATTGTACTCGCCCTAAGCACATTTAAGAATAAAAAACAAAATGTTAGAACCCAAGGTAAGCTTATGGACGATTGATAACCTACACCATGTTTCTGGACGCTCACGTTAGTCAGATGAACGTACATGTTGTCGAGTTCAGTGACACTGGTATCGTATTTCACTGTGCAGAACCGACAAAAACCCAGCCGAAACAGGTAAGCCTTTAGTGGACGAAATGATGTAACGAGCACATAGAGCCTAAGATCAAACTTCTTTCCTCCAATGAGAAGGGGATTTTCGATGTACCTGTGCGATGAACAAATTCATTTACGAAATTAATATAGAAATACGAAATTTTACAACCATTCTTTTCCCGTACCTCGAAATAACGTAGCTTTCCTTGCCAATCTGCGGATGGAATGAAGTTTTCGCTTCTCTCGACCAACGTTTTAATTTCGACAACTTATTAATCAAAAAGATGCCAGCTCCTTGAGATTTACCACATGGTTTCATGATCCACGTGCTCTGTGGATTTTTACGATATTCTTCGACGAACATGTTGTAATCCGCCGGCAGTACAAACGTGATCGGTATAAAATCCAAATATAGGTACTTTGAACCACCCGGGATGTTTGCTTCCGTTTTTTCTGCCAGCGGGTTGCTATCGCGCTCGAGATCCTTCCGATACCGCTTGATGTTCTTCACGAGTAGGTCCTTACGCGAAAGTTCATAATGGTTCGGGAAGTGATTAATCAGCTGATTATCGTGCATTCGATAGCCACTGTCCACGCTAAAGATGTTCCGACACGTTCCAGTCCCGGCCCAGTAGAAATTCCAGTCATCATCGGCCGTTACCTGCACCCAGCCTCGCTTTTCGAAGTTACTGATCAGTACCGACTTGTCGAGATCGGTGCAAAAGCAAATTTTCATCCGTTCGTGACCTGTGGCGAGCCTAGCGTGTTTTTAATTCAAACCCCAAACGAAACAGATGAATACAAATAAAGTAATATACTTTTAAACAAACCTCTTCTCATTTTGCGTGGTTGTTTGCTGCCGTTCATCTACTTTCTAACAACGCTGGCGCTGCACTAAAAATTGAAGCAGTGCTTTGTAGCGTAATAATTTGGGCCGAGACTACCGTCGTTCTGTTGCTTTCCACCCAGCTCCATCCGAACACTGACTTCTGTTTACTCACAGATCGATTTTGCTACCTCTGTTTGCTGATTTGATTTTCTTACTCGTGCAACGATTCATGCAAATCGTCGTAGGCCCAATCAGCAAGCCATGAAATTCGGTAAGTGGTATTCACCGAAACCATGCACAGACATGACCTCAAAATCGTCATCCTACTCTTACCACCCACAGTGGGCCAGTGTGAATCGATAAACGTCCTAATGCAACCTAACTTGCCCAAGACGACGGTGTGACTTACCTGCCGTACATAGTGGCAAGGTTCGTTGATACTCGCTTCGGTTCCGTTGACATCCCACCAGTTGTCACCAGTCCTCCGTTGCTCGAATGCTCCGAATGTAGAAACCAGCGGGAACGAGTGAATTTGTGCCACCATCAAATACAGTGTCCCGACAGCTGGACTAAACGCCCACTCGAATATTTCCAAACGGGAGTCACGCAACTTTGCATCACGCTCTTTTTTCATAGGAGGTACGCTGAATTGTACATCCTGAAGCGCCATTCAACGGAAATCAAAATGTCCTCCATTCTTGTGAATCGATAACGGCTGAATGGTCTATCGAAAGTCGTTCTGTTCTTCAACCAGAAGTCATGATTGACGATTAGCTTAAAGAGAACTATACGCACTAAACAGGTGGAGGTCGGGCAATGTCGTTGCCCCACATATGCAAATTGCCAATGGTCGATTTGGCGAACGCGATAAACAAGAATGAATGGTCCTACAGGGCGTACATGGCTACACTATACTATTAACATGAAAGCAAATTATTGAGCGTAGATACAGAACAAACAAATGGCGAGAGTTGCAACCAGCAACCCGGTGTCGGACGTTGCTATGGAAATGGATGGTGTTGCATTCGTCGTTGGTAGAGGTAACTGATTCAAATAAATGCATTTATAGCATGCGGAACGTGGCAAACTGTGTTCGGGTTTCAGTTACCATTTCCAATTTTTTTCAGTCTATCAGAAGATTTTCCAACGTAGCAAAACTGCATATTTGGAAACAATTCCTGAAAGTCCTGAACAATTTAAAGGATTTTCTCATCACTATACCAATGAGATGATGATGTAGTCATCAGTTTTAGTTAGGTTGTTGCCATTTTTATTACACTGCTACACTTTTGCAACATTTTAGTACGAACGTAAGCTTACGAATCATTCTCAAATTCGGCTGGGTTCTTGCGATTGATTTGGGTATGCAGGTTTTCGATATAGTTGTAGACCATGTATCCCATGATGAACGCTGGTGTTGTTTGGAAGGGGAAAAATTGAACGAGCATGTTAATAAGAACTTGACAAAATCAACAATTCCAAACTTACGCGGTGTGACGATGAAGATTTGCGAGCGAATTCGTCGCAACGTATTTGGTACGCCCTTGCTGATCACATTCGCAAAGGCGCGTTGCTCGAATGGAGAGATTTTGTGGGTAACTATTCCACGTACCTTTGCAAGCTCACCGAATCCGTGACCCATGATGGTTGACCGAAAGAGTTTTTGGCAAAATTACCTAAAAGAACAACATCATTACATAACAATGAAGGTTTGTGAACAACGCAACATCAGTCCAGAAGCACAGATGAAACAAGGAGGTAAGACAGTAGCCGGAAACAATCAGCTCTTCAATATCCAATATTTTTTACTCATTGAATTTCGCAAAAGTTGGTTAATTTCGTAACAAAAATATAACCCACAAACCTGCAAAACCTTGCTTGTAGCGATTCTGGCACGGACGAACAACTTGTCAAAAAGACGATTCATTCAAGGTTTCTAGATACGCGGTAAGGTATTATGCTTACTCGTCCTGTTTGTGTTAAAAGTTTGTTTGGAAACGAATTGTCAAAACCAGCGTTGTTCCCGCTAGGTGATTCGAGCAAATCCGAGTTCCGTTTCGGCGTCGCATCAGAGCGGATGGTTAGCAGTGCACGAGGGTTCCTGAAAGGGTTAGCTGAAAAGTAAGGTTATCTTAGGCACGGCCGCGTGGTGTCGCCGAGCTGGAGCTCAAGTCAGAGAAATCCTAGCCGACGCACATCTCGTGCTGTTTGAGTAATCAAGCGGATCACGAGTTTCGTGCGATCTGACAAACGGAAGGAAATATTCCTTTCGTTACGGCGGGTGAACAGCCGCATTTTGACTGCTCACTAGCGTGGTTGGCTAGCAGTGCTCCTGGCCGCATGGTGGCAGTCAAAAGGTGACGCCTACAGAAAATCGAAAACCACAGAAAATCAGGACATATGGCCTTTAGTTGCCAGTCCTTAACCTAAAGAGGTCTATGTCTCCAGGTTAGCTTGCGAAGGCCCAGGAAGCTGGATTCAATAGCCGTACTGGAGTAAATCCTCGACGAAGTGAAGAAGAAGAAGAAGAATTCGAGCAAATCGTACTAAAAAACGTCCTACGTGACACAAACATCGAGCAGTTTTGTTTGGTGTGTAGGACGAAGTAGAACGATTGCTCGAAAAACGTCCTACATTTGTTTCATGCCCATACACAAAAGTAACACGTTTGTTTGTGCGCAGGACGTTTTTAGTCCGATATTTCGAGCTGCCTAGCGGATTATTGTTGGATGGTGCCCAACTGTGCCACCTAGCTCCACTCACTAAGGTTGTCAGTGCTTCACCGCGTCAGCTTTTGACATGCTAAAATGTATGGGATTTGACAACTTTCGAAAAGCCTAGGCAGCTCGAAATATCGTTCTAAAAACGTCCTACACGCACAACAAACGTTCTACTTTTTTGTATGGGGGTGCAACAAATGCAGGCCGTTTTCGAGCAGTCGTGCTACTTCGTGCTACTTCCCATACAAAACTGCTCCATGTTTGTTTCATTTTATGTCGTTTTTAGAACGATTGCTCGAAATCGCCTAGCGGGTACAATTTCGAGCAATCGTTGTTCCGCGCGTAGGACGTTTTTAGAACGATATTTCGAGCTTCCTAGCGGGTAGAATGCCGGGTTTGACATTTGGGTAGCAAAACAATCTTTATGACACAACAGAACGCCTTGACGCCTTGTTTCTCCGGACCTTGGGTTTGTTATTCAATCGAATTTACCATAGCATGCTGTTACAAGAATAACAAAATATTGTTTTATATCTTGTTAGGTGCAAAATGTCTACTCGTTGGTATCCGATTTATCAGCTAGGCAATCCCCAGCTGCGAGTGTTTTTACCGAACTTTTGGCTCAAGCTTGTGCGCGCTGAACACGAGCAACCGGCAAATGTTGTGCAGTTTGCATGTTCAATGGAAATGACCAGACACGATGTGAAGAACTATCTTCAGAAAATATACAAAATACCAGTCGTCAACGTTCGCACACGCATTGCGCTTGGGAATACGAAGCGCGATATGGTTCTAGGATACATAACAAAAGAGGAGGATACCAAATATGCATACGTTACCCTGGTAAGAATCTAGCTTTCTATGCGGGTTTTTCGATTCTTCGTAATGGTTTATTCGCTTTCTAGCCCAATGATATGAAGTTCGAGTTTCCTGATATGTTCCCGACAGACGCTAAACAAAAGATTGAGGACGATAAAAAATCCTTGGATGACGCCAAAAAGAACCATAAGAAATTTCTAGATAAAAACAAAGACCGAGCAGGGACTCCTGGTTGGTTCTCTATTTAAAACAGATTGCATTTTCTGAAACAATAATTACGCTTGTACAAAGTTGTCCTCGTAATAAACACGTAATAAATAGTTCGATAGCAATGGGTGTTAATAATACTCTGCCTACTTGTTCTAAACACAGCTTAAAATACGGGTAGATCTTCTCCTAGTACGCCACGATTTATGGTAGTTTCACCATTTTATTCTAATATTTACACATTGATCCCGCCTTCATTCAATGAAGAGAAGCTTCAAAGAGGTGCAAGTTACAGTCAGGGTGAATATGCGATTTTTTCTCAAATTTAATTTTTTTTTTAGGGTGTGTGATGCCTAGAATGGTTGCTGATTGCTAAATAAAAATAGATTGCATGGTATAAAGTTCAACATATTCTTCGCAAACAACAAATCTTTATTAGTTGGAGCACAAAAGAATGTTTAAATTCAAATTCGAATTCTATTACGCGTTATTAATCATGATTCGTCGAAAAATTCTGCATTTTTCCATATCATTTATATTTGAGATCCGGATTCGGCACACGTATTAACTTCTTATACGTTTCGAAATCAATATTCAGCTCCTCTAGGTTTTTCCATGAACATTTGCAGCTAGAACATTGCCGCAAGTCATAAAGGAATACCACCTGTTACAGAATGAAGTATGCATTGAATTATGCGCCGAAAAAACTTATTCTTGGAGAAAATACTTACATTCTTATGCACTGAACATTCAAGATGGACCCTGCCAAAAAATAACATTCCACATCGAGTGCAATGGATGGTGGTTTTGCCGCGGTTACATTTACACGCCGCCAGTCGCTGTTCGTCTGCTATTCTGTTTTCCTCTGTTAGAATCGGCCCAGCTTGGACCAATGCCTTCACCTTTTTTGGAAAGTTACTTTTCTTCGCAGACATCTTGCTAAGCAAGATTCGTTATTGCTATAGCTTTCTTTGTTTTGCTAAAACTGACCACTGCAAGCGACGGCCTAGTCAATACTGAACCAGCAGCGGGCAACGTGCTTTACAAGACAATAGGCGACTGTGATTGAAAGGAAAGGTACCAGGAAAACGAATAACAGTTTTTCGTGTCGTCGATTCGTTCGAACCAGTCGATAATCGATTTTTATCACATCGATTATTTTAACAAGACAAGGTAAATAGACTTTTGAAGTGCGATAAAAAAGTTTAAACCCGCATTAGCATAATGCAACTTTGATAATTTTGTAAAACAAATTATTATTATTTATGCTTAAATACATATTCTTTGAATGCTATTATTTTTCACTAATCATTATCCAGCCGCTGTCGAGCATTGCGCTGAACTTTGCGCTTTTTCATGAACGTGTCACTAACGGTGGCTTTCACTTCATTAGGTATATGACCTACAATTTTTTCCTTAAATTTTGGTTGTGGAATTTCAGGAGCAACATTAGGAACATACAACGGCGCAGGGGCCACAGGAAGTTCTAAATCAATTGGTTTCTCATCTCTAGAAAGAAACAGAAACAAGGAATAATGGTCAAATTTGCATATGTAAAAGAAAATTTCGTACATACTTCGCTTCAACAGTTTTCCACGTTCCGTAAGGATTTTTGGAACGTTCAAGTTCAAGATCAACTTTCGCTTCTTTTTTATGATCAATCATTTTTTCAAGATCTTCTTTAACTTTTCGGTTATGCTTGAAAATGTGAGCCATGTTTTCACGCCTCAATCGTGCGGCTATTTCATCGGCATTCTCCAGCTCATATTTCGAAGTCGATTCCTCCGTTTCACGTTGTTTTTGCCATGCGATTTTCGACAACTTCTCATACTCTGCCTTTTTCATGAAACCTTCCTTCGGCGCTTCCCAAACAGATTCACCAGTCTTCACGTTCCAAAAGTAGGGATAACCTTCGTCACTTTCCGCTTCTACCCACATTGATCCATTTCCTGCGTTAGCAACCTCTTCAATGCGTCGTTTTTTAGTAGCCGCATTTCGTTTACTTGCTGCCGACTCATCATCGCTATCGATACCGGCCATGTACAAGGGATCCGCTTCACGACCTTTTTTACGAGGTTTAGAGGGTGCTGCAGGGCCGATGCCTGATGTTGATGGCATGGCGTTTTCAATGGCTTGAGAAGCAGCTTCTTCGGCTGCTTCTTGTTTTTGTTTCTCATATAATTCGCGTGAGCTGATGTCCGCTCCTGCAGAAATATCTTGCATGTACGCCTTCATGGCTGCATCGTTCATCTTTTTTAGATCGGCATCTATCTTATGTTGCTCCTGTTGGGCTTTATAGCTGTTACGGCTGATTTCCGTGATGCGTTTTTGCACATTCAGCTGATGCCGCTTTCCATTTTCATGGAACTGAACACTCTGAGAAAAGATACACAAAATATAGAACTTATTACTCAACTCACGAACTATAAACTCTGTTAAACACACTGACCGACTTGTTATCCGCAATCCAGCACTTGCAAAAGTCGCAATATTTTCGATCGTTGGACTTCCAGTAATCCGCCCTTAGAAAGAATTGAAAATCAACACTTAATATTCACGAAGTTAACTCATTTTGGCATGTACGCTTACATCGTCGATTATATGATCCACTGGCTATATTATATGATGATATGATTATATAAATGAGATAAAGAGCACAAGAGCAATGTCGGTTAAGTTAAATAAACACTGATAATTATATTCTTCCAATAAAATCCAGAACTAAGGAAAGAAACAACTACACATTGTTGATTTGTTTTGGATTTGAGAATTGACCAAGGTTGCTTAATTGTAAATATTAGTGTTGGCAAAAATCGGGATTCGGAAGATTCGAAGATTCGATCCCTAGACGGATTCCAAAGATTCGAATCCCATTTAACGGTTTCTAGCGATTTGATTCGTTTAGGTTTCGAATCAGATTTGATTGGTTTGGGACTCGATTCGATTCTGACTTGATCTTAAACTGTTTGAATCGACTCACAATGATTTGAGTCGAATTAGTCACATAACTAGTCGATCTAGAGACAATGTAATTGATATAAGTTTACTCAAATCGAACGTTGGGTAGAATGTCCAATGGACATATATTGAGTTTTTTACGCGATTCGCAAGTTTTGCTCTAGAAAAATTCCTGGATCCTATTTTTTACAAAGAAATACAGTAGAATGTCCATTCCCAAGGAGAACCCTGCTGCACTTGCCTACCAAAGGTATCCATGCCTACCTAAAAGAACCTTGCCAAGTGTATTTTTGGTAGGCATGGACATCTCATAACCTACCAATAATTTGTTTTGGGAGGCACCGCAGTGGAAACAGGTACTGGCTGTCAAACCTTTGTTTGTTTACTGTTTACTGTGCAAGTCTGGCCAACTAGCTGCGAGTTACAGTTCCAGTTCGGTAGTGAATCAGAGCGGAGGTTAGCAGTGCACAAGTTTCCTGAAAGGGTTAGCGGAAAAGTAAGGTTACGGCACGACCGCGTGGTCACGCCGAGCTGGAGCTCAGGTCAGACAAATCCTAGCTGCCGCACATCTCGTGCTGTTTGAGTCAATCAAGCGGACCACGAGTTCTTGTGTCCTGACAACGGAAGGAATTATCCCTCCCGTGGACGGCGGGTGGACATATGGCTTTTATAGCCGGTCCTAAAGGACGAGCCCCTTCATAGGAGTTCGGACAGAGTCGGTACGCCTCTGATTACGAGTAAGGGAATAAACGTTCGACTTAGCGTAGGAGGATATACCCCGACTCGCATAGCGAAAGAAGAAGAAGCTGCGAGTTAAGAATAACGCTTTCGCGGGTTTGGGTGTCGGAATCGGAGTGAAGTTTATTAAACAATGTGTTAAACAACATCATGAAACATGGTAGGAAAAGGGCAGGAAAGGAAACAGGATGAGACGATGACCCTTAGCAACAGGCGCCGAAACTGCAACTCAGTGTTAATAGTTGGTCGGTGTCGGTTGGACATCACGGCGATCATCGGTTGTTACCGGGTGTAACATAGCATCGGTGGCCCGTGTCCGATAGCAGCGCTTGAATCGACCGACTCGGGGTGGTTAACCGGGGCCGGGTTAACTCGCACCAGACAGTAAGTACGTGTGTAAGAACCCACAGCAGAGAGTTCTTACTGATGATGATTTGTCCGCACTTTTCACACATTTCAGTGTCTCGACAAGGAGGAAGAAGCGGCTTGAAATAAACATGAATGCATTCTACGTGTTTTCAATGGGCATGACGGAGTGGTGCTGCACATCGTACATTGAAGGAGCCTGCTACGATCCGTGGTCGCTGTTTGCCAGCACGAACCAGAGGAGGCGTCGGACGATTTCTGAACATTTCCCCTGATTGCCTTCCGAACCGGACGATATGTATATAATATCATCGTTGTATCAAAATAATAAAACAATCAAAAATATTTTCCTGCATGAAAATAATTATTTTGGGAAAGAAAAGATATCCTGAACCCAGCTCATATAATCTACTACGAATGGGTACAGTCTGTTCTCGAGTTACGCGGTTCTCGACTTACGCGGATTCGGAGATACGCGGTTTTCAAAATTTGACAGTAGATTGGGTTTATTACATCGATTTAAATTCCCGAGATGAACAACCACACGAATAAATATATAAATTACACATTTGCATAACTTACGCTTTTTATTTCGTTTGTTGCAATTTATGTTGTTTGAATACGCTTGCATTGCATTCATATTAATGAACAAAGAAAATTTTTGAATATTCTATGATACATGTACACAAGAGCTCGATCTCTTAACTCCTAGTATAAACTATGTGTCAAGCAATATTCGAGATACGCGGAAATTCGAGATACGCGGATTTCTCTGGTCCCAATTATCCGCGTAACTCGGGAACAGACTGTATACGTTTTTTACGCGTATAGCCAGAAATAGGTGTTATAAACACGTTGCACAGTCACGTTGTCAAAACAGTTCTCTTTTGCGGTGTCCCGCAAGTATCAAGAGAATTGTTTTACCCTTCTTTTCAGAAGTGTTTTACATCCAAAATTGCATAGGAAATCTGCTGCAAAAGAAGGGGTAAAACACTTCTGAAAAGAAGAGCGATCAGTTCTCAAGAGAATTCTTTTACCCCAAAATAACGCCAAAATTTCTCGTTGGGTTATCCGAGTTGTTCTACCCAACCAAACCCATTTCATCAGGACCAGACCCTTTTTACCGGATTTGCATCGGATTCTGGGGATTCAGAATAGGATAAACAATTTCCAGACCGACATTGATTTGTTTACATGATGATGATGATGATGATGATGAGTCCCACCGCTTACCCCTACATAGGTTTGAGAGGGAAGAAAGTATCTTACGATATTAACCTTCAGATCTACAACCGCCTACCTGGGTAAGTTTTGCCCTTTTATTTTGCAATTACTTCGAATTGAACAGTTATATCGACTCGAAATTCCTGGAATGCCTCAAGCAACATGTTTTGTATCATTCTGCCGAAAACCGACTTTTTATTTTTATTCTAAGTATTTTTTTACACCATTTTTCCATTTATACCCCTTAAATCTACAACCGCCTACCCGGGTAAGTCATACGTTTTGCACGAGAGTTTTTATTTTTCTGTACCAAGACAAACCACCAGTAGGTGAAAGGAGGTGCCCCTCGGGTTTTTCTTTTTATATTTATATTGAAAACAATCCTAATTTATCTAAGACACACTATGAAAGACTGTTTTACTCCTCGAACTCCTCGAACAATAAGTAATGAGATAAACTCGAAGACGATCTACAAATATGCAAATTATGCTACATTTTGGACCACACAGCGGCAACGAAAGCATTCTAGGTGAACTTTCATAATTTTCTACACAAAATAATAATTTATTAATTGCAAGAAAATCATGATGCAACGGGTTGAATTAAATACAAAAGAAAATGTTATCGTTTGAAACAAAACGATCGAATTTATGTATATGAGCTAAGTTTTAAAATGTTAAGGCTTAAATATTAGTTGTAACAATGTATAATGAAGAATTTCCTCCAGATATGCCACTGAATTTACTGAGGAACATGAACATTTCCAAAACGTAAAATTTAATAGAAAAATATTTCTACATCTTTGAAATTTCAATTTATAAGCAAAAATGTTGAAGGCACCAAGAAGTTACTTCACCAGAAACTTAAGAAGTATAAACAAACACAATAACTTATTGAAAATGTATGGTTTACAGAGTTGGCGATTGTAGATCCATGGGATAAAATATATTTGAATGAAAAAATTACTTACTTATCGAATTTTTAATATTATTATTTGAATGGGATGTGTTAGAAAACATTCTTAAGTATCATTACTGAAAATTTCAACTCACTACGGCATCTAGAACAAAAGATATTAGCTTTGAAGCACAGCAAAATGCAAACCCCCATACAAAACGTATGGCCTACCCGGGTAGGCGGTCGTATGTTAACGTAGGTATTTTTGGTCGTAGACCTGAAGGTTAAATATAAATCACCAAACGAGAGGGGGCATTGGGGCATTACTCTCCAGAACAGTCGTATCCAACTCTGCTCCATTCATACAACGGTCGTCATCGATTACACAAGGGGGTACAAGTTAGATTTCCCAACTAGAAAAAGGAGACCACTTTCCGGAGTAGGGCAGGTATTTTCGCACAGTTTTGGCTAACACCGCCAGCTATCAATGGTTGATAGTGTGGTGAAACCCACCAGTACTACTTAAGGGACCTGATCTTGTTCCTTCCATACAACGGCCCCGAGCAATCACCTCGATAGGTAAATCGCCGAGTCCCCCAAGGTTAACGAGGCGCCACTTTCCGGAGTGTAAGAGGATATTTCGGCTCTGTTTGTAGTTCCCACCGCCAATTAACACCTTGTTGACGGGAGACGAAGATCTTCGTCTGTTTTTGACTCAACGTTGAGGACGGAAAGACGGACATGTACGTCGCACGTATACCATTGCACAGCCGAGCATTCGGGTTTTGGTTCGTTTCGTCGTATCCGTTTCGATCGGTCGTTCGTTACCGGGGCGGCTGGCCCCGGTGACAGCAGCTAGTTTTGGGAAAAAAACGCCCGTCAACAAAGTGTTAAAGTTGGTTGATAATGTGATGCCACTATCAAGAACAGAAAGGGACCCAACTACAGCGAGATGTGTAGATACTATTAGTTCTTTTCGTACAGCCATGACCACAAATTGTCCTCATTTACGCACGCGTGTCTCAAAACTATGTAGACTCATCCATTCTATTAAGTTAAATTAGATAATAAAAATAAAAAGTCCCTGTTCATTTTTTTACTCATCATCATCATAATCAAAGACCATGTTGACAAATGCAATACTTACTTACTTACTTACTTACTTACTTACTTACTTACTTATGTGGCGCTACAACTGCTGAGCGGTCTTGGCCTGACGAAGCTCCATCCGAAACCGCTCACGGTCGCTCGCCACGCTGGTCCAATTCTGTATCCCGGCTTTATTGGCGGCTTCGTCTACGCCATCCTTCCACCTCAATTTAGGCCTACCACGCCTCCTCTGTCCTTGGGGACAGCCTAAAAGGACTTTACGGGCTGGGTCGTCCGGTGCCATTCTCATGACATGACCAGCCCACCGGAGCCTGGCGAGTCTATGTCGCTGTACGACAGTAAGGTCACAGTACAGCTCGTAGAGCTCGTCGTTATAGCGGCTCCTCCATTGTCCCTCCTCACATACGGGGCCAACAATCCTCCTGAGCATCTTCCTCTCGAACACGGCTAAGAGGGTTTCGTCAGATTTGGACATAGTCCATGTCTCGGAGGCGTATGTGAGCACTGGTACTATGTATGTTCGGTATAGTCCCAGCTTCGACTGTCTTGACAGGTATCGTGAGTGGAAGAGATTTCTCAGACTGTAATATGACCGGTTGGCTGCCAGCACCCTAGCGCGAATTTCATCTTCAATGTTGTTGTCGGTGCTGACCTTTGACCCAAGATAGGTGAAATTTTGGACGACTTCAAAAGTGCGTTCACCCAAGGTGTATAAATATAGAAGGTGACTTTATGTCGCTTTGGAAGGGGTGCCATATTTGAGAAGAGTTATGTCAAAAGCCCAATCCTTTTCCGATACCCCCCTTCAAAATCCATATGAATACCCCAGAAGTGTTATGTCAAGTCATGAAATGTCATTTTACACTGGACGACTTCACCTTCTAATTTATACACCTTGCGTTCACCTACTTGTACGTCACCCCCGCGTAGGCTTTCGACAATTGTTGGCAGGGCCGCTGATGGTGCCACCATAATCTTGGTTTTTCCCTCGTTTATCTGCAGTCCGAGGTTAGTCCGAGGCCGCTTGCTCGATCCTTTGGTATGCTTCTGCTACATAGGAGAGTCTTCTACCAATAATATCAATATCATCTGCGTATGCCAGGATCTGGATTGACTTATAGAAGATGGTCCCCGAAGTTTCCACCTCCGAGTCTCGGATGGCCCTCTCTAGCGCTAGGTTGAAGAGTATGCAGGCAAGCCCATCCCCTTGGCGCAGTCCCTTGGTGGTAGCAAAGGAACTTGAAAGTTTTCCATCCACCTTCACCTAACAAGTGACGTTGGTCATGGTCATTCTTACAAGTCTGATTAATTTAGCCGGGATTCCAAATGCGCTCATGGCTTGATACAGTTTTACCCTGTCTATGCTATCATATGCGGCTTTAAAATCAATGAAGAGATGGAAAGTGTTTTGTTGGTACTCTGCCATCTTCTCCAAGACTTGCCGCATGGTGAAGATCTGATCAGTGGTTGATCTCCCTCTTCGGAATCCCCTCTGATAGTTTCCTACTATCTCTTCAGCGTATGGGTCAAGTCGTTCTTTAAGAACGAGGGGGAATATTTTGTATGCGGTATTCAACACCGTAATACCCCTGTAGTTACTGCAGTCTAACTTATATCCCTTTTTGTATATGGGGTAGATCCAATTACAAGGCATCGATTCGCTATCCCATATCTCAGATATCAGTCGATGAATTTCGTTCTCTAGATTTGCGCCTCCGTTTTTGATCAGTTCGGCTGTTATTCCGTCCGTGCCCGGCGACTTGTTGTTCTTGAGGCGACGGATAGCCTCGTGTTTCTTCAATACTAGGTGGCTGAAGCATGATTTCATCTGCTGGTGGAGCCTCCAGCTGCTCGTTAAACTGATCATTTAGTAATTCATCGAAGTACTGAGCCCACCGCGAGAGGACCTCTGGCTGGTTGCTGACCAGATCTCCATTCTTGCTGCGACAGCAGGTCACCTTCGGAGTAAAGGTGCTTCGGTGGCTTGCTATCGCTTGGTAAAACTGTCTTGTGGGTCCGTAACGCACTCTGGTTTCCTCGAGTTTTCGCATTTTGGCGTCCTCCCACAATTGCTTCTTTCGCTTGAAAACTCGTTTCTCTTCTCGTCTGAACCGGTGATATTCTTCTGCGCATCCCCGTGTTCTTTGATTCTGCTGCATTGCTAATGCAATACTACGCGCTCAAAAACTACAACATTTACTAAATACATTGCAAGGACAGCGTCAGATTACCCGCTTCACGTATACGGCGCGTAGGCGTTTGAACTCCCTCTCTCGGCATCCTGTTGTACCATTGTACTCCTTTGAAAAACAACGAATTTCGGGCTTCGTTTTTCCAGGTCGTCGTTACTCCGGTAAAATCCCTAATGAAACCCCCCCCCCCCAGCCAAAATCGCTCTCGTGGCTACACCATTTGTGGGCGGATGTACCTAAAAGCTATGCAATGGGTGAAACAAATGACGTGAGAACTGTTTGAATTGAATGTCTCGTTGAATTAAAGATTATGGTTGTACTTGACAGGATGTACAACATGAACTCCCTTATGCATTACTTGCATGAGTTTATTAGCAGGTGGGGTATGATGGGGACCACGGGCCCCCCTTATTTCACAAATTTATAACACACTCCCTTTTTCGGTAGACCTAGCGCAGTTCGCTCGAGCTCGCTGCGGGCGTGCCGCCGTTTCAAACTCATTTCTTCAGTCGAACTCATTGGTTTATGCTGTCCATCTTGTCTAGTTTAACCGAGTGGTTCATTACAGCTTCTAACGGAAATTCAACGGTTCAAATATTCAAAATGAATTAATGTGCCACCTATTGCATAATTTACAGGCGCAAACATGGAAAAAACGGCGACGATGCGGCGAGTAGGGGGCCTCATAAAAAAATAGACAAATTTTCATCGGCGATAGGAAAAAAGTTAACAGAGCTAATTGAATGAAGTAAATTTTATTGTAAAGTTCTTCTTCTTCTTGGCGTAACGACATTATTGGTCATGCCTGCCCCGTTAAGGGCTTACGAGACTTTTTACCCTATATGTGCGTGGATACCCAAGTAACATTTCCAAGACCTATTAGACTTCAGCAAGTTTTATCAATGTTTTAACATGGGTGTACTAAGTCCAATTGGTTTTATAGAGGTTTCTCAGCAGGCAAAATAGTTTTAATAATTTTGACATCCTTAAAACCTTTTGAGGATACCTATAAAACCGCTCATTAAGTCTAAAATCTTAGGAGACTTGAAGAGTCTGTAAATACGCTGTTAAGTCCTTCTTAAAACCTTCTCTTAAAACTAATCAGTGATTTTAGGTCTAGAAAAGGTTTTAAAGGATGGTTTTGACAACATTCTGTAGAGTGGGCCCTCTTACACTTAAAACGGGTTTATGAAGGTTTTATCACAGCCTTTAAGATATTTTACTCTTAAGATGAGACTTAATGATGAGCATGAACAACATCGTTAGAACCATGATAAAACTTAAAATGTTACTTGGGGGGATTTTGGAAATAGTGAAATGAATTGAAAAAACCATTACAACCAGCAATCGCACCAGGCTGTTTTACAGTTTCACTTGAGACCGAAATAACAAGGTAGCTGAAAGCAAGCAAAATAACCACAACGTTAAAGTACGCCATTTGATAACTAACTGTTTCCTCACCCGTGTAGTATCTTCTTAAATATAAGGAAGTAATATTGACACAAGCGATAAGAAGGATTTTTTTACTATGCAATTTCATGCCAAGTGATTTTGCTGCGACTTTCCTGCGACTTTCCTCCGACCGGGGTTTCTGCGACACTTTTGATATACGAGATGGCCGACTTAGGCTATTTTTAGATTACGTTGCAACACTTCCGTGGTCGCAGAAACCCCGATCACAGGAAAGTGTAGAACTGCGGTTACCGGCGCAGTAAAAAATCCTCCTTATCGCTTTTGTCAACATTACTCCCTTATATTTAAGAAGATGCTCCACGGTCGGGGAGACAGTGCTTAGTTAGAAGTTTCCGGTCTAGGATCTAGCAAAGGTGAAAGTAAAATGTGGTGTCGATCACAGCTTCTATATATATTTATTTTGTGTCTGCAGATATTACAGGCGACAAGAACAATAGCTCAAGAATCAAACAGATTAAGTATGTATGGTGTGCACTGATCCTAACAATGATAGTTAACAATATTTAAATTGTATCTATTGCAGACAGTAGTAACAATGGTGCGAGTGGAAAGAGCTACGTTGTTATAAACGAGCATCCGCGTAGTTTTTTTGGAGCATGGCGTTTTTGTATGGTACTCGGTATGAAACTAGCCACGATTACATCCGTAGAAGATAGCAAACTGATTGACGCAGCCATTCAACGATCAAGTAATACCAAAGGGCCATGGTGGATTGCGGGTACGGATCTCGGTTTGGAAGGATTTTTCGTATGGATTTCTACCAACAAATTAGTTGGTCACCCCACAGGATACTTAAACTATTCTCCAGGACAACCGGATAATGCAGGCGGCAATGAACACTGCCTTGAGATTGGTCGATGGGGTGGCGTAGCTTGGAATGATGCACAGTGTGAATGGTCGCAAAGGTTCATCTGTGAGTTACAGGCGTAGCTAAAGTAGAGCCATTTAATTAAATTAAAAAAACTAGAAATGTTTTGAACATCTTAGCATTCTGGCAACGAACTGTGATGAGGTATAAAAAACAGTTTAATTGCATAAATCATTCCCTCTTCATGCCGTACAGTTCGTTATCATTACGGTTATAGATTGAGTGTAAAATAAGAAAAATGAATGAATAAAAAATAATAATAAAATGATCTGGGATTTTTGTTATCACCAATTACAGTTACTTTTCATCCAACGTCCGTCTGTCGGACAAGATGTGTAAATACAACAAACAGTTGTGTGTAGACCGCCGTGAATGAAGTTATCAAATGGCGTACTTGAGAATTGTAGTTCTTTTGTTTGCTTCCAGTTACGTTCTTATACTGGTCTCAAGCGAAACTGTGAACCAGTCTGGTGAGATTGCTGGTTGCAGTGTTTTTTTAAATTCATTTAACTATTTCTAAACTCCCCTCAGATCAGCTGATGCGATGCGATAGCCGAATGGAAGCGAAGCGATACATTGTTTTAAACGATAAAACGAGAACATTTTTCGAAGCTTGGAGGTTCTGTGCATCCATTGGGCTACGACTTGCAACGGTTACATCACTCGATGAAAGCCGACTGCTTGAGCAAGCTGTGAATGGATCCGTGGGGGTTACCGAGGGCTATACCTGGTGGATCGGTGGAACAGACCTTGGCAGAGAAGGATCTTTCGTCTGGATATCAACAAATATTCCCGTAGGCTACAAGACGGGATATTCTAACTATTCGCCAGGACAACCTGACAACTACAAGGACAATGAACATTGTCTGGAGATAGGAAGATTTGGAAAAGCAAATTGGAATGATATGCCGTGCGAGGCAAAGTTGCGGTGTATTTGTGAGGATGTAAATTTAGTTGAAAATTAATTATACTTATATTAATATTAAATACTTAATGGTACACATATACACATCTTTTTTTAAAGATTTTGTTTAAAATGACTTTTTATAGTTTTCATTTAGCATTGTACTGGGGCTTTTTGGTATTTCTCAATTCGCTGAAAATAAAGCATATGAATATTCAGCAATCAACATTTATTCACTATACTGTATACTCGCAAATGTATCTTTGTTTCCAATCACAAGGCACATCGTTCCATACTACACCACCCCAACGTCCGATCTCCAAGCAATTTTCGTTACCTCCAGCATTATCCGGTTGTCCAGGGGAGTAGTCCAAGTATCCTGAACGAAAACCGACTACCAGATTTGTTGAAATCCACACAAAAAGTCCCTCGCTTCCGAGGTCGGTCCCACCGATCCACCAGGGTCCTTTAGAATTGCTCGATGAGGTAATTGCTTCCGCGATCGCCTGACTGTCGTCTTTGTTGGTTATGGTAGCAAGACGAAATCCTAAACTTTGGCACAGCCGCCAAGCTTCCAGGAATGTAACGTTGCGATTATTATGCACTACGTAACGCTTCTGACCTTCGTTGGTATTGCATCCGGTCGGAGGACGATCTAAAAGGAAACACAACAAATAAATATGTTAAAACTTTACAACCTTTTTACGAAAGCTCCTTTGAAGTCAAATATTACATTCAAAGTCGTAGTCAACTACAATTGCGTGTATAATTTTCACATAGCAAAATACAAGCAAAACTGGTAAGAATTGGGGTAGAATTATGTTCCGCATGATGATGACTGGTAAATACAAGGCACAACACTGAAATACTTTATCAATGTTTTCAATCTAATACACCATTCCTCTCTTTACGAGACAGTATGAAATATTCTCATTCTCACTCAAGCACGAAAACAGGTTTACGATGCTCTTCGAATCACGGTAATTTTCAAGCATGGTGGACAAACAAAGAGTGCGTCGCTTGTTGTGAATCCCCGTTTGGAGAGTATCATCGTTGCTAGATCATTACCTCCTTCAACTCACTTCAACCACAATAAAGGCTGAAGAAACGCAAACGACGTAAGTAAATACATAACACAATCTATGACAGGGGATTCACCTACCGTCAGCCATTAGTTTCGAGCGAATCCATCCTACATATTTAAAAACATCCACATAAACGGTGTAGTCTGAGGTGCTACAGAAATTTTCATCGTGTCGATCACTCGCTGCGAAAGCTACCACTCCCAGGAGCGTCCAGCTGCCCGATTCGGCACTGCGAATGAACAGTCCACCGCCACTGTCACCATTGCAAGGGTTGGTACCGTTTCGCCAGCCCGCACAAAACAGCGTCTCATCAACCGAGCGCCCAAAGGCTTCAAGATTGCTCTCCAGACAGACACGATGGCTGACAATTGGGGCGGAAGCTGCACGCAGTACATTGGCTACTTTCTTCCCTTCCGTGTAGCCCCAGCCGACGACGGTACCGATAAGCGAAGCACGCAGGGAAGGGCTTGCTGGCAGGCAGGCGGGTTGTACGTAGGCTCCGAATGTGACCTTCTGCGTTGTAATTAGAAGCGCGACATCGTTCCGGAATTCTTCCATTTTAAACTCATCATGCAGGATAATGCGGTCGATCGAGTGATGCTGCACATGCTGAGAGTCTTCATCCAGCGTGTATTTGCCGAATTTGACCACCAAGTCGTCCAAAGGCCGTGGCGCATTTAGTCCGGGTCGCGCAGCGCAGTGCGCGGATGTCAAAACGGCCTGGGAAGTAATCAGTGTTCCGCCACAAATGTATTGCTCGGTGGGCATTATCTGATACACAGCCGTATGCCAAGGATAGTCACCGGCCTGTGTGTCATATCCGTTGGTTAGCAGATGTCGGGTTTTAATTTGACGGATACCACACTGAACCGCGTGCACGTAAACAGGTGGGTCATCGAGTAAGATGATGAAAAAAAAGCTAATTGACAACAACAGCATAACGACGATGCTCACTGCGCGGTTGTAAAAATATGACTGACGATCAAGCAAGTGGTGCTCTAAATGAACTTAACGAAACTTCAGTAAAAAATCAAATGTGATATTCAATCCATTTCTGCTTGCGCCTACAGGTATGCAATGTGCAAAGCATGGTTGTTCAAATGGAGTAGCTCGTTAAATTATCGTTGAGTGGACTAAAGTACAGTCTACTTTAGCAGTTCACTTTCACAGGGGACGGGAAACGAAGCGAAATCGCTAGCGTAATCGTGTTATTCCGTTGGTCAATCTATCAAAACGAATTTTGGCTTACCTAGCCTATAATCGCATGTGTAATCTTATCAGAACGTAAACAAACGAATCAATAGTTCATTCATTCTCAATTATTTATCAAATTTTTATGATTATTTAGTGTATTTTTTTTATTTTCAACAATAAACAATAAAACAAGAAATGTTGCCATTTTTACCAAATTGCAAAACATAAGCAAAGATGACGCTTGACTTATATCGACGATACACGAGAGACCTGCGATTACGCTTCGTTTACCGTGTCCTTTAAATATATTTTTTTAGTAAATAACTTAAAAGAATAATTGGATGACCATGTTATATTTACATACCTTCTCAACTCAAATTTGTAGGTTTGCTTTGCGAAATCAGATAGTAGAAAACTGTTTTTCGTTTGAAATAATTTCATTTGAGGGCATAAAATAAAGGATATTATTTATTTAGGTTACATCTGCATCATTTGCTTCAATCTGCACCAAGAAAGATTCTCCATCGACCCAACCGCCACGAGACGCAGCGTATTCGGTGGTGGCTCCAATGGAGCAGTTACTTAAGAGCTCTTAATTTGACTGGAAATAGAGTACTATTTTCGTGACATGCAGCCTGATTAATAATCGATGACTATAGTGTCTACACAATTTTTTAATTTTTTATTTACATATGTCAAACGGATATACATCGTAAGCTTAAAATACAAAAAATTATGATTTTCCACACATTCGAATTGATTTGTTTCTTTAAACTGAACATATTTGAAATTGAAAATTAGGCTCCGTTTTGTTGTCATAAGTGTACAAAAGTCAGCAAATGCAGATGGCAAACTTCTAAATCAGTTTGATATTTAGTAAAATTATACTTTTCGATTCAAGGAATCAAGTTGATAAAATGTTTTGTGTACAAAACCAGCAAATCTACTGGTAAAACTAATAATATAGAGACTGTGTTAATTACTGGCCACCACCTGACATATCATCCTGTATTATCCCACAATCCTTCATAAGATCCTGCTTCCGCACTAGTTTGTTCTCTCCAGACATTCTTCCATTTTAATCGTCTGTCCGCTTCTAGCCAGCCACCGTGACAGACCGCCGCTATATGACCAATCCTGCCATACGCGTTTTGGTTTTAATAACATTTTTCTTCAAACGCAGTCCGTCTTAAACTATTCTTATCACCTGTTTGTTTGATATTACAACAATAAAGGGAGATCAATAATCGATCTAAGATATTTGTTTATGTGGGCCGGTCAATTGATAAAAAAAAGTTTGAGAAAAAGCGATCATTGTAATTATTTGACACATGCAAAAATTGAATTTAAATCTCATGCAATCAAATTTGATTGCTATTTGATAATGTTTTCAATTATTTCATGTTATTTGTTTTTTCTGTGATCATACATTATGTAAAACAAGTTATCGTTTTTGACTCGATTTATTTCGTCTTAAACTATTTACCATTACTTTTCGTAATTTAAGTCCTTTCGGAAATTATGTTAGGTAAACAACACTAAACAATTAATTACAGCTAATTATGTAGTTTTGGAATACAACCAAATTTGAGCCCTTCATGTCATATATACAGTGACCGGCAGGAACAAGTGCCCACTTCGAATTTTGTTAATTTTCGCTCAATATTTTTTTCTCAATCCATTTAAATATACTGCAAGTATTTTTCGTATATTGATTTACATATTTCATATAAGATCCACTAATGAGAAAGCGAAAACAAACATATTTTGATTTAGAGAAAAAAATAATAAAAAAAAGAATCTAAAAAAACTGTGACAAGAAAAAGTGCCCACTTCAGTTATTTATTATTATACATAAAAATAAGAAATAATAAATGCATTTTGATATTTTATGTGTTCTCTTTTAGCTTTTAGAACCTGCTGAAGGCGCTTTGGCATGTTTTCTACTAGGATTTTTAGTTTTTGGGGATTTTATTCTTCTCAAGCGCGCATTAGAGCTTCAAAATTGTCGTTTTTATTCGATACATCAGTTTTGTCCACCCTGGCATCGAGAACTGCCCACAAATTCTTAATAACCGGGCTCTGAGGAGGCCATTTCAACAGTTTTGTCCGACAAGACGGGAAGAAAGACTTCGTCTTCTTGGCAGTATGTCGAACTTGGCCCCGCCGGGCCGCGTGAAACTTGCCCCCGCCGGGAGAACGAACATCTCTTCAAGGCCCGTCAGGATCAGTCAAATCTCCAGATTTTGTTGCAGGATGTTTATGTTTATGTTGTAATCTGCAGTTTTAACACCGTTAATGTTCCCAAGGCTCCCCACTCCACTGGACGAAAAACAACACCAGACCACCATATTGCCTCCTTCATGGCATACTGTGCCCTGGATGTGGCGAACTTGCAGCATTGCCTTCTCCGATCTGCGCTGTATACGTTCATGCCATCTTCGATTAAAAAGTTCAAATTTTGATTGGTTAGACCACAGAACCGTTTACCAGGACTCTAGAGGCATAGCAGCATGTTCCTCAGCGAGCTTAAGACGCTTGGCCTTATTGGTCATGCTCATATAAAGAAGCCTCCTAGCAAGTCTGCTCTGTAACCCGTATGCAACAAGCCGACGACGGATAGTTCTTTCGAAAACTGATGAGTGAAGTGTTTCCATGACCTCTCTGACAGTTACTTTTGGATTTTTTTGATCTCACGAATGATCTTAGTGTCCATGCGTGCATCTGTTTTGGACATGTCTCCCCTACCAGGGCGATCTGCCTACGTTTAAAATTTCATTGTGATTTTTCCTACCGCTGCCTTGTGGATTTAGTGCTTTGAATGAATTACTTCAATGTAAATGAGTGTCATAAAACATATTTTATGCAAGGTAATTTCTTGTAACTCTCAAATTAATGAGATACCAAAACCTGATATTAACAAATTGTATATATAAAACCAAATATGAATTAAACACGTGATCATACATGTATAAATATCAGAAATGGTGCTAACGAACCTAAAAAATACTAAAACGCAATAAATTGGTTAGCCCTCAATGGAAAAGTTTATGCGAAGCTCTAATTTTAAAAGTGGGCACTTTTTCTTGTCACAGTTTTTTTAGATTCTTTTTTTTTATTATTTTTTTCTCAAAATCAAAATATGTTTGTTTTCGCTTACTCATTAGTGGATTTTATGTGAAATATGTAAATCAATATACGAAAAATACTTGCAGTATATTTAGTTGGATTGAGAAAAAATTATTGAGCGAAAATCAACAAAATTCGAAGTGGGCACTTTTCCCTGCCGGTCACTGTAATTTAAACACTATGAATCATTATAACATTTAGAATCAAACCGAATTCAATCTTCAAAATGTTTGGATTTCAATTTAAACTTTTTTTGTCGCGTTATTGTTATTTATCATTTGTCTTTCAAAATGCCCATCTAGATGTGCTACATGGAATACAGGATGTTTACATTTTGGTTTGGGCCTCATGAGCGAAGAGCTTCATAATAGATTTGTCCTACCGAAAAAAGACTCATTTCCCCTTTTCTGGTGCACTACTACTAATAAGAAAAACCCACGCTAAACAGGCTTATTAGGTTTCACTTTCAATACTTATTTGCCGGCAGGCTTGGTGCCGGTTCGACAGTTACGAAAGCTTCTTGGCGAAACTCTCTATATCCATCCTAAAGCCACACAACCTTGCTGATGGTGCTGCCAGCAGAATGCTGTGTTCATTCTGCATCGCCTCCATTGCTGTACCTCCATTTGCAAAGCGCGAAAAACGTGATGGCTCCCCCCATTGATGTGTGCGGCATGCCCACAACGCTGAGATCCGAACAAAAACATCAAGAGTGAATGGAGGCGCTTTCTCCTACCCGATGGCGTGCTACTAACACAAGCGCATGATGGTCGATTGGAATTTACGCGTAGCAGACGTAAGTATACGTAGTAGCATCGCGATCACTTAGCGCAAGCGACGTAGATGGTAGGCACTGGTGGGGATTGGCGAAGGCACGTGCACACCCCAATTCCAGGACAATCGTCGAACGGGAACCGCGTGGGTAACCCGTGAGTGTCTGTGAGTGCTACAGCAGCACGATTCATCTAGTCCCTATAGAGCATGATCCCCATTTCCCCTACGAGCTGCCCTTATTCGTGGGACGCGCGTCGCGAACGGTCGTTTTCACTTTCACGCAGCACACACACTCACTTCGCCGAATCGCAACCCCGCAGCACTATAATGCCGCCGAAAGTGAGCTCCCGCCATACTACCCCCCTTTGGGGGAAAAT
The DNA here is from genome assembly GCF_943734765.1 of Anopheles ziemanni. Classification (NCBI taxonomy): domain Eukaryota; kingdom Metazoa; phylum Arthropoda; class Insecta; order Diptera; family Culicidae; genus Anopheles; species Anopheles ziemanni. Next base: position 58,258,548 of record NC_080706.1, on the reverse strand, counting down.
CGCAGCTCACGTTGCGTTCAGTGTGTTCATTACCGGCTAGCTGTCAGGTTGTCTGGCGGGCAACGTGTCTTGAGACGAGACGGTTTTGAGCGTTTTTCTTGGGGATTTCCGCGCAGCCAAGGGGCAGGATCGCTGCTTCGTTGCTTGGTTTTCTGTTTAGTTCCAGGCAGGCAGCACGGCAAGTGCTCCACTAATCGGGAAGCTGCCGAGCAGAGTGGTGGAAACTGGAAGCTTTATGAAACAATAATAAAAAAGCGGTAGGCCACTATTGATCATACGCGTCAGGGATCGATTCAAGGTTGTTGTGCGATTTAGATCGAATTGAATTACTTTTGTTGAGAAAACAAAAACTAGTGTATGGAGTAAAAAACCTATGTGTTTGTAGGAATAAGTAGACCATCAGTGTTGTTGGTGATCATCATGTTGGCTCGCTTTAGTTGCATAAACACTTGTGAAGGGACAAGTTTACGTTCATGTTTGTGATTCAATGTCAGTTAATTATTTTAAAATAATGCATGACTGGAAAGCTTTTGCTCGACTGTCATCCGATTCCAGCTGATATCAGAAAAAGGATATTAAACATGCGGAGCCCAATGTCAATCGAGTTCTCGAGCAGTTTCTTTCGGTAGTGTTCCGGTGCCAGGCAAGGCACGACTAGAGACAAACAAAAACGACCGTGAGAACGGACAGAGAGATAGAGAGTAGTGAAGAGAGGTCGAAAAAGAGAAATAGAGAGACACCCCCTCCCGAATGGGACACTGTACCAGTGTGCAAGGGAGATTCTGTTGGCTCACGTATGGTTCCGTGGCTGAAAGGATATACGCGACTAACTATTCGAGTGTCGCCCGTTGTCAAACGTGGGACGAACCGAAGCCCAAACCAACCGTAGCCCACCTTCAAGTTCCTTCAGTGAAGGATCATTATGATGGAAGAAACACCATCGTTCATACCTCTGCGATCGCCAAGTGCTGCGTTAATAGAACTGCAGTACCATCGTATTTGCTCGATTCGCGATTATCTTCCTATGGGACGTGAAGGGTCGCTTTACTAAGTCCCAATAAAAGCTGATTAGGGGAAAGCCAATTGGAGAGTGTGAATTCGTTCTACGAGTAATGTGTGTTGCATTGCACAGCCCAAAAAGTGATGTTACAGTGCAAATGGATGGATGAAACTAGGCCTTTTTTGTGGCCACTAATGTACAAAAATTGCATAAAGTGGAAAACGCGAATGCCCTGACGAAGGCTTGTCGAGGAGTATCAATCTGATCATTAGCATTAAAGCCATCCATTCTGCTTAAGTCCAACAGTGAGGAAGTGCACATCGTACGCCTAAATCGGATGACGATATTAAACATAACAAATTTTCAAGGTGTCCAGGGATTCTATCGATTCGACTAAAAGAATACCATGCCAAAGAGGAGGAAATTCGGTAGATCAGTGTAAGGCTCTCCCTTTTCGGAAGTGTGTTGGTGAGCACGGATGTACCTATTACCGTGAACCTGTGAATGATTGTGTGCTCCATACGGAATGATCTGACAGTTCCAAGTGGTCGAGAGAAAATGCCCTCCGAAAAACCCTCCGCAGCTATGGCCGGAGCGAGCCAAGCTCCGGAAAAAACGCGATAATACCGGGTCATGTCGGACCAAAGAAAAACACGACGAAGACTCGCCCGTCTAACTGTAGGAACCCCAAGCTGTGATATAGTTAAAGGTTGAGCAGAAATGTAACCAACATAAGTGCATGCGAGTCTGTAAGCGGTGCCGAAAGGAAAAATGGAACAAGAATTATGAATTTCATCTACAACGTTTACCTACCAACTTTGCCGAAAAGCGCTTCGAATGGAATGAAATGCGCGTAGGTGCCGACCAGCCGATTGTAGAAGGTGTTTCCACGCTAATTGTGACACTCGCATAGAGGGCCATTATTACGTAAAATGAGCAGGAAACCAAATCACATGGGTAAAAGCGAATGTGCGTGAATGTTACTTCATCCAGCCGAATCCTTTGATCGTGAATCAAACCTCATGGTAATAGCAAAGTACAAAGATAAAGTGAAATGATTATTCGATATTGGTGAACAGAATTATTGAAGAAAAAATATTGTTCCCGACAACTAATGTTACCCCAACAGTGCGCGTAGTGACGTGTAGAAAGGGTCCTTGTACCTAATGTATTTTTTGATATCGAAACTATTAACAAATGCTTTGTCTATGGCATTGCTTCTACAATGCAGGGGATGGATTTCGTGATAACTCAAAAAATTAAACTACTGCGAAAACAGGTCATCGTTTGCCGTCGTCCTTCCACAACCAGAATGGGTGAATTTATTTAGCACACCCAAAATCTAGTATCGAACGTCCTGCGGATCATGCATGGGTACCGTGTAGAGGAAAACGCGGTGCAGCCTAGGGAATCAGGCGTTTGGGCTCCGCGGTACTAGCAATGGGAGAGTGAGCGAATTTATTTGCAGGACGAAGCAATAGCACCGCACACAAAAAAAGGAACAAGTACAGTGGTTTAACAAAAAAGTGGCAGCCCGACGGAAAGTGAGCCTACCGTTTGATAAAGAGAAACAGAGCACAGGAACGAGCGAGAATGGAACGAGAGCAATAGTGAATGCAGCGAATGTTTAGAAAAAAGAGGAATCATTTTCTGGGACATCGTGCAGTTCCCCGCCCAATTTCTATGTGTATGCAGTGATGTGCTGATGCCTTTGGTGTTTTGCACGCCTACAATATGAAGGTGACATAGTTTTCTAAAATTGATCGGTGTTACGAACTGTTTGCACCAATCATAGTGAAATATAAAAAGAACGAAAGTGTACGGAAGGGGAAGAAAGAAAAGTGTAATGAAAGGAAAATTTGATGAAAAACACCATAAAATCAAATAAAAGATTCTTTTCTAATACGGCACTAAGCCCGAGTTAAAAAACGTTGAAGTGCAACCTAAAATGTTAAATAGTTACATTCACTGAGTCACTTACGTCCGTAAGTGTAAAATGTCGGAGAAACCGTTCAGACCGAGAAGCATAGGAAGGATAACGATTCCTACCGTTTAGCCGTGACGCGAACCGCACACAATTGGGGTTTCAGGAGTCTCAGTTCTCCCAGCATGCCCAGGAATCTCTTCACAAGGCCAAAACAATGCTGTGCCAAGAAAGTGCGTAGCCATGTGTGTCGAACTGGAATGCTGTGCACAAAGTGCGTTGGAGCCGGTTCTACCGTATGAGAGAGCAATGATTGCAGTCGTGTAAACACCAGTGGAATGAAGGTGATATTCTAGCGCGTTTTTGTTTGTGAAATGTAACTGCTTGGTATTGTTCGATTATTTTCAGTTTTATAACAATTCTTTTATATTCCGCACTACAAAACAATGATTTTTTTTGTTGTATATAATTTGTGTCGAGCCCGAAGGTTCGTTTTATGGAAGAGCAAAAATCTTAATAGTAAAATAATTACAATCGCACAGTTCACACGTCGTAGTGTGCTGTATTGAGCATACGCATTTCATGAACTGTTTAATTCAATCGATTGAATAACATATTTACTTTCATGGTTCCGTACCAAAGCAGTGATTGTTGAGATTGTGGAGACGGAATATAAGGCAGATATATCAAACTAGATTATTAAAGTGCATCGCTCGCAGTATCCAGCAGGAAAGTTTTATGCTATGGTAAGTGCTTACAAATTGTTTTTTTATTGAGGTCGTTTGGTAAAACTATTGCACAAGGGCCAATTTTAATCGTTATTAACTAACACTGCGTTGATTGTCTAGATTGTCGTTGAATCGAACATTATTTTGAACTTAGTTTGTATTTGGTAAAGCCCCTTATACTGTATGCGAAAATATTGTCCGATTGAGAGACAGAAGTGTTTTCAATGGTGTTTTTCGAGACAATCATAACTAAAACACCATCTTCATCTTTTACTAAATCCGTCCAACGATACACGCCCATTCCATAGTGAACCCGTTCAAAGAAATACTGCGATAGCCAACGCGAGTGTTGCAATGGTGGCGTGCTCCTGTTCAATGGCCGCAAGCAATAGCGCGATGGCCGCATCTTTTACCAGCAGTCAGTTGGTGACCCTTTTGCGCACACGTTTGTTTTGATTTGGAGGCGAATTGATCCCACATGCCTCACAAACTGGCTGCTGCTAATTGTAACGCCGTTGCTCTATCCTTGCCGTCATAGCAATATGGGAAGGGAGTATTCCGCTAAAAGCTGCAGCAATTGATATCAATAAGTCTTAAGACAACAGATAAAATTGGAGTGTATGACATTTTGTATACTTTTACTTTAAGAATGCTCGTCATTTTTTTTCTAATATTTTTACGCTATAGGTTTTTGTTACCAGGTATTATAAATCAGAATGTGAATTAAAATGGTACCATACTATAGCATTTTGTTATCTAAAGTTTATTTCTATTTTACCCAAATTAAAACAAACAATTACATATTCAATCAATACACATCCCTGTTACTATAAGAAAAATGTGTTTTGCTTGGTAGCTGATGAACCTTGAGTCATGCCTATGTTCGATATTTCGAATGTAAATGCTCACGAAATAAGATCGTTCCAACAAAAAAAGAAGGTACTAAAAAGACACATATACTAATCAAACCTGTGTTGATGTTTGAACGAATTGCTTTTGTGTGTTAATGTGTCGTTGGGATCGTTTTGGTTGAAAATGGAACTGTGGCGGCATTGACTGCCCTACAGCCCATAAACGTGGGTCTGGGATCGAATTTGATGCATTTGTGATTCGCTTCCCGCCCATAGAGGGGATGAGTATGTATGCGGGGCTTCAGCTACCAGCGCAACCTATGATTATGCATTATGGATCTCGGTTAATGATTTTCTGTAACCCACAAATAATCGATCACCGATAAAGCTGCACTACTCTTAAAAGCTTCGTGTTTCGTGGGTTACGAAAAGATTCCGGACAATAGAAAAAATATCTTAGTATACGTTCCTGGACAACGGTTTTTTAATCTGTATAGTCAGAATATGCTCAATACCACAGCCAATTAGTTGATCCACGTAGACTCATTATCTCACAGTGGTAGAGCGACAAACTTTCCCTTATTCTGAATCAGTAAACGTACCGTCTGAGTCATAAAACAGGGACGCAGAGCCCAGTGGAACAAGTATGTGGTAGTAAAATGGAAAGATATTAAATGGGATCTTCCTCTTTCCGTTTTGACTCGTGTATTTCCCATAAATTGCTTGTTCGTCCGGATGCTCGGCTTGTAAACGGAAAGGAAAGCGAAAAAATGGAGCAAAACCGTCCGATGACCGATTTTCTCGCCCGAGGTGAGGAATGATGAGAGAAGTACAATATATTAAAGGCAAAAAACCACATCGACTGAAACAAACCAATCATGAATATTCGCCTGTATTTCATTCAATCGCCCCTCGTCTCTGTTTTGTTCCTGCCCGTTTAGCGAAAGACCGCGTGATCATTTTTCCTCCAGTTGCGACACGGAGCATCCCAGCGTAACTTTTCGCGCATTTTTATCTCTCCGCCCTGCGCATAGACGGGCGCAATTGCCTGTTCAATGGCCGAAGAGTTCGAAATGCAAAGCCTAGCGCAACTCGATCGGATCGCGATCGCGCACAGATCCAAAGATATGGGCCACAGGAAGTAGGGTGAGCGATGGCGGAGAAGGTAGAGGAGCGATGAAATGTGAAGACGCGAGTTATACCCCCCCCCCTCCGCCCCTTTCACCCGCTCATTGCTTCTCTCCCCTCCCACACACACACTCACACACACACATAGACACACACAGACGAAAAACTGGTAGCCATGTGTAAAGTGAGGCGATGTAAAAAAAGAGGAAAAACAGAAGAACTAGATTGGAGCGTGTGGGAAAGTGAATGAAGCAGAAGGGCAAAAAAGGCGCGAAGAAGATTTAACATTACTGACCTATATATTCCTACAGGTGATCGCGATGTTGATCACACTCACACTCGCTCGAAGCTGCTCGCACACATCTGTTTGCTCGGTGTGGGGCAAGCATTGCGATGGTTCCCCGGGTAGGAAAGAGAAAACAAATTGTGCGGAAGAGTGTAAAATAAAAGAAAAGCAACCAACGCGATGGAGAGTGATCGAGCCCGCGTGTGTTAACCCTTTGCACTCGAGCGGCGCCGATACGGCGCCCAGCCGTAGCGTAACACCAACTCGAGCGGCGCTGCTACGGCGCCAAGCCGTTTGAAGCGGGTGAGCCGTTCTAGTACTAGACTATAGTCCTACTCAATTTGGAGTTCTTGATCCATGCGCTTCTACGTTCAAAGTGATATTTTGATATTTACGATGAATGAATTAATGAATAAACTACATAACTGTAAACTTTTGCTACGTTTTTTTCTTGAAAACAGTTTACGTGCCCCCGTATAACACGTTTACCCAGTGGCGGATTCACACTCATTAGGGCCCTAAGCGGTAAAGTTCACCGGGTCCCTTCGCTACACCGTAAAAAATGATAAATTGGATTGTTTCCAATTGATACTCTTCAACTCTGATTATATACCGAACCATCTTTTCATTTTTCCTCATGGTTCTTGGCAATAATATTTATTTATTTTACAGTAAAAGTATCCATTATTGACCGGTTACGATTTATTACTAGTCAATAATAGAAGAAAACCAATGAAGTCTATAGAATGTTTGTTAAAGTATGAAGGGAACCCTTGAAGGTTCTGGGCCCCTTACGAGCTCGGGGCCCAACGCGGCCGCTCAGTCCCCGCACCGTAAAATCCGCCACTGCGTATACCAGTTTGTTAAATTTCGCCTCGAGTTGCTGGTTCGCGCAGGCGAAAAAGCTTTCGAGCGCAAAGGGTTAAAAAGATGGCGGGGGTAAAAAAAGGGGGAATAAACTGAGTCATCACTCACAAAAATGCGCGCGAAGGGCGTAAAAGGGTTCGACTGCAGCACTTTTTCCAACGGGACAACCGCACGCTGGTTGTGTCAAAGCGCAATGGTTAGCGAACGGCCAGATAACACTAAGTAGAAGTCGTCGACCTACCACCATCCGAAGGAACCAACACCACCACGTGCGGTCGTCCGGCCGTCGGTTGAACCTAAGGGAGGTTCGCACCGCGAGCGGAGCACATTGAGGGGGGTTATGGTTTTCGGTACGGTGACCTGATTTGTCGCGCGTTCTCCCTCGTTTACTATTGCCACCTTCCCCTCCGGGGCGTTACGCCATAGCACCCGGGGCTCCCCACCATTGTGCTGACCGTTCCGCGAGCGCTCGCCGATCACCTCCACAACGAAACCACATTATAATGGGGCAGCTGCAAAACGCGTGCGTATACCAGCCCGGCTCGAATGGCTTGAGAGATGAACGGGCGGAGCTCACACTGGGACAAATCGGGATTCACTCGAAGGCCCCACGCTAAAGGCGCCGTAGAAATGCAGTAGCCGCTCATTTGTACTCCATTCCAAGGGGAAGAAGGCCTGAAGTATCCATGGCATCTGGTGCAGCTTGCAACTGCCTGGTTTCGAAAGTTGTAAAGCTTCAGCACTGAAATGAAACTGCTTGAACTATGCGTAACGGATTTGCAAACAATTGCACCACTGAATGCTAAATACCACGAAATCCATTTCGGTCTCGAAGCATCCGGTGCCAATTCACGGGTTTAGGAAGGATGCGTAACTGCGTGTGACAGAGTGTGACACTCGGCTCGCCATGAACGGACACTCGATGCACATTGTGCATGTGCGTAATCCAAAATCGCAGACTGGCAAAGAGTAAACTGACTGACGAAAGCTCATCGCCGGGCACCCTCGCTTTCCTCGCAGCATCCGTTCGTAAAACGGACGCCGACGGCAGTGTTGGTGTTGGTTTCGCTCACCACTAGCCGAAGGAAGTGCGACAGGTTATGACAGAGTGAAACGCGCACACAATCGGCCTTTGCAGTGGTTCGGGTTTGAGGCGCATTATGCAACAGTGCGAACAAATCGAAATACACCTTGCTGTCACTGTATTAAGTAAGTCTTTTAGTTCTAAAGTTTTTTTTAACTTAACACGTTTAATTCACAATTTACTTAATAATTTGTGTTCATACTAATTACTCGTTTTTTATTTTTCGAAATAATTTATATTTCATTTGTCCATACCACATTTTGACTCAAAAAAAAAATTGTTTCTCTTAAAACAGGACGACTAAAACAAAACATTGAAATATCGCATTTATGTCTACTTCTAACTTCTGACGGTACCGGTTTCAACACGCATAAGCCTTCTCGAAAAGTTTTCTCTCGCACGGTCTATCCCCACTTAAGCCGCGACCTTTTACGATTTGTTGAGTGCATAAGGCTCACACATTGCATAAGCTCGTTCCTCCCCCTACTCCTCGTCGGGCTCCTCGGAAGCACAAAGCTGCTGACTGGAAGGAGTCGCCATCGCGCCAATACCTTCTCCACGCATTTGGTCGGTGTTTCGCGTTGCCTAGATCTCGCTCTGTCTCGCTTGCAAACTTGCGGTCGTTGTCCACTTGCAGGTCTAACACCCCTGCTAGAGCTGTTAGTGGCGCGCGGCTGCTCTGACCTCATTTTGCGAGACGTGGAGCGGCGGGCTGCCATGGCGTAATTGACACGGATCGGCCTAATGAGCGATCCATCAGTGTTTGGGTAGTTTCGCGGCCCGTCTGGATCGGGTAGACTTGAGACGGTTTGTTCCCTTTTCGAAGATTTGAAAGTTTGGAAAGTTGCCACTTGGCCTGATACTGAGCCTGACTGATCGGCGTCATTATATCATTGTAATTTGAATGATAACCTACATCCGTTATCTAACCCTCTCTTGCCCATGCAGTACATATTTACCTGATAATGCGAAGTGCAAGAGCTACATCGAAATTACGGTTAAAACTGTGCTGCACGAAATTACTGCCTGTATAGCATGAAGATATTTCATTTTAATAATTCAAAAATTCAAACATATATCATAAATTGTCAACGAGCTAGAAGATTTTTCAGTGTATAATGTTTGATGTTTAAAATTGAATCAGGAACGAAAATAATAACTAAAACTACCACTTTCCAAAGAATGAGAACTTTGCATGCTGCATGGAAAACTGGGCGTCTCCATTGAGGTCAGGAAGAAAGGAAGGAAAAATTAACATGTTATATTCTACTCAGCACTAAGTTCACAACGCTATTCTCGTTGTATAGCAATTTTAACTTTTCTAATACAAGTTAGTTGAGAAATGTTGAATTAACAAAAAAAAATAATTCGTATTTGTGTTGCTAGCTTTTTATTTTTGATATGTTTTCTATGCTTATTGCGTGAAATACATTGAGTGAGGAGCGATTGCCTTTCTAAATGCACTGTCATCCACACTTTTGGTATTTTCAGTTTATATGCAAGAATGACCAAATCTTTTGTTTAGTATAAATAGTATAATTATTAGAACAATAGTTTTTTATGTAACATGTGCAGAGCTCATCCACTTGAACTAGGAGCAAATTGCTTCAATAATCAATGCGTAAATAAACTTCTGTCCTTGAACTAGAGGCACAAATCTGACAGTGATTTCAAGCTTTCTCTTGCTTGTAGTCAATTTTGAAAATCGTACAAATGTCTGTATTTGAATTGAATTTCCCAAGCTTCGATTCTCTCCGACTCTTAACGCTATGTGCGACTGATTTGTAGTTTATCCCTTCCCTTGGCTAACATCTCTTTCGCCAGCTGTACACAGGGAAGGGGAATGTTAATAAATCTGCTACTGTCAGCTGATTTCAATTTCAGCGGTGTTGCACTACAGCACTCGACATCGCTGCAGTTGCATCGAGGAGTTGCAAGTGGTTTCTTAGTTGGGGAGAATTTTGAAGCGCGGTTCAGTTCTTCTCCTACCCTTGATAAATGGATTGGTATAGGTGCTGGTAATACAACCAAACCAACACACATAGGTCATGACGTCACAGCAAGCGGTTGTATGGACCCTTTGGAGTTCATTCTTGCTACTCACGACTCATGAGGAACGAACTCGTATTCTCTAATGCATCTCAGTATATTTATGCCTAAAATCGAATGGACATATCATAGGATCAGTAGCAAAATACAGTAAAAAATGAATATGTTTCATGCGAAGTATTTATTGCGCGCCACCGTGCGTATAGCGACTGTTTGTTGTTTTTGTTTTTCATGCCGGCAAAATAGTCAGCACGCATACGTCGATCATAGTTGGGCCAACAAAGCGAATCAGAGGAGAGGACACGGGAGCTCTATTCAACGTGTGCACCCTTGCCTCGCCTCACTTCCACCTATAAACCGATACAATTCTGATGGAAGTTCATTGACCTCGTTTGAATTAATTTTGCTCTCAATTCATCGCTGGTTTGACACGATGGTAGCGCTAGTGGGGTAAGAATAAAAGAGAGATGCTTCGCGGATCGGAAAACGCCATAGCGAAAGAGCAGACTAGAGTTCGTACAGCACACTGCGGGACACCACCAATACGCAGTTAGGAGAATATTTCAATTCGCTTTCTTTTAAAGCTACTTCGCAGCATGCGAAAGAAGAAGATAAGTGTGGATGATGTGGGCGCGTAGTGAGATAATAGTGAGGAGAATAAAAGAAGAAATTTTTTTTTCCAATGTAGGTACCATAACATTAACACCAAGAAATTAACAAACTCTTCTTGTTACATACACTGTTTTGAGGTGATTCACGAATTTTATTTATCATGGTTTGTAATGTCTCCATTCTACGGGGAGTTTTAACCCTTCTAAAAACGAAATGGAACTTTTACAGATAAAATGAAATCTCTCTTCAACATGTCTGCAGTATGAACAAAGCTGGAAAAATCATACAAATTATTTTGATACAATAATATCTTATGGAATAATTTTAGTAATACGTTAATAAGGACGCACCGCTCACCGTTTAATGATTAGCTTTTAATTTTGTTAATGCGTACCCATTAAGAATTATGTCTTCCATCAATAAGCTGGTTTGGGATTGAAACAGATAATTTTGATTTCTTCTTTCAATTAAACATAAAATACGTTTGCTTTTGAGCACTTTGAATTATGCTCTCCAGGAGTTCAAGATTTTATTAAAGATTTTTTAACTATATGTCTTGTTAAAAAATCCTGAATAAAATCTTGAACTCCTAATACAAGTTTGTAATTTATTTCTTAATTTATGTATTCCTTTCATTTGACATTGAAACAAAATCGATATTTAAACGAAGCTAAAACAAAAAGCAAAAAACCTTATCTTATTAACTTTATTTTATACAAAATAATTGAACAGCTGGATAGCGAATTTGTAAAAAGATAGAAATAAAGTTTTTTATACGTACTGTGCCATATTTGACGACTTCAAACCGTTCCCGGAGGCCCGGCTGTTCTTCAGGGCTTCAAAGAGAAAGTGATGTGACGGAGTCCCCTTTATTTTGTTTCTTTTTTCAATCAACTCATTGTATCTGGCACAACCGGGAATCTCCGGGAGAAAGCAGACGACTAACACTGAAATCTGGGGTTTCCGCACCAGACAAGACCAGACAATGCTGGACCCCACTCGACGGCGACGCGTTAAGGCTGAGCAAGCGAGTTGTCTAGCTGTGCATGCAATTATTCAGGGCGTGACGATCATCATAGATGGGATCTTTGCATGGATGTTGACAGTCGGGCGAGTTGTGGAGTCGTTGGCTGATGGATAGTTTGCTGTGGGCTCCATAAATGACAAATTAACTAACTTAAACGCTAGTCTGGGTTAGTCCACGAAGCCATGGAGAAAGGCTTCGTTGTTGCTGTACGATAGCAGCAATAATTTTAAAGCTCAAACTATCCCAGGGAAGGCCGTGATGGATCAGTTATTTTGCAGTTTTTATCTCCTGATTGTACTTTGAAGCTAATTTTATGTTTAAGATTGTGATCATTTCATTTTAATCAATACTGTGACTTTACCAAATCACATCCCGTTGTTAGTGGTTTCGTTACCTAATTTGGTTTTATTCGATTTTCAAATGTAGGTCAATCGGATACGTTTCCACTTTCAATAGGTTGTTACCAGTGCAATTCACTAAAATTGCATATTTTGTCTCTTCTCACACCAAACATAAACCGTTCTTAGCGGTCAAATAAAGCAGAATAATTTGAACATATTAGTAAAACATGTTTTCACAATGTTCGCCTCTGTAAACTAATGATCCCACTCTATATTCCCAATGTCGCAAACCACGTGAAGCCTAATAAAGCAGGTTGATTCTTCTAAGTCATTGAGTCACCTGTTCCAGAGCGTCGTACCTACACAACTTGTCTTGAGCGCAACTGACTCCAACTAATGATTTCACTCTCGTTTCGAGGCAAACTAGTCTCGGTGGTGTAAATGCTGGAACAACGGGGAGCGCTCCGTTCTCGTTCAACCAAGCCCTCGTCCCAGCCTTAAGCGGTTGCGTCTATTCAAACCGGTTAACCGCATACTGGCTACCAGCGTGAACATTCTCCGGCGTCAGACCGCGTGCGTCGTCCGGGATCTCACAGCAGCACGTGGACCAGCGCGCGCGGGTCGTTGGGGCCCGACTCACTTTCGCTTCATTCATTCAAGGCGCGTAATCGTAAGACGGCCGTAGTACACACTCTCTCATCGGGCTGCGATGACGTCTGAGCAGAACGACCTCAGTTCGTACGCGATCGCTTGAGCTTAGTTCATGCGTAGAGTTTGTTTTGCAGCTCCGGCATTATTTATTATTTTTCGGGTAAAACTGTAACTAACTCAGCTGTTCGGCTCTTTTCAATCTTGTAACTTAACTCGTGCTGGTTTATAGTTTAGCCGGTCGTTGGCCCGTTGAACCGCCCTACGAGCGCGCGCACTAATAAGATTTAAATCCCCCCGCAACTGGTTTAATGGTGTCCAAGTCTCTCCCGCCCTTAACGCACTGCTATGTCTATGTGGTCCAATTGCCCACAACGGGAGAGTGCACACCCGCGACGAAGATCGTGCCCACTTTTTTGAGCAGCTCTGGGGTGGCGATCGCAGGTGCAGGGGTGCGCTCGTTCGTGCGCATATTGCAGGGAACCCGGACGGGTTAGAAACGGGCGCAGGAGTGTTCCGAGGACCGGACAGAAAGCGGTATAGAAAGAGAGAGTAAAAGAGCCAGAGAAATTGACCTTATTTTCTATTTATGTGCTCACATGCTTTAGCAAGTATTTAGTTTCTTAGCGACGTTTTGATCTGCTAGCTTCTCGCCTATCGTTGTATTTTTATACGATTATGCGTGATATTGAATAATTGAAGAGCTTATACAACATTTCAAATGCTAAAAAGGGCAAGAGATAAGTCCACAGCGTTTTGTAGGGAACTGTTTATTCGCAATACCGCGGGTGCAGAACAAAACTGACGATCTTTTCGTTTGAGTGTTGAGAGCATCCGCCCCGCAGCATCCCGTAATCATAGAATGTGGGGAATGCGAACGAGACTACAAATCAATGAGACCCATTTGGCAGTTAATTGAAACCGAACATTGGGGCCGCCAACGGCTTTGGTCAACAAGGTGTCTTTCGGGCTAGAAATAGCTAATCGTTGTGTTACAAACGATCGGTAAACTTAAAAAAAGTCTTAGGAAGTACTGGTCATCTTGGTTGGTGGATAAATTTCAATTTATTGCTATTCGCTGATAGTACATGAGCCTCACTGTCTACTTCATGGGGCTAGAAGACCCTAAGCTAAGGAAAAAACCCTAATTAGCCTATAAGGGGCAGGCTTGGTTGAAAATAGTCGTTTTTGCTAATAGAAAATAGAAAAGGGTTTTGTTTCCCGAAAGGACCTTTTTTACCTTGTAATCAGGAGTTAGACATGCCTAAGGTATGTATGGGCCATTTTATTCTTAAAATGCTAAGAAACTGGTTTTCACTCGAAAATACGTTAATGTACCGTTTAATAAAATATTAACCTTTTTTAATTTGGGACTAGCCGGTGCTTTTCCATTTGTTTTCCTGTAAATAAATTAATTGAAATCGTAGTACCTAGTAGTCCGTAGTACCAGTGACATCAACCAGTTTTACAATTTATGAACAGGTACCAAGAGGAGAACATTATTTAATTGCACGATTGTGTACTCATTGAAATGGACCCGTTTCCTTTTTACTATGAAATGAAATGATGTCCTGGGTAAGGGTTGTCCCTCAGGTATGATAAAATATTCATCGCTCTCTGGTAGGCGACGAGTTGCTGATACCCAAGCATCCAATGGCGATTAATTAGTGTAATTGTGCATGTTGCTGTAGGGGTTATCTAACCCTGTCCACTCGATACGCTAAAACCTTGCCGATTATTCGTGGTACAATTATCAATTCTTAAAAGTGCGTCTTACGGAATGTCATCTATATAAATTGGTCATAAATGCTACAATTAAGCGGCAAGTACCTTCTAAGAACATCCAATCATATTTCTAATTCAGTCAAATCGTTACATTTTACAGGCAACATAAGGCTCTTCAGAGGGCAACATAATGTTTTTCCCTTTATTGGGCACAATTTACAAAAGATAATCTTATACTTAGGATGATGAGTCTAACTGAGCGATACTATGATGAACTACTTTCGTGGAAAATGACTACGGTATTACTAATTGTACACTAATTGACTCGTTTACTAATCGGGAAACACTTTCAATAGAATAAATTATTTAAAAAATAGGTAGGTAAAATATCAAACACTAGTCTGATTAATTTCAAAAAGAGATATGCTACTTATTTTTATTTTTCTTCTGCCTTTAGTCCTCCTTTGGATTATTTTAAATATAATGCATTTCTATTAAATTTTAAATTATATTGTTTGAAAATATTCATATGTCATATGTACAAATTACGTTGGTTTCTGCAACGATGTAGTTCATAATTATATTCTTAAGATTTATATTCTGTTAACAAAACACAAGTATAACAAAGGCAATCTCTAAAGATATTCCCGAACAAGCTGTTGCTGGATTTAAGATAAACCGTTCCATACTGTTGCAAACCCTATGTCTTGCCTGCATCGACGGTGGGGTATTGTGAAATGCACTTTGAGAAACGTTGGAAGCCGCGTGTGGTCGCAAGTGTGTAGGTGTTGCTTGCTGCTCAACACTCTTGCAGTCTAACTCAGGGATGGCCAATGCACCGTGAGGGGTAGACCCTTGCTCGCCGGCTCTCTCGGTGCTAACGCGTTGTGCAATGTGTATTGCTGCTGCGATACGATTAGTAGTGAAGCGTAGTGGCACCGAGGGTGGGGATGCGATTGCAGTCAATAGAAAATATGTTGAGAAATGCCATGGTCGAGGTGTTCGATAGGAAAGCAAAACATTTTCGCTCTTTGAGATTTTTGGGCTTGGAAGATGAGCATAATGCCATATTGCAAAAGAGAGCAGTAGGTCAGATATGGCAATAACATGCAGCAAACTACACAGAAAAAAGGGGACTTTTTTAATATTTTAATTGTCAAGTTTTGTAAATCAGTGGAGGCAACTACACACATACTTATTTCTAGTTTGTTACCAAACACAGGCTTAGCTAACGAATTCCAAAGAACGTGGCATACACGATTTTGCTGGAGATAGAGTAAACTCCTATAGAAAACGAAACCGGTGGTGACACGAAGCAACAGCATTTTTCCCATCTTCTCAACGATTCCGGCTTGAAGGTGAGGTAGCATATCCAACTTACCGTCAACTTGCTGCACGACCCCCGGCTCGTCGGTCCCCACAAGCGTGGTTACGTAATTGGCGAGAGGCAATAGAGACGAAAAAAAGCTCACAACCACAGTTCAAGTAAACTAAAAACACGTTTGCCAAACCAACCCGGAGAGCCTCGATTCATCTCCGGCTAACTGGGACAATTCAATCGGTATAGGGAGACGACCGGGTTATTCGGGGGAAGTGGGTGCAGTTTGGCTTGCGGGCCGCAGTGGGTTTTCTAATGGTCGGCTATGCCTTCCCCGCCCCTAGAGAACCCGCCGCACGCTGAGGCTGACTGGATGGAAAGTGTGTCACAAAGCCGACGGTGATGGAGAAACATCGACACGCTCCCCGAACACGAGCTTCGATCGGTTCGAGCCAGAAGGAAAATGCAAAATATGGCCCATAGTGTAGTCGGAAGGAGGGGTGCGGTGGGAAGGCAGTGGTTTCGATCATAGAGAGATACTGAATACCTTCGGATCTGGCTATTTCCAGACTTGAGCCTATCAAAAATGTTGCCACCATCGGGTCCATTAATAACAGAAGTAGACTTAACGTAAAAGACCCACGAAATCCCTAGGCCTGATCGGTTAAAGGCTATTATCATTTTGTTTAAGTAACGCTGTTTTTTTTTTCAATTTCGTTTGTTTTTTTCAATTTGTTTAATAAAAACATAGAATATCGAAAATGGCACCTTTGTGAATAAATATGAATTAATAATGCACATCAACATAGTCCGGGAAACACAACTTAACAGTACTTTCGATTTCAATATATTTCCCGCAAATTCTGCAGAAACTGTTAATTGACTCCAGTTCCATCTGCATCAGGCACAAGCTATCGTCCGCAATCTGGTCGTCAACGTGATCGTCTTCAACCTTTTGCCAGCAAATTTTTCATCATATCTGAACCGGCGCCGATTGTGAAGCTGTAGCTTGTGCGCGAGACCTTGCCTTACCCGATGACCTACTGGTTTCAGCACGGACCCGGGTCTTCCCATAGATGCACGGAACGTCCCCGTCATCAGCTGTGCTCCGTGCCTTACCCGAGCGCGATTGCTCCGGACCCTCGAGGATCGGTCGTTATTTCGTCTGAAGCAGGCCGCCTTTCGAAATCGGCACGAAACCGCTGGAACCGCGTTTCCTACAGCCTCGGCACGGTTGGTGGCCTCCGAGTCCGAGGGAGCCCGATCCCCCTCGATTGCTGTGCGGCCTAACCTAATAAGGCGAATGTATGCTGCATCTCGTCCCGCACCAGCGCCTTCGTTTTCTCTCGATTTCGCGTCGAAGGCTCCTCCGGTTCTGGCACGGGTTGCCGTATAAAGAGGTAGAAATTATGTTATGGGAACATCGTCCATCACGGTCCGCTCTCCATTTCTGAGGGCTCAGGTAGGCCATGTCTGCCATGAATCTAGCGCTCCGATTATGCCACTACCCGCGGGAGAAACGGATGGACACTATGGGAACATGGAAGGCTGGTTTTTTTTCGTGCTTCATGTTTTGCCTCTCGTTTCGTTGGACCTATCGCCTTCGCTGGGCATTGTGGATCAACAAACGAAATAAAATGCCGGGCTCAACCTTAAGCCCATCGAACAGCGCCGGTCCGCCTGGGAAGCCTCCCGCTTTGGCAGCGCGCTTTAGCAACGTATCGTTAACCATTTTTGCCATCCACCTCGTGGGCCTCCAGCGGTTGGGAAAGCGAAAAAAGGGTGGGCTGTGAGGCGTAGTGGATTTATGGGTCAATTTGAGATTCTTCGCTTCGCGCTACGAAGGCCACCCGTTTGTGTCCGGCTACCTCCCTGCCTCTGGATGGCTATTGCCCAACGCGGAACTGGGGCAACAGTAGTGCCACAATGTGACTGCCTCGATTGCTTGACTCCTGTTGGGAAGCCGGTTTAAAAGTGAAAAGCAAAAACCATGTTTGTAGTGTGTTCATTCTAAGAAATCTTCCAGTAAGGACTGCGGAGTCATGAGTTTCACTGTTTCAGAATCATTTTTGACGATGAGTACAACATTACAATGTCGGATACCGTAGAACCAAATTTTATTTATTTATTTTCAAAATATATTTCAATCACATTCATAAATTTACTCATTTATTTTCAATAACCGCTCATCATCACTTTGAAACCCTAAACAATGTCAAATTATTAAAAATACCCACTTTGATTTATGTGTAAATGCATGAAAATGCATAGGGAATTTTGCTTTTATTGTACGAACGCTTTTTTGTGGTTACTTCCAGAATGGTTTTTCATTTAAGAGGAAATTTGAGTTTATTTGTTGTGATGAACATAGAAATTGCGGCAGCGGACCCAATTTACTTCTAGTAACAAAATTGTACAGAAATGTGGTTTATTTTTGCTCCACCACTAAAGTTTTGTAACAAATCCTCTTTTAAAATTTGTTCTTGTTCTGTGTTTCTTTCATTTGAACAAAAATATCATTCGCACTAGCAACATTTCTATTCGGATAAATTCAAATAAAAAATATTCTCGTACATTTCTAACGACTTGTTGAATCCACATGTTGTAGATTTTGTGCATGCCTGTTGTCGTTTTGATGTAGAAAAAAAATATTTTGCAAAAAATCATATTCATGACAAAGAGATACGGCATCATTCTATCCAGAGTCATAATCGGTTTTATAAAAACGTGATGTTATATACTTAAAAATATGGCATGTGATAGCTTCCAATATGTTGACCGTTTTTTCATTACGTTAGCATCTTTTCATATGCATCTTGTTTTCTTGTTACCAGTCCTTAGTTAACATGATTCGCTTTAATTCAACTCAAATCCAATTAAATATAATAAAACTTAATTGGATATCTCAATAAACAGTTTATAAAAAAGTAGAAAATCAGCAGCTTGATACAAATTTTTAAACAAATGTTGTTCGTGAACGAAACTATTGAAACATTATCGGTTGCCAAGGTGTTTTGCGTTAGTAGGTGCCTGGTTCAGTTTCATCAAACGTTTGATAGTAAGCGTTGGGAGGAAATTGCTATCATTTGAAAGTATTTTTAGTTAATAGTTGTTTCGATTAGTACAAACAAATTAGAAAAGATATATAGAACAGAGAAAATTCACTTATTAGTAGGAGGTCAGTGATTACTATGTATGAATGAAGATGTCTACATATCCTTTATGAGTTTAAGCTACTTTGTTATAAGTTAGAATGTTTGTGCTTCGTTAAGGTTTTCATGTGAACTGAATGTATTGCAATGAAATTTTTATAGATAATAATTTGTTTATTTATTTATTTATTTATTTATTTATTGATTTATTATATTTTTAATTATTTAATATATTTATTTTTATATAAGTATAATTGCATAGCTAAGCCTACACTTGCCTTCTGGTGCGCCAGTTTTTATTTGGATGACACAAAACAACTTTTTTCAGCATTAGAAGGGTTTGAAGGAAATCCAGTAAATAGTGATCAAAAATTTTCGTAGCGCTCCTAATACCCTATTGCCCCAGGGGGAACTCATTTTCCCCAGAATGAATCAAGGGGAAGGAAATGCCAAATAGAAGCTCTCTTTATGTACCACGAAGGAAAATTCGTGAGCAGCATTCCTTTTCCAGCTACGGGGTTACTCCAGTTCATTGTCCTGGTAAAATTTCTGGACCATACAATGCGCCCTCCGCACGTATCCTTTCCTCACCATGACATTCTCATTCAATGTCAATGACTTGTGCGTGTTGCGTCGGTGCGAAGAACGGAGAAAGGTCAATGTCCTGGCTGAAGCTGTTTGCTTTTTCGGGAAACTCCCGTATCCTATGTGCTACATAAGGCGAAAGGAATGATGCCTGAACCGAGGTCAGGCACCGAAGCAAGGATGGGCTGGTGAGTGGAAGAATATGTACGCACTTTGCCTCACGCACTGTGCCATGCTAGTCGGGCCGGGTTCAACGACCGAAGCGGCCATTTCGCTCCAGGAGGAACGCAATAACATTTTCCGCATGCCTCTCGTTGGCTTCATATCGATTACTTTGGGCATTCGAGCTTGGTGTGTACATCCTTTGTAGGCCATAGGGCGGAGTTGTTTTGAGGAAAAATATGTTACTAACAATTTTAGAGTCCTACTTTCATTACTACAGAGTGATTAAACCTAAAACATAAACTTAAAACAGTATTATTCGGAAACCAGATTATTGTTAACTCCATCTTCACAGACATGTTTATTCATTTTCTGTTTTATATTCTCAGTACAAATTTATTGTTTATCATTGCCTGAAGAATGACTAAATCATTGAATTATGTCAAAATACACAGTTAAGGTGAATTAAACTATGATAATTTGGGAAAACAAATGTATTGCGAAAATAAAAGATATACACATATGATCTATGCACTCTATCCGTCAGTATTCACAAGTTATTTCAGGAAGAATCGACATTGATCTGTTCTGTCTTTTTGTCTGCCTGGAAATAGAAAATGAGGAAATGATAGTCATGCAAGCTAAAACGAACTTCATACCAGTTAAAACGAGTGAATTCAGAGATCTTTTAATTAAATCCTCTAGAGGCTGGGTGCTTAGCACTCCTTTCATCATTGTTTAGATGAAGTTCTCTCGTCATTGAAATATCATGACGTTAGCTGTTCTGTTTGTCTGTAGCAAAATCTATTAATTTTTGTATTAGATGTCGAAAAAGGTTCAAATTTTCCTTTCTTGAGCAATTCTTGAATCAATTCATTATGGTAGGGCAATCTGAGACCCTTCAATTCTATTGCGTTAAATGTTTACATACATGTTACTTAACAGTGTTTCTAGTATTTGTGTGTGTTCTTTGCAAATTTGTGAATGATTTCATCGGGATAAATCGGGAATAAAGTTGGTTAGAAATTATAGGTATAGTAATTATAGATAAATGATGAAACCTTTAATTTAGTTTTAAATGGCGAACTCTCTCTGGTGGTAATAGAAATCGGGAATATCGATGTCAGATTTTCCTAAAATAATTCATCAACGTTATTTTTATTTATCCTTTTTTACATTTAAACATTCCTGATAACTTCAAAACTTATTGAAAGCTCCGAACTCCAACTAAACTTTAGCACGAAAGCAGGCGATGTTGTCTCTAATAAAAACATAACATAAACATAAACTGGATGATTGTGGTTTGAATTTCAGAAAATGAACTTATTTTCATAGCTGCTATGGTAGATGGTGTGGGCATTCTATCACACTGCTAAACGTCACTTGTTTGGTTTTGTTTACAACCGCTGCCGCATATTTTTCCAATTTTGGTCAGTACCAAACAATTAGCTTGTTGATAATTTTGCCTTATTTCCTTTTTTGTTGACAACTTCATAAAATAGTCTTTTATACAAACAATAATCTTCATATTTACAAATCATTCCAAATAATAAAGTTTTGAGATAGAGACAAAATTGAACTGATGAGTTAGAGACGGAATCTGATGAGCTATTCTAATCATGGGTGGGTTAAAAGTAAAAATAGGAGGCAACGACTCTAATTTGCTCATAGGAAGATCCGTAACGCTCTTTCTTACTCCTTAAATTCACTGTATATTTTGCTAAGTTTTATCTCTGTTCTATTATACAACTATAACGTATAGAATTTAAAAGTCAACTGAAACATATTTTTGTCATCAACCTATTTTGTAGGTACTACACCCTGTCTGGTGTTTAACAACATGGCAAACTAATATGGCTTCGTTGTTTAGTTTCGGCCAGCAAGGCAAGCAAACCTTGGTCTGGTTCGGCATTACTTCATGCAGGTGAAACAACAGGTTAGACCAGGGGTCGGCAAAGTCCGGCCCGCCAACTGATTTTATCCGGCCCGTAAGAAAATTTTAGTGGTTCATTAAAAAAACCCAAACAATTTTTATCGGATTTGTCAGGTTCGTTTTCTTGGTAAACATGAAGATTTCAACGAGGTGTTCCTGTTATATGTTGGGATCATGAAAATGTTTGATAAGTTCATGAAAATGTTTTAAAAAGTCTAATGCAAAAATTTCAAATATTTTATCTTTTACCACTTTTTATTATTATTTAGAAAGATGAAACTCCATTGAAAAGGTTACTACTTTGAAAAAATTCAGTCATCGTTTAAGATATCCGGCCCGCGGTTTCAGTTTCCTTTTAATCATCTGGCCCTTTAGGGAAATGTATGCCGACCCCTGGGTTAGACGGTTGGTATTTGGAACATCTAGGGAGCTCCGGGCAGGATTACATGCATGGTGTAGTTTCTCCCGAAAAGGAAACTTGCTCGGACATTTTACGATGCATTCGATAACTGGTTAACAGGTCAAGGTCTTACAGCTTATAAACCGTACCCGAGAACCATCGTTTAGCTATCCCAGGGATGGATAATGTTTCGTAATGTAAAGTTCAAGCATTTCATAAAGGTTTGGTTTTGGTCTGGCATGTGTGTACGTTATGGATGCTATTGACGTAACGGTTCTTGCTAAAAAAACAAGAACTCAGTTGTCGCCATGGTAGGTGGACTAGGCGATAGATCTTGAAGGTTGACCTGTGTTCTTCGGCACCCAGGTAATTCCTTTTCCATCGGTTTTCTGCCCGTGTGTCGAGATGGAAAGCGCCAAGAGCGGTTACACTTGACTTGGCGCTTTTCACTAGGCGATACCGATCCGAGTGGCATGTCGCTACGAAGCTGCACAATGTCCAAAAGCCTAACGAAGCAACACCTTGTTCGTACGGAGACCTGCCCAGACCCGTCCCCGGGTGTGGTGAGTGCCACAGCACCTCCACGCATTGGCTTACCCCGAGTGCGAGATTCAACCGAATGGGTTGAAGGGCGGTAGTGGGAGGGATTGGTGGGGAAGGGGGGGGAGAGGTAGGAGGGGTACCCTAGCCCTGAAGGTGGTGGTGCGGCTCGGTGAGTTGGTGCTTTCGACATCGTCCTAAAATAGAGCACCGATGACTCCAAAGCCCGCGGACATCAGAGGAGCGTGAACGGGGAGCCTGCACGCGCTCCATGGCCGTTTTCACTGGCGGAGGCTCTGAGGCAACTCGAGGCGGTTGGCGTTGAAGCAATAGAAGTCAGCAGTGCGTGCGCAGCGGGCTCTGTCAAGTTTGCAGTGTGTTGTTTTTATTTTTCCTTTTTAATTTTTGTATTGGAAGACTCCTCCCCTTCCTTCCTTTGAGTCTGGAAAACCTTGCCCCACCGCTTCGCTTTCGACCATCGCCTAAATGGAGTTCCCATTTTTCACCTCAGTGGCCGAGGTGTTTGTGATTTCTACTACTATTTATGCACATTTTTCATTTTCTTCCCTTGAGACCTCCACCATCCGAGACCGCGGTGGTGGTCGGTGCTTGGAAGAGCAGTTTCTATTTCTTTTGCAACCTGGTGCATATACATATACATGCGAGTGTGTGCAAGTGGCCGATTTGTGTGTGTGTGTGTGTGTGTCTAGGGTGGTTGCTTCACGACTGCTTGTGGCTCCCCACCGTAGGAAAATATCCACGAGTGGAAAAGGGAGAGCGGGCTGGCGTGCACTAAATACGCGGTGTGAATTGTGAAATAACTTCACCGGCCGAGCGGGTCTACCTTTTTGCCCGGGGAACCCTGAGCACTGCTGGAATTATTAGAGAGGTGCATGGCCCGGCGGATCTGGGGCCACGCAGCTATCAGAGCCCAGGGAGAGCAGCAGCAGCAGCAGCAGCGGGTCGCGTTGAAAGGCCGCCCCGCCACCATGATCTTCGATGGTGATGCCGGCGCCGCCATTGCTGTGGCAATCATCCGTCGTCGAGAAAGGAGAGTAGACTGGGGAAGAATTAATTATGAAGCCACCGACCGAACGAGGACAGGTCGAACGTGAACATTGATCCACCGATCCGGTGGCTGCCGACGGCCGTTGAGGTGTCCGTGTGGTGGTGCGGTACCGACGGAGAGGCGTTGGTTAATGGTTTTCGATGGGCAAGACCGCAAGACCCCGAGCCTAAACAGCTGATCCAAACACGGTGTACATGGCCGACGGGATACGGCACCGGCAATGGTAGCGTTTCAGGAACGAGATGGCCTGAACGTGTCTTTATGGTCCACAATTTATCAGCCAAGTTGACGAAAGTTTGACAGTTTTACACGCACAAGAGTTAAGCTACAAAGCTCACTTCTTGTACAACCCCCGACCGACTGCTGGAGCTTTGTTTTTGGGGGCGCCGGTGTTGCTCGGCTCTACCGCACCTCAGCAACGGGGCCATCGGCGTACGTCCCAGATTTTCGTTGCGTTCGTACGCGGGACGGGCGTTGCGTAGAAGGTTCAGGCACTCCTATTGGAAGGGATCTGTCTAGTCAGCATACCAGTCCGTAGGAAGCCAATGGCAAGAAGGCAAGAGGAGTGCGCAATGTCGTGTGCTCTCGGTGGCGTAATGCAGCGTTAAGCAAACTCCTTACCAGTTCCATACGCAAGGTAAGTGCAGAATTCGACCACAAAGCGGCACGTGAAGCTGCAGCACAAATCAAACGATATGAGTGGGATGCAAAAAGGTTGATGGATGCGGGACTAGTTAGGACAGCTTAGGAAGGTTACGGCTTCGACGAGCAGAGCGACGAGTATTTTTATCAATATTAATAAACAGTAAAGTTCAATGGTTTAGTTATCACTTATAATGATTTGTTTTTCGAAAGTTGAACAAAATGATGCGACTATTCAGGTATAGAAGAAATTAAAGGGTTATAAACAAGCTCCACAGTTCCTACACCGACAAAAATCTCGCTCTCTTTGAAAACCCATATATGATTTGATGTGCGCTAGGCGGTACGTCACATCACCGCGCAAGAGTATGGACGCACCGCTGAGGGTAGGGCGCAAACTGATCCAAGCAACAGGTTGTTGCACCGAAACAAATTGGGACACCGTCGCGGCAATGCGGTGCAAGCGCAATGCAAGCAGCCAAGTGTTGGTAGTCGCGCTCGCAGCTGAACGCAATCGTAGCTATACGCAAGTGCACGGCTTGCAGGACAACACTTGTACAGCTGCGTAATGCGCCTTTACCCAGCACGACCGAAGTAACCGGGACGGAGGTGCAAACGTACGCAGTCAGCGTCGACATTACAGAATACTGCGATCGGTATCTTCACTCTCTAGCAATATTTTTCTACGAAAATCAGTATTCGGCAAAGTCTGGCCTGTTAGCTAACATTTTTGAAATTAATTTTAAATGTTACTTTCTAAATCACGTAAACCGTCAACTTGATTGGTACAATCTTATTTAGACATGTATAAGCACAATCTGGCCCAACTTTTTTTTTTTAAATCTTTACTTTTTCATGAATAGTTGACATCCTTCACCGTGCTATTCCTTCGAGCTAGTTTGCGCTCATTAGTAAAAAATATATATAGTATAGTAGACTCTCGGGTATCTGCAATTATCCGCTTTTTTGGTTATTCACTCCCCATTCAGCCTTTCCTATTTAATTTTATTATTTGTTGTACCAGGATTATTTCACACAAAAAATGTTCGAACAAATTTACTGGCTATGAGAGTACTTTCCAGAAATCAACAGCCAAAATGTGCCGATTGTTTATATATCTTCTAGCAGACTGTAGTGGTCTCCATACTAAAGGAACTGCGTATGGAACTTTAGTTTCGCATAAAAAATGTTAAGTGATGCTTCTTTGAACTGTACAGTTCAACATTGGTGAATTAAATTGATTTGCCATCAATTGATTTTTACGTTTTTGGGACACTTTTGAACATTCTAGGGACAATCAGTAGTTATCATACTTTGGAAGTCTAGTTTCCTCAAATAAATAGAGTAGCAACATTTGAGTGAACTTTTTATGATCCAGTTTAATTCTAAAACAGCCTACGGTCGGTCATCTTATTGCAAATAATTATTCTTTAGTGTAGTTGTCACAAATTATATTTCTACGTTTTTTCACGACATAATTGATAAGTTTATGCAAACGTTAATTATGATACGGTAACACTCCAGAACGAAAACTTCTCTAACATGCTAAAGCGGACAGCTTTAAAATTAAAATTTTGATCCAATTGCTCGCTTGTTAATATGGCGTGTAAACGTTCAATGACGTATCTTAACTTCATCATATTGTACTATTATTCTGCAGGAAGTAAAGTAAACGTAATGAACCGAAATTGCATAAACTCTTTCTTTAAATACGTGAAGCTCGTTTGGCTTTAGTGTGGGTTTTTGTTTGTTGCTTCAATTTTATAGCGTTTAAGTTTGTATTGCCATTGTACTTTACGTATTTAACAATTTCTATAACTTTACATCTGCGTAATAGTTTTACCAGGCTGACCCTTCTGAATTATAGTAACCAATAGAGGAACAATGATTCATCTCACAAAAGGGTATTGTCGAAAGTCGTCGGGACAAGGAGAAAGCGGAACTATGGCCACGGCATGCAGGTGAACAACTGGTAGCGGTCGTAGTGAAGTTTGGAGTGTTACTCTCACACTTCACCTTGCTCTCAAACCACTTCCGACATCCATCAGCCGTGCGGTGGCTCGTCTCGTCTGCTCTGGTTTTGTTTTTGTTTAATAGTGCCGTGCCAAGCTGATGTTCCACCGCTGTTGAGTGGGTTGCCTCCCGTATTGTTGAATCATATGATTTCTGCTCGGCGTTGACCTAGTCTGGAATAGGTGACCCGTTTATGAGTGTGTTCGATTAGGTTTACAACGAGTACCATCCGTAACGCAAGATGCACGCAGGATTTTCATAAAGTACGGAGAAATGGACCGATTTTTGTTTTAAATCGATTAGTTTGAGCAATATTGTTTTTTTTTTCAATTCATTAATACTAACAAACTGGCTAATTTTCTCATTTGAAGACATGTTATAAATACAAATGCTTTCACGAAATTATAACTATTTATTTAAAATTATTAATGAACAATTGAATTCAACATGAACGATTAAAAATGTTTAATTTTGTGCCTTTTAACCTTTGCTAGTCACTTGTATTTCAATGTAATCAAATTTTTGTTTTGTAAACTCACTGGTTTTTGCACTGAAAATAATTTAATAAAACATCTACCTAATACTGAAAGACTAATTGTTTTCAAGACCTAATAAAACTTTATTTAAGCGCACCAAGACACGCCACTATCAGCTTATCCTGGGTTAACTCGGCTCTATATATGGCTTGATGATCATCCTATAATCTAAATACTAACTTAGTAGACAGATTTTGCGCCATTACACTAATATAAAAATATATGTATTACCACTACTGAAGCAGCATTTGCATTATTCAATTGCAATGGACAGCCACTAGGGAGAGGTCAACTCTTTAGATAGGACTGATTATACACTGATATTGCCTACGAGAGTTTCGCCGGCAGGCAGACACCGTGACAAGTCCAAACCGTGAAACGAGTGCAGTGAACAACATCAAGATGCGCTAATTTAGGCAACGACTCCAAAGTAAACAGTGACCATCCCTCTGAAATAACCCGTACAAATCAGACCGCGTAGCCGGTGTGTCTCCGCAACGCACTTTCGCTTTTCCAGCGAACCGTTTCACGGAATCAACAGTGATCTCTTCACACAATTGTAGTGCGTTTCGTTTAGAGTCCTTGGTTAGCACCGAGGGAATCATATTTACTACTCCCTCGAAACTACTCAATCAGAGCGACATGAGAGGTCATCCTGTCATGTATCTTGGCTCCATGGTTGCTGCAAGAAATCGAGACGTACGATTGCGGCAAACTTTTTCGCCATGCGTTAGATTCAAGTTTCGAAAGACTATCCCGTATTGAAGTTAAATAGGGCACGTCGCACATTCTATTCCGCATTATTTGTGGCATGGTTTTAACATAAAATTCTGGAACGGCATTACATCCCAAGAGGGACTTGGCCCCTCTTTGTATATATAGTTCTCCGATCAGCCGTTTGTAAAACCGGGGAAAGATTTGAATATTAAATCAACTTATATTTTAAAATGCAAGTGTGTAGAAACAGACTTAACTGAATTGAACTAAATTTCTTAAAAAGCTCTAGTTCTGTTTTTGAGCTTCTTCAAACGTACGAGTTGTATAGACAGACGGCACGAACCTTGCCGACCTTTAATGCAGGAAATAACTATTTCACGTGAAATTTAAAAGCAACTCTATATTTGAGCGAAAGTGATCTCAATACACCCAAATCGAAACAGCTAGGTATTGTGGGGATGTTATGCTAAAAACCAGATGTTTTTGTATGTATAATGATATTGTGGGTTAGGCAGGAATAAATGGGAACAAAAGTAATGAGAAATTGGGAACAATGGTTATGAGTGTTTGAGAAATTGATCAAAATGTTACCTAAGACCTAAGATCAAAATGTTGGTTATGTCTTGAGAAAATGAAAACTATTGCAGCTGCTTATCAAGTGTAACGTTTTCTTTCAACTTGTTTTTTTTTAAATTATTTTGAAAGGACCACATTCTGTAGGGGGAGAAAGTGGTAGTAAACATAAAAAATATTATTAACCATATAAGAAAACGAAACATAATGTATGAAAAAAACATAAGGCTTCAGAATAAATCTGACTTTAATCAATTAAACTTCGCGTTTCACTACAATACTGGGTTAAATTGAACTTGGTTTTAATAGTGATTGGTGTTTTAAGGATTTAACCTGCTACGAATTCAACCTAAGAAATTGTAAACGAATATGATAGCCTCACCACAAAAACTCTTTCAACTATTTAACCACAGCTTAAATTACAAAAAATCCAGATACACATTAGACTATGCAAAAACATATTTTTAATTATAGTTCAGTTTTTCATCATGTAGTAAAATGATTAAAACAAATTATAGCTTATGATCCATATTTGATGTTGGTTTCATTTGTATATAAATGATAGAGTGTATTTTTTGTTATTATAAAGTGCTAGAAGAAGATATAACAGTAAAAGTACAATTTTACTAAAAAGTTCTCTATTTATTAGTACTTTTTATAAATAGACAGGCAATCAATGCAGGTATTATAGTATAGCCTTCACTGAACATTGGTTTCATAGTAGAAAAAACTATACCCAGTAACAAATAAGCTTATTTAAACCCAAAAGAAATCACAATCTTTTCGACA
Source organism: Anopheles ziemanni (assembly GCF_943734765.1). Lineage (NCBI taxonomy): Eukaryota > Metazoa > Arthropoda > Insecta > Diptera > Culicidae > Anopheles > Anopheles ziemanni. The sequence goes on along the minus strand of NC_080706.1, from coordinate 58,229,849 downwards.
TATTTTATGTCTTAAATATGGTTTAAATGTTATTATTGAATAAGAGAGTAGGATTGTCTTTTACTAGCTCATGGAAAACAAACAAAGCAAAACTAAAACATCTCTACTGCTTTTCGTTTATTTTCCCGCTCCCTTTAATATTTTTGCTGCTTTTGGTACATTATCGGTTTTTTTATTTCGATTTTTGGGTGCGTTTTGCTCCGGGATACTGTTCGGTTGGATGTTAATTTTGTTTCATCCTCGTTTTCGTTGCGAATGGGTCGGAGAGTGAACAGATTTCTCTGACCCAATTATTATGATGAGCACATGCATACTTACAGCCGCATCGCTTCCTAGCTATGTGTTGGCTGTGCGTATCGCTTTTTTGTATCATCCGAGATCTGTTTGATTGGTTTTCAACCTTGGGTGTTAGGGACGTGGGTACTGCTATTGACCCGAACTTCATATTAGTTTCTATTTATAAAAAGAGCTTTAAGAAAAAGATTTTACATGATCTAAAAACAAAGATTAAAAAGAATGAAATACTAAAATTTAATAATCTGAACGAAATATTATAGATACTTAAAAACCAGTGTATTTATGAGCTCTAATGTACATTTTGTCGTTTAATTTTATGATAAAAACTGTAGGTGAAGTGTTTTCGAGCATTCCACAAACAACTTTGTGTGGGTACTCAGTCTTTCAACATTGAATTGCTGAAACATTGCAATGATCCAACGGGGGTGGTTAAGCATCGAAATTTTGCAATCCGTTAAAATTTTTTAGAACTGTCAAATTTCTTTTTGTTGCATTGAAAGATTACATCCGTCTTCTAGCAGCCTAACATCGACAGTTTAAAACTTGTTGATACATGACGCAGGAAGATGACGAACCCCCAAGAACCCGTGTGATTCCTTCGACATAGATCTTTTTCCACCAACAAAACTCTGGACTCTACTCTGTATAAAAGGAGGAGCACTTAGGTTTAATGTACAGATCTTGAGGATTTGGTTTTGTTGCGTGAAGAAATTTACTGTCTCAAACTTAAACCATCTAGGCGAGTGAAATGTTGAAGAATTTTGGCGATCGATGCATTACATATGGTTTTTAATCTACTCGCAATTGTGTGATCATTGCCGTTAATCTCTAGTAACAATAATTTACTTTGTATGCTCTCTTTCAGAACCGCCGCCTGAGAAGGGGTGCGTAAGCAGCGAACCTAGGACCCCACTTCCAATTCCCTCGTGGAGAGTGGATCCAGTGCGTGCGCGACTGCTACACTAGGTGCGCTTGTCGATGTTCTGGCGCTGGTAGCACGGGAAACGCCACAAAACGAAACGCAGCGCGAGCAAACGGCGTCGGCGTGTCCGTGGACAAACCCGGGCGCCGTGTCCTAACCCAACCGTACCGATGTCTACCGGTGTGCCGGACTCGGCCGGATCCTCCTCCCATGGAATAAGAAGACGCACAGCGCACGGACTAGCGAAACGCTCGGCGGCATCGGCGGCGGCGGCTACAGCGACCTCGGCATCGGCCTCGGAAGCGGAAGCGGCGGTGGCCGCGCTGGCCTCGATGATGGAACCCCCGGCCAGTATCATTATGAAGGCTGCAGCGGCGGCGGCGGCAGCGGCAGCTGCGGCGGCCTCCGGCTCAGCCACTGCCAAGGAAGAGCCCGACTGTGGTGACATGAACGATAGGGTTGCGTCCTCGGTGGACTCCAGCATGGACAGCAGTGCTCTCGCCAGCTGCCTCTCGAGCACGATGTCGTCGCTGCGCAGCGCCACCCACGGTGGCTCCGGAACTGGCGGGGGGCGAGGAAGGGGATCGGCGGCTGGGGGCGGTGGCGAGGGCGGGCCCGACGGAGGCAACATGAGCGGCGGAGACGACAATCTGTCGGACAACTCGGAATCGACAACGGGCGCGACGACGACCAGCTCATCGAGCGTCGCTGCGGCGCAGCTGCTGGAAAACCTCAAACACAACCTCAACCACCACAACCACCACCACCATCACAACAACAACAACAACACCAGTGCAATCAACAACAACAACCCGCTGCACGTAAACAACAACAACAACGGCAACGGCAACGGCAACCGGAAGCTGTTCGAGTGCGACGTTTGCAATATGAAGTTCTCGAACGGGGCGAACATGCGGCGGCACAAGATGCGCCACACGGGCGTGAAGCCGTACGAGTGTCGCGTGTGCCAGAAGCGCTTCTTCCGGAAGGACCACCTGGCCGAGCACTTCACGACGCACACGAAAACGCTACCCTACCACTGCCCGATCTGCAACCGAGGCTTCCAGCGGCAGATCGCGATGCGGGCGCACTTCCAGAACGAGCACGTCGGCCAGCACGATCTCGTGAAGACGTGCCCGCTGTGCAGCTACCGGGCGGGGACGATGAAGTCGCTGCGGGTGCACTTCTTCAACCGGCACGGCATCGACTTGGACAACCCGGGCCCGGGTACGCCGTCGTCGCTGCTGCTCGCCCTGGACCAGCACAACCCGGCGAACCTGCTGCCGGCGGCCCTGGCCGCCATGAACGCCGTCAGCGCGTCCTTCGGCGACGGCAGCTCCGCGACGGGCGTCGACTCGATGCAGCGCTCGATCGACAACGGCACGCCACCGATGCACTTCCTGACGCCGCACGTCGAGATCTCGATGGCCGACAACGCCGAAGACGATGACAACAGTATGCCGTTGAACTGCAGCCGGGACGGGCCGGGTGGAGGTGGTGGTAGCGGGGAGCGCCTTGGGGGACCCCAGGAGATGCAGCAGGGCGGCCGGTCACACAACGGCACGCCGATGATGCTGGCGAACGGTCCGAGCCCCGGCGGCAGTAGCAACGGGAACAACGACCGCAGCACCCCCACCACCTCCTGCTCCTCCGCCACGATCTCGTCCGGGCTGGACATCAAGGCCATCGTGCGGACCTCGAACGGCAGCACGACGCAGGGCGTGGTGGCGTCGTCCGCCTCGCCGGTCGGTTCCCCGCACTCGGCCGACTCCAATGCACCCTCCAGCTCCCACTCTTCGTCGTCGTCGTCCACCAATGCAACGATGCTTCCGACACTAGTACAAAGCTCAAGGCATATTATTTTTGATAACCCTATTACACCATCGATAAGCTTAATACCCATTAAACAGGTAAGTGTTGCTGCAGCGATGTATTAGATCGATCCATACGAAATTATCGTACTTTTAAGACCTTATCTGATCACGGAACGAAAACTTTCCCAATCCGGAATCTAAACAAAACAACAAAAAACAAATGACAAGTAATTTTCTTTTGTACAGTTATGCACAACGTTTGTTATCAAAATAGGTTTTTACTATTTACGTGTTCCCTGTTCTTCTAAATTCATGTACTTTTTTTGACGATTTTTCGACCTGCCATTATTCTAAGGTTGTCTTGCAGTGGTATAGGGACAATAAGATCCATTTTGTACTAAAACCAAATTCCCCAGAGTTTCACCCCATCGAAAAATACTGAGCAATCACACAACTTCGTCTAAGACGAAGCGGTGGAACAGTTAGCGATGTTCTTGGTAAGAAGAAGTGAACGGAGCTTGCGAAACCGGTGTTCCATTCCACTATGGGCGCTAATGCAGGAACCAAAAAAAAACAAAAAACGTGAATTAACTAGTTACTAGTTACTAAAACTACTAAAACATTTAGCTTCCGGCTAGTGCCACTAGAGGCGCCACAGTAGCGCGCTTCCCTTGGCTGAATTTACTTACGGACAGACTGTATTTCGAGAAATATTCTGTTCTAAACTTAAAGTTGTTTCCGTATGTAAACGTGCATTATTTTAAAACAGTTACGAAATTTGATTTACCAATAAAAAAAAAATAAAAATTGAAAAACTGTTTTGTGAGCGCATGAGTGTGTAACCAACGTTATAGGAGAAAGTATAGTGTACGACCAATATTACGCGGAGTACTTCATAATTGCAACTAATATTGTTTTGTCGAAAAGCGTACTTTAGTTCTGTAAAATTTGCATGTTTTTATTTTATTTACAATATTGTAGAGCTGTTTGTAATATTATAGAGGTGTTTGTTGTGTACTCTAGACAAAAATTGAGACTAGTCATTCAAAATGCTGTAAACAGTGTAATAGTGCTTAAATATAGACTAAGCTAGCAGTCCTCACAAATACAGGATACAATTGTACGTTTTTCCAACCATAGTAGGATCACAATAATGCATTATCATAGGCAGATGAAATACGAAACCTAAAAAAATAGATTAATTTAGACCACAACAAAACAAATCATATAGCCTATCATCTTCTTAACTATACCTATCGCTTACTAAATGATCGTTTCGCCTTCGAAACAGGAGCCAATGACAAACGATGAGTACAACGACACCAAACCACGAAGCAACAGTAGCGCGGAGGCAACGACGTCTAACAGCATCAGCAATTCCACTGAGAATGTTACCCCATCGTCCAGTTTGACTTCCTTGATAAAGGTAAAGTTAATCACGGTTCCAATCGCAATTATTTGGAGGCAACTGTTGTTACTGTTGGGGCTACATTGCTTTTATTTGTGACTTTGTAGGTATCACCTCTGAAGTCGTTACTCCGAGAAGATCTAAAACGTCGAATTTCGGCACGTGCTACAACACGTGCGACGCGCAACGGAATGCTAGCAAGCAGTTCGCCGGTTCCAGCCAGCAGTCCGATTCCAAACAGCTCTAATGCGCTTGTAGGAGCAGCTCAGGAAAGCGGCAACGGGTGTAGCAACAGTTCCACTAGTTCGAGCAGCAGCTCGAGCAGTAGCTCCAGCAGCAGCAGCAGCAGTGCAGCCGCCATTGCCGCGGCAACTACCTCAAACGGTACAATAACCTCTACCGGCCAGGAAACGGAGCTGCTGCTCTCGCTCACATCGAAGTCAAAGCGCCACCTACAGTGTCTGTTCTGTGGCATCGAGTTCCCGGATCAGACCCTCTACTTCCTGCACAAAGGATGCCACAGTGAGAGCAATCCGTGGAAATGCAATATCTGCGGCGAGCAGATGAACAACGTGTACGAGTTCAACTCACATCTGCTCAGTAAAAGCCATCAATGATGTTAGGCGAGGGAAAGGGAAACACTTCACTGGTGATGTTTCTCTTTTTCTGATCGCTAAACCCATCATTCACCTACCCAAAACTAAAAATCTGCGTACTGCTGCGTGCTACCTCGTTTAGGAGACCATGATGAAGATGGCCCTACATTTAGCCTGTACCTGGTGTTTTCTGGCATGTTTCGCTGATATTACAATGTATGCAACAAACAGCCTAAACAAGACATACTCTTCAACAGATGGGGAGCTTCCTAGATGGGGATGCCGTTTAGACCCGGTCAGCAACTTCCCACAGCCGGCACAATGGAACATCGTGATTTTCGCGCACTGGTTCACTTTCAGGTTTCAAAGCACTCAAAGCAATAGACAGGTAGACAAGACGAACCAGTGAGGCACACAGGCCTATGTCCCACGGGTGCTTGCTCGGTCGCTGCCGGCGGTGTACTAATCGGTCTTCGCGTCCTTTCTGGCTGCGCTCCGGCAGATTTACAGTCCGTCCAGTAGACTTTAAAACAAACAAAAAACCAAGCAAAATATTATGTACGTTGGAGTGCAAGCCGTAATTCGATGGAGAAAAAAGCGTAGACTAGCGGAGTATTGTTTTGAAACTGAATGTAGACAACATTTAAAAACGGCAGACCAAGTAGGATATATCAAATACCGACACTGTCGAAGCCTCTAATGATTCATAGCTCTTAATCGAAATAGCCGTACACAGGACTTCTTCGCTATGCAAATAGTCTAGAATAAAGCAGAATAAGAGCCAAAGCAAAAAGTTTGTGCAAGTAAAGAACGAGAGTTGATAGTAGTGGAGATGGCCCTGTCGCGACAAAACCATAGCTAGGCGATAGGGCAGAGGAAAGTTGATTTTAATTGTGGTGTGTACAACATTGCAGTTGGTTTTGCAGCTTCCATGCATTCACCATCTTTACCACATCCGAATAGACCGTTACAAGTATACTCGGAGTTGAGGAAGTTTTGCAACACCAGTGAACCAACTGCTATGGTTGGTGGGTCAACGATGCCGATCGTAGAGGGTGAATTAAAAATAAAAAAGTCAATATTCGCTCATTAGCCTCTAGGAAAGCGTGGCAAGAGAATGCTCGACATTGTATTGGTCAATGTGACTCGATACTTTACAGGGACGCACATGAAACAGTCATGAGTTCGAACAATTGAGCGAAAACTCCACCCGATTAGGCTTTGCTGTGCCACCATTCGTGTACCATAACAACCACACATAGATGAACTCATTATGAGCGAACAAAAAATCCTTTAAGTTAGGCTTACAGGAGATTAGATTCGATGTTCATGACCGAGTTTCTTTTGGTTTGTTTCCACCTGGCGCTGGTATACAGATATCAGTATGTATATTTTGTTTAATAGAGTATTTGTTGTTTGATTTTGTTAATTTTGTTTTATAACGCACACCAAACATTACCACCGCAGAGCGAACATCGAGCGCAGAGTCATTAAAACTATCTTCCGCCCTTTGACTCTGACATATTAGATTCTCAGCAATGGTAAAATGGTAGTAAACACGAGTGGTTTCTTGAGCGAAGCGTGTGTTTTGTTGCAAATATATGCAATTCGTATAGGCAAGAGTGTGCATGTGTGCGTGTGTTTGTGTGTGGCTTTGTATTTTACGTTTCACTCAATTAAAAATTTAACTTTCTGTTAGCAAACTCTTTATCCTTTTCCAGTGTTTCCGATTTGGTTTTGATTCTGTTTTGGTTTTTGTTTTGTTTTTGGTAACGAACCCCGGTAATCGTTTGTTTTGTGGTTGCTTTATGGTATGTTTGCAGTAGGAAAAGTAAGTAAGTGAAATAATAAGTGTCCCCTTTTTTGATTGCTCTAGAACCCTCCCATTAGACATAAGCGGCTAGGTTTGCATAAGAATAAGGTGCAGCAGAGTATAGTAATGCTATACACACTTTTACTGTAGGGTAAAAAACTTTATAATGTATTAGAAAAGAAAACCATAATAACACGGCAGCAAGGTTAACGTGGGATGAAAAAACTGATTACTATATTTATATACACTCTTGTTGTTGTTATAAAACATTGGTTTGGTACCGAAGGGATGGCGCAGAACAGAAAACAGTATAAACCAATTAAAAAATACTAACATATAAGAAAAAAATGAAAGCTATGGGCACGATTGAAAATGATGATTCAAAAGGGGTTTCGGTAGGATGTAATAAACATTTCCGGTCTCGCATTAACTAACTAAAATACATATTTACTCGAGCAAATTGAAACACATGTACAAGAAGATATACATTACTGCTTTTCACTTTCTAAATTACTATCGACACACATAACTCGCTATGAAACAAAAGGAAAAAAATAGCCAGCAACAGAAACAACAGGCTGCAATACTAGCAGGGAATTTAAAAAATTGGAAACTGCCGAAGGTACTTAAATGAATAAGAGTATCCATACTTTACACTTACGTGTTTTGTCTCTAAAAGTCGCAAACACTATCTGTATAAAAGCTTAGGAAATCAACTTACGCGTGATTCAGTTTGAATAGAACCAAACCACTCCCAATTATATCAGTACCATCTCCAAAACACCGAATTCGTTTAACAGCTTTTTGAAGGACACCGCTATCGTAAAAGTCGTTGAAAAATGTCAAAGGTATACCATACCTGTTTCAATGTTTCAATACTGAAAACATATAATAATGATTATACACATTTTCTAACCATAGCCGTTGTTCATGTCATTCCTTCAAACAGGGAAAACAATATTTTTTTCAGGACCAACCAAACTCACTACAACATATGATATAACCAGACCAGCTACATTTTTTCACATACTTCCATAGTAAGTGTAACGCTTGCATATTCCAGCCTTACCGATTGGTATGGCTTAGAGAATGAACAGGAATTTTTAAATGAATGGAAGTACAAATTAATCCTCAAGAGCAAATTAATTTCCCTTTTAATGTAGGTGATGAAGTTACAGAAACAAAAGCGAACCCACGGATTAATACTGGGTTTCAAATATGAATGATAAGTTTTCCAATCGGCAAAAGCAGCAATTTAGAATGTAACATTTACATCACATTGAAGGGCAACTTTAGATAGTACAACTGACTCAGAAAAATGAAGAATCTCTTACACTATTCAGGGCACACAAAACGATCCTTTGATGAAAGAAATAAGCAAAATAATCAAACGAGAGTGAATGAAAAAAAATATGTTACCTTTGCTATGCTGTCAGTACCTTAAAAAACATTCAAACGAATTGGAAATGGTTGAAAAATAAATACAACTGATACATTTACAATTTCCACACCATTTTGTAGATGTTTTTAGTGTTGGCAAAAACATTTAAGATACAATATTTGAGTAATGTGTAGAATATTCCTAAATGGAATGTAAAGATTAAGATGATGTACAGGGACAAAATAAAAATGTTACAAACACAACAAGTTCGATCAAATTCAAATCAAATTAAATTTAAATAACACATTAACAGCATTACTGGGAAGAAGATTGACATTGATTGTAAATACCAAAATATAACAATGCCCCCGTTTCAAAATCAGGAAATACAAAATCACGAAAAAACACTGCAAAAATGAGGCAAAGAAAAAATGGGAACCAGCAATTGGGCAATTTTCTTCAATTTTTTTCTTCTTATCGAAATTTTCAACAAGCAACTAGACAAGTAAATTATACCTACTAAAACAATTCAACAATGCACTCCAAGGCACACAACTTACAATGAAGCTTAGCATTATCAAAAAAGATAAGAAACGGAATATTTGTATCGATTGTGAAAGATTAAAATTTAACATAAAATTGCAAATGACAAATGAATGAGCGAAAAAATGCAAAACCAAGTACCATTGAGGAGAGCGAATGATATTCAAATGAAAATACAAACCTAGATAACACTTATTGAATCTAAGTATTCAAAATCTTCTCTTTATAACTTCGTATTTGTGGTAAATACCGTTTCAATTCAAATTCAAAATTTACACTTATTATCTTTCAAAACCAGATTGGATGATACTGCATGATAATTAACAACGTTACAAAATAGAATAATGCAAATGCAGCTTGCAGTATAATTGTCAAAGAAACAAAACGATTCTAGCACACTTTCACTTCAGTATCCGCAATACCTTGGACAGTTGTCGCATGGCATGAAAATGCCTACCTCAATTCATGTGTCACAATACCCATCATTTTGCACGATAAATTATCCATTTTTAAAATTTAACAATATGTATAACACATTAAAATACAACAAACAACTGCTTTTGAATTGTAAATAATGTTTCAAAATCACTAAATAATCTGTGAAAAAAACTAAAGTACGAAAATAGTGCCCCATTGAGCTAACGTTTAGACCAAATTAAACAAAGCCACTCCAGTATCTGATGTGTGTAAAGTCAACCCAATATTTTTGATTTTATTATACAATCAACAGGCGAAAGTTTCCAAACGTTGGGTAAGTGATACGGCAGTGAATGTAAAGATCTTGAACTGTAGCATCTCTCCTTCTCTCATAGCATGCTTGTAAACGTCTACGCAAATTGTTACAACATTATAACAAATGAAGCCAATTCATATAGAGAGCAATTCGTTGTTGGCCCGCTCAAAACGGTACATTTGTACATGAAAAATATGAAACTATACAACTTCGTGAAATAGGTTTTATAAATTCAACCAAACTGAACTTTTCGTAGTCACACCCTTACAATAGTGATAAAATGCATTCTCTATGCACACGTCGCAATAGCCAATACAAATGCATAAAAGGATACCAACGTGCAACCGGTTATTGAACACTATGGAAAAAATCAAGAAAGAACGGTGCCTTTGAACGGAAACAGATAAGAATATTGGGTTCAGTCACACAACTGCTAGGACATTACAATAGCAACTAAAAAAACATACAACAGTGAGAAAATAGCAAAAGGGATTCAACACCTATTCAAAAGCTAATATTTTACAATATACACGACAGTTTGCACCATTATGAAGTTCCCGGTACATGTCAAATATATCTGTTAATTTTAAACAATAAAAGAAAAGAAACACCCAATAATTTAACATACCTGCAAGCAAGATTTCGTTTGGAATACTCAAAAATCGAAGTTTCGTGACTCAAAAAATGAAAAATAGAAAAAACACAACTATCCAATATAGTCAATGAAACAGTAATAGATAGCAGGCATGCATGATAATGCAAAGTAAACTATAACCGTAGGAGACTTAAATATAACAAAACAACCGTAGATAGACAAAGATATATTTTCGAATTGAGAAAACGAAATGAATGCGAATGGTTGGCTGATGTAAAACATGAATAGAATTGCATTAGGCTACTAAAAACAGAGTGAAAAATTATATTGACTGTAGCAGATAGATGGAATTAGATGGTGTCAAAGAGAAAACGAGTTCAGCAGGAAGATATTATAATTATTGTAGCCTAATTTGATAATAGTGCAATGAGTGAAGGAGTGAATGCTTGTGTGATATAAAATATACCAAGAAAAAAGGGTGAAGGACGTTAAGGTTCAAAGAATGTGGCAAATGAAGCACTGGACAGCAAGGAAACAAAGTACATTAAATCTGGCCTTATATATGCGTAAATACAACATTAGTAGACCACACAACATACACAGCAACAGTGAACGAACGAAAACTCAAAGCAACAAATGGCTGTTGTCACAGTGATGAAAAAACCCCAGCATCCGATAGAAAAGGACAACAATTGAAGATAACATTGAACGAAGAATAGATAGCAAAATAGAACTAATGAAACACAAACATAACAACCTTACAACGAATGTTTCGACCCGATCGTTTTCTTCTTCTCTAGCGCAACGACCGTCTTCGGTCATGCCTACCTGGTAAGGATAGTCCACACAATTCCCCTTTAGCGAACATGGATAGTCATGTAGTCGTGCTAGAAGGAATAAAAGGGGACACCACCATTCTCAGGGATTCGAGCTCCGATCCCAGATAAAGATTCCAACAGCATAAATGAGGACAACAAAAGGATGATACATTTGTTGAGTTCAAAACCATCGACAACAGCGGGATTAAGAATATTAAACAATAAACGGGAAAAGTATCCAAACAATGAAACCTTAAAACCAAAAATACCTTTAAAACTCTATTATTGATTCAAACCTCATGTAACATGACTAGTGTTCGATCGATCTCCTTTCGGAAAAACAAAATAAGCACGTGGTATAAAACAAAAGCAGACCAAACACACGCACAGCAATTTATGCTATTAGAAGATCCTTAAAATACGGAAATCAAAACACTGCTTGCAGGCGCCGCGAACGAAATGGTTTTGGGAAATAGAATAAACATTAAAAAAAAAAAAACAATGTAATAACACGATACTCTAAGCCATATACCTAAAGAAGCCCAGATATGAGAGCTACAAACACATAAGAAGATAATCTTCCCTGATTACCAAACTAAACCAAAACAACCTGGCACAAAATGGACGCAACATACATGAACTTGAAAAGCAGTGTTGCTCATCCGAAATACACAGCATCGTATCGGACATCGGCATCGTAATCAAAACATTCCGTCTCAATGTGATTTAAGGGGGGTTCTTATGTTCCAGGTGCGTTACTGTTTATATAGCTTTTGGAAACAATGATTTAAGTGCATATATTGTAAGTAGCTAGCAAATGAGATTGCTTTTCTTCTCTCATTTAGTTTGATATTTAAGCGTAGTCAAGGTTATCAATATGAGTAAGCTAAATTTCGTGAAATCCGTTTTCTATTTTGCAATTGCTACGTTTATAAGCAACGAGATACAACGAACAATCGCAGCGATTATGCTAGTGTTGAGCAATATTGCGTGAATGAAGATGATTTCATTTACCTCTATACTTTTCCTATTGTGTTCATACCGTACTTCTATCCTAACTGCTTTTAATGTAAAACGTTTTCAAGTATTGTTTGCCAACCATTTTCAGTTACAATGGAAAGTTCAATTCCACTTTCCGTGTTTCGAAAGCATAATAAATTTTGGGGAAGAAATATTGTTTTGTTATTTGTATACTACTCCGACAGTACCTGTAACGGTTTGCAAATCTTCATTTCAATTTAAAATCATTATGGTTGCTGTGGCTTTTCTTCAGTTTGATAAATTTGCGACAGTCACTAAACTAACGTAAAGCATAGTCATCCGGGTTGACGAGCGGAAACGAAAAATACTTACGGTAGGGTACAGAGTTATTCGGAGAAACAAAAACTACCCATAAAATCTTAAAGAAACACAATGCAACAACTAAAAGCAACATGCAAAGGGTAACCTGAACTAAGAAGGATAAATAACAGATTAGATATGAAAATAAAATAACGAAAAACATCGCGGGGCTGATATTTCATCAGTAGAACGAAGCACAATGTGGGCAGATATTGTAGAACAACATAAACCCACCTTTCAAATCAAGTCGAAATTGAAACATATACACACTCAGAGAACAGAAAGTTGTTACTTTACAGACATTGGCACATACACTGCATTCACACATTAAAAAAGGGAAGTAATAATACTGTTAAATGATGGTGATGGTTCAAATTAAGAAGTAACAAATGAATTGAAAATTCAAATACAGAAAAGAAACACAAAAATACAATTATATTGACTTATAAATATTATATTAAAGATATTTTCAAAAATTACAATAAATAATGGTTTTCAAATGAAAATTTATCACTTTTCAACATGGAAAGAAATAAAAAAAAATACAGTCAACCAGCGGTGGATTTACTCTAATGGGGGCCTTAAGCGGTAACTTGAACGGGGCCTCTAATACCGTCATCGTCTTGTTTATATGCTTTTCAACAAAATCAATGTTAGCTTTTACTTTTTAGCTATAATCAATATGTTTTCTAGTGGATTCTTCGAAGTTAATTTAATCAATTTTGTCTAACAACTCTTATTCAATAAATAGAGGAGACAAATTATACAATTTTAGTTTAAAGTATTCGTTTGAAAACGTACCTCGTTTTAAAAGGAATAAGTTGTTTTATTTAGTATGGTATGCAGCTCTTTCAAATGTATGGCAACATCTAACAGCATGTGTTAAAATCGCATTGATCTATATCAGTTAGAAGAAACTACTATTGTTTTTCAACGCATTTTTTAGTCCTAAGCTTGATACATTCCAAAATCTTGTTGTTGCAAGCTTGTTTCCAATTGATTAACTATAAAACATTTTTGTTCTGTTACTCTTCAACTTTGATTATAAATAGCACCATCCTTTCGTTATTCCATTATGGTTCTTAGTATTTTATTTTTTATATCATAGGATACAGTAAAATTACAAATGATTGTAAGAATGACCCCAACAACGTACCAAGTTGTATCGTTGTCCTGATGGAGACAGTAGTCACAAAGTACGATGGTTTTCTTAACATCATTCATTAGTCATGTTGCAGATTGTTCAAATAACGTACCATCGTCCACGATAGTTTCACTAAACTACATAGTTAAAGTTCTTCCAGCAGCCATTGAACTTTATAGCACAACACTGATTTCAGTGTGTTTGACTGTGGGACAAATGGGGAATCTCTGGCATCGAGCAGGTTGCTACCACATCATCTACCATCATGTTCACATTTTTAAGATTTGAATTTTGAACTAATTCTATCTCACAAAGTGTTCCTGTGAGCAATTCCCCAGTTGATGTTAGCACTGACGTACCTCCTAAGAGTGACATTTGATTTTTAGACCTGTTTTGTAATTCTTTGTAAGGATTAATAATTAGTCTTCGAGCTATTCCTCGTTCGTCGACTTTTATGAAAACAATTTCGTCCTCTGTTGGTAAGGTTTGTAAGTGTCCCTTTATTTTTCACTTGTTCACCTCTGTTAGTGTTGTAGTTCGTGATCATTTGACCACTAGTTCAAGTCCCCATAACAATTGTGTATGTCAAACTTATCCTTGGAACAAGTTGCAATAGCCATGTAGGTCCCATTTGGGTCAAAAAAACATGCCAAAGTGCTTAATTTATACGGTTCAAACTTCTAGATGGACAAACTACTAAACAAACATCGTTTGACACATGCTAAAGTTCCCGAAGTTATGCTGCCTGTTTTTACATATTATTTTTTTATAATAAAACATGAATAGGTAGTATTTTCCATTTCTACAACAAATAAGCTATAATAGTAAATTTAAAAGACTGCATTTTGTCAATGTCTACTTGAGTTATGATAGAAAAGCCAATTCTCCATTAGATGTATGCAATTTTGTGGCTGACTGTAAATAATAATCGAAAAATTCAACTGTTTCACAGACTGACATACAACGCCGCGTAGTACTACTAGACCAACTGCATCATTTTCTAGCTCCACAACACTCTGTATTAATTTATTTTCATGTACCATCGCGAGAATGTCCATTTGGCACTATTATTTTGTAGCTTCGATTAGATATCAACCTGTGTTCCTTCTACGACTGATATTTTTGGAGAAATCAAAGCACCCGACAACATGTTCTCTTCATCCTTTGAGTAGCCTTCTTTGATGACTGTCACCGAATGTTCAGTGGACTCCCTTTGACGTAGCTTCTTTTTCACAGATTCCATATTGGCTGATAATCGGTTGAAGGTTCGTGCTTCCGCGAGGGCAGCAAACTCATCCGCGGTAAGGGAGCGTAGACGTCGGTCTTGAATCAACCAGTCACAAACTAACACTTCCTCAACCGTCCAGCGGATCACGGGGTTTGGCTCAAGCAAGCTGCGAATCATTGTTTTAACTTCCGGTGATAGGATATCATTGACCCGTGTACGAAACTTCCATGCGCGCATCATCTGCTGTTCGTACACCTGGCGTGTTTTGCCTTTGAATGGAATCGATTTATTAAGCATCATATAAACCACGACCCCCAGTGCCCACAGGTCAGATGCCTTGGGATTGTACGGTTTGCCTTTGAGTAGTTCCGGTGCGGAGTAGTCGAACGAGCCGCAATAGGTCGTGCTCATTTGAACCTGTCGGTTCTTTAGCGTGACATATCTGGCAAACCCAAAATCGGCCAATTTTACATTAAAATTCGCCGATATCAGCACATTTTCACACTTCATATCGCGGTGAGCAATACCCGATTCGTGTAGGTACTGCAAGGCCAATGAGAGCTGCCTGCACCAGATACGCGATTGCGATTCTTTTAGGGGTCCATGTTCTACCACGAAAGACAGTAAATCTCCCATTTCGGCGAAACGCATAAAAGTGCAAACAATGTTCCGGCACTTGATGATGGCATGAATACGTATAATGTACGGGTGCCGAATGTGCAACAAAACTGCAATTTCTCGCGGCAGGAAGCGTCTGCAAAATTTATCGCTACATTTTTTCATATCAATCAACTTACAGGCCAGCGTTTCAGTACGATTTTCCATCTGATTTCGATACTCCGTCAAATGTACCTAAAGCAGGTTTTTAAAAGAAAGAGACCACTTTTGTATTTAATAGTTAGATGATTGCGTTAAGAAACAGTACCTTTGAGAAAGCTCCTTCGCTAAGCCTTTTTAACCATCGGTATCCCAACGCTTCTATTGGTGATGGTATGGGCGATTCTCCAGCGAATGGCATATTTGAAAAACACAATCCAAATAAAAATTCAGCGGAAGTGGCTAGAAAGCCGTTTATTTCAAAGAACAGTAACCAGAGGGAATTGACATGTTTGAAAGAAAACAAACGGGTTGATAAAAAAGAAAAACAAAATCGATGACTACTAGTTGCGCAAAACAGTAAACCGAGAGCAAGAAATTGCACGGTCGGAGGGAGGTTTAATATTTTAAAGAGACGTAATTCCAATATTTTAGTTAAAATAAGCAAAAGCAATTCAGATAAGCAAAGTTCTAGAAACGATGGAAGATTAAACTAACCCTTTCACAGTTTTGCGCCAGCGTGGCTCGGAGAATATTTTCGGCAGCCGAATTGCAAATTCGTATGTTCTAAACGATATACTACGCAAAAATCGAACAAGAAACAATGATCATTTTTCAATCGATTTTTTTCAAAAGTCGATGCTGTTTAAACAGGTTTAAAACTAAAAATTGGTTTCAGGCAAAAAATTATTGCTATCATGCACCAAGTTTCAGCCCAACTTTCTACTGTTCTGGTACTTGGTACTATGCTAATCGTATTCTTGACAATCGTGCGAGTAAAAAATGAAAGATAGACTTGTTGAACCACATCTAAATCTTTTAATGAATCACTCGATTTTTATAATTTATTTAATTTTATTATGTCAATAGTACAACACAATTGTTCATGAGGGTAGCAACTTTGTGCTTACCCTATTGTTCAACTAATCAACTGTATTAGGTGGTTCATATTACTGCAGTTTCAACGTTATAGATGCATAACCATTGCAATATTTTATTGTTAATGTTATATTGATACTTTGATGACATTCATACGTTGTTCCCGCCATAAACGTTCCATACGAAAATGTAATTCATGCTCACTATTCTTTATTTTTATTCTTACTACCAGTTATCATGATACGCGCACAAACAATTTATTTAATACGATGCTTAAAATAAAATGAAGTTACATTCTCTGAAAGGGTAATGGATGTGCAAAAGTGTATTGTTTTCGATACATACTGAAACTAAACTCGTGGCACAAAGGTTTTGAGTTGCTCAATAAACGTTTATGTCGTCGTTGTATGTTTTACATTGTATGCACATCGGATCTAGGTGTTTATTTGTATGTCGTCGAAGTTTTTTGTAGACTAGTCGCTAGTAAAAATCTGGTGGTCGATAATTTGTATCCTATGATTTCGAAACCCCTTTATCCTTAATCGTATTGTAATAGTCTCGTTCAATATAATTATAAAGTTTTCAATATGTTTGCCAGGTATGCGCAATAAACCATTTTAAATTTTTCTTGCCGTTAGAAAATTTCTTCATAAGTTCTTCTACTACGGCTCACCGTAAAACTTGAACATTCTACTTGCAATGGGATTTAATAACTTTTATCCTATCCTCGTTCGTTTGTTATTCGTTTTCTTTTTCTTGGTTCGATTTACAATAAAACATGTATCAATACGTAGAAACATACTCCTGCAATTTTCATTTCAACAAGTACTTTGCATGAAACGACAACTAGGCATATGCGTAGTCTTTCTCAGTGGAAATAGGAAATTCTGTAGAAAGAGCATTTACTGATGCGATGATATACTTTTCGAACTTGAGACACCAAATATGTATGATGAAGAAGGCATTCTATTTAATCTGTTTTTTTTATTACTTCATTATTGTGTAAATACGGAAAATTACTTTAACAGAGTCAAATATCTGATACCTTGCGATAGAAATTGGATAGACGTTGACTGCACATTCAATGAACGAACAAATTGCGCATCGCTCGTATGAAAAGTGTCCTCAAATAAATGGACAATAGAAAAAGCTTAAAGTTTTGCACACCATTGATGACACAAAAGGTAGAGAAATGTTTGAAACATTGGTGGAATAATAATAATAACATTATTCTTTTTCATTCACAGTGCAAAATTTTGAGCTGTATGTTCATAGTATATTGGATGTTTCATTTCCCTTTTAGGGTTGATTATTGTCTTTGGCTTTTATCGTCTTGTGTGCGCTCAATGTTCAGCAATGTTTGCATCATTATAAATCTGTTTAATTCGTCTATCCAATTTCCCATCGATTTTCTTCTTTTATTAGCGCACATTTTTCGCATGCACCGCAAGAAACCGCCTTCAAACCCTGTGTTCGGTAATTTCTGATAATATGGAAAGATACTACACCTTACTCTCATCCACGATAAGAGCTGCTTTACAAAACACTTGTGGAAATACATTTGAAAAAAGAATCAGTCGGTCAATGCGACTATTGTATAGTAATGGGGATTTGGTCCGTTGATGTGATAAATAGATTCTTACAACATTGTTTCGTTTATGTTTATGTTCGACTGTTGTCTATTAGTTTGTAGAGTATGTCTAAGATATGCATTAAGAAGAGTAGTTTACAATGTATTGTGTTTGTGGGATTTAGCTAAATGTTACTACTTTTCAGGTTGCAGCGCCGATACTATGTTGAACATATTATTCTGGTCCTAGACAAAATTCGATAGTCATTCCCTCGTATCGGAATCAATAGTTTCTGGGTCGAAATTGTATAATAGTGTTTCGTTCTTAAACGTAATAATCCGTAATACTATTTTTGCCGATCTGAGCTAGCGATAGTGCGGTTGTACTGGTGGATTGATTCAGCGATACAGTTGTTCCCCCAGTGGCATTCGCAATGACTGCAGCTCCGCTGGTAACAATTGATGTAGTTGATGTTAAAGAAGCAGTCGATGGAGATGGAAGCTGCCCGGTAGAGGACGATAGGCTGCCAGTAGATGATTTCCTAGCAGCAGATTGCAGCCGTGTGTTGCTGCCAGCATTTGCTAGTGCCTCGGTAATGTTACTAGTGTATGTGTTGGTTATGGAACTGGCAGAGCAAGATGGTCCGTTAGAAGTTTGTTGCTTTAGCAGATTGGTCGCAGAGCTGGACGAGAATTTGAGCAGGGGGTGCGCAGTTATAGAAGCAGTTAAACCAGCTCCTTTTTTGGTCACTTTAGAAAGAATGGAACAGTTGCTGAACGAAGCAGAGTTTTTGACGTGCGTCATTTTGCTTATACTGAGCGGTACAGTACAAGTCGAGTTGAATGAAGCCGACCGTTGAACCGGAATGTTCGATTCTGTTGTTCCGTTTCCTGCCGGATGTTCATTTGCAATTGCAGAGGCAGTGGCATCGGCAGGCTGAATTCCGATCATTGTCGCCGTCGATTGGTGTACTGATTGGTTTTTAGAGCTGCATGATACGAGCGACGACGATGATGAATAGTTGGAATGATTGGCTGAGCTGGATTTATAAACATCCTTAACGGGAGAAAAGGATGCAATAAGGTTGCCAGCAGCTGTATTGCTACTGCCAGTGGTGGTTGCTGAACGGTTGCAGTTCAGCATGCTGCTGGGTATCGGGGAAGATGCGGTCGATGAAATGGAACAGGATATTAGCTTCTGCTAGGAGGTTGACGTGGTAGAGCTGCGTGTTGAAACAGGTGAATCACTCCCACAACCCCCACCGTTCGTTCCGGAACCCGTTGCCATCGTTTGGGACATGATGCTATTCAACGGCTGTGGAGGAAGTGAAACAAGCTCCGACTCGACTCCGAAAGTAGTTGTGCTGGTGGTGCTGCTGGTGGTGCTGTCTGGACAGGCAGTTGGTACCATTGAGGGATTCTTCGTCATCTGTTCGTCCCATATCATTGTGGTTCATGTGTATCACACACACACAGCAATTGCATGTGGAAGGGAAGCGGATATGTGATTCATAGATTTTTATTTAAAACATTACTATCTCATAAATTTATAAGTTCTATTGTTGAATGACGAATCTGATGGTGGATAAAAAACACAATGCAATTTTAAACAAAAAATGTAATGGAAAATTATTATCTACACCGAGTAACGATTTCCGAAAATTTCTAATTGATTAGCGAAAAACAGAAGTTAAGATAATTTGTTTTTCTACATACAAACAAGAAACGAAGTACAGTTCAACCTAATCTTGATTTTTTATCCCTTTCCTTTGGTGAGCTTTTTGCGGTTGAAAGTTTTTTTTTTTGTTAATCGTAATATGACAATAAGCTGAATTATTGACAAGACTGAAGTTTTACTAGTAAGTTTCTAAAGTTTGTACAATGAAAAGTAGCAGTCCAGGCACCGAAATATTATGTATGAAACAATTCAGCATGAGGGTTAGCATCCGAGCGCTGCCAAATAAATAAAAAACATTTAAGTAAAGAAAGATGAAAACGGAATCATAGAGAAATGAAATGAGGTACAACACAAAGCAGGTGCGTATGAAAAAAGGTATGAATATAAAACTGATGTTAGTGAAAGAAGTAACTTACGCCGATGCTAGTGACATGGTTAGGGTTAGCATTGGAAGAAGCATTTGAGGTAAAGGCGGTAGAAGCACCAGCGCTGACGTTGCTATTGTTGGTACTGTTGGTTGAGGAAGCATAAGTTGCCGACGGTAAATGTTCCTGACCTGAGCCACCCATTGGACAGACGTAGTCACTCCACTCTTCGCCGAGCTGGCCGCCCTTGGCGCTCTTTTTACGTTTCAGCGAAAACTGGGACTTTTTTGGTGTCTGGAAAGTAAACATGCCAATTAAACGAAGTTGCGTATTGAAGTGTGATAAACCTATACCTTGATTTTTGATGAAATAGTTAAGGGCTGAAATCCGAGCGTATTTTCTGCCTCCCGCTTCACTTGAATGATATCACGACCAAGTAGGTCCTTAAAATGGGTTGCCAGATGCCGCCGCAATAGTGTTTTACTAGCCGGTATGCTGAGCAAATCGGCGAATAGCTCCGCGGTAAACTTCACCTCGAAAATCATCAATGCACCATGTACACCCGATCCGCGCAGATTGGGTGAGTATTCAGCCAGATCAACAACGCGTAGCCACTCGTGCACTCTTTGGGAACTCCAGAGTCTCACATCGTCCTTCACATTAGTGTCTGGTGGTAGTGGCCTTCGAACAAGACAATCGGGTTGCCATTTTTCATGACGCATGAGTTGTATACCGCGTCGTATACTAGCTACGTGCAGACATGAAGACATCTGAAGGGTTGCCAGGTCATCGAATGTCAGCTTGTGTAGCATCCGGCCGTCCATTCTAGCAGCAGTAAAAGTGTCCTTGTATTGCGGCATACCAATGTCATCTAACCAACGAAGAATCTGCCATGTGGGATAAAGAAAAGCAAAACATAAGACTGGATCCTGTTAACAATAAAATTTTCCATTCTTATTTACCCAAGCTGTGTCAAGCATTCCAGCAGACTTGAATAATTCGTCCTCATCTTCGGTGCCCGATATGTCCGCTACCGCTAGGACAATTTTTTTCCGATGCAACGGATTGCGCAGGTTCAGCTCTTTCTCGATGTCAACTGGCGAAGCTTTGATCAGATCAACCGCGGGTGCCATGCTCGATTTCAGCCATCGCCGTAGTTCCTCCTCGTACATGTTCAAACCCAAATGGTCAAACCATTGACAAACGCCATCTAGGTCCCATTCGCGGAACGGTTTATCAGGTCTTCGGTAAGGCACCGTGCCACTCCAGCCAAGCCGAGCTCCAGCAGTAGCCCGGATGCCTCCACGCTTGAATTCACTGTCTGCTCCAGTCAGGTCCTCCAGTGTTCCACTGTTGCTGCGCTTTATCTTACCAAAAATGTTTTTCAATTTGTTGCTCATCGATGGCGAAGGTGACGGTTGTGGGGTATAACTACGAGCCGGTGGAACACCGTCTGATCGATCTTCGTTGCCGTTTTCTGATTCAGCTAACATATAAACGGATTAATGTAAGATAGAAGAGAGGATAAAGATAAATATAAGTTTCAATAACAAATTGGGTTAAAATCTGCAAGGTAGTCAATTTGATATTCGATGACAATGATGGACATAGCGGAAATTTGTTATGGCACTTTCAGTCACTGTGTGATATTTTGCAGCCAGCAGTGTTGAAATCACATCGATTTGTTAGATTTTTGGAAATTAAGACAATTACAAAATTAATGAATTAAGTAATTAAGCACATGAATCGTTCACTGTGTCACGAAACATAAACGAACGAAAATGAAAAAAAAAAAAACAAATTCATAGTGATTTGGTTAAATAAACAAAATATAGAAAACAAGTTCTTATTTCAATGGTTTCTATCGTTTTGTTTTTAATAGAAAAACGAATATGAGATTATCAGCTCTATAAAGCAGAGTAAACTCAAACATTCCTGTGATCTAAACCACATGTAAAAGCGGAAATTACTTTTCAGTTAGTGTGGTAATATGTTAAACATATCGAAGCGCGTTTGGTATGCAAAGAGCAACACAACGATGCCAAAAAAACTAGTTTCTATTGTAGTTGGGGCATAAAGTTAACGATTTTATAACGAGGATATAGAAACTCTGGAAACATGAAAAAGGCAACATTTTTTAACAAATTGAACGCAGTTGTCTAATTTAACCAAACTATTGGAGACAGCAATTTTGTTAACTTGAAATTGGTTTAGTTTCACTTAATCTTGTGTAACAAAAATAAAACAAATACAAACTAACAAACGAGCGTAGGAGATAATTTGATTAGAAATGAAATGTAAAGCAAATTAAAAAATGACAATTGAAAAGAAGCCAAAATAAAGCCAACTCGGGCTAATTTGATATAAAACCTAGGTTTGGTACAGAAAATCCACGAAGCTTATCGATGCTGCTGTTCCTGTGGCGTGGTGTGGGTGTGGCCGAAAAGATTTGCAATTTTAAATTCCTCTTATTGTGCGTTTCAGATATTAACGCTTGCGAACTGCTGGTAGCACATTTACCGGAAGACGTTTGATCTTCCTTGCTCGGGGATGTTTTTTCTAGCTCATCAATGATTTTGGATGAAGGAGGTTCTGTATTTGCCCGTTTTTGTTTGCGTGAGTCATCGCTCTGATCTGCAGTTGCGCGTACAACATTTGAGCATTCGTCGGCCGTTTGATCGACTAAAAGTTCCTGTGCAGA
Organism: Anopheles ziemanni; assembly: GCF_943734765.1. Taxonomy (NCBI): domain Eukaryota; kingdom Metazoa; phylum Arthropoda; class Insecta; order Diptera; family Culicidae; genus Anopheles; species Anopheles ziemanni. The sequence continues at coordinate 58,207,207 of NC_080706.1, read as the reverse complement.
AGTAGATGTGTTTTGCATATTCTTAAGATTGCTATGATGTGCTCTATCAAACGAAAGAGCATTCATCGACGATGACATCCCGAATGCTGAATTGATTTGATCGGTTCCAGTTTTGTCAGCAATTGGGGAATTCATACCACGTGTGGCATAACTGGCATAGTTTACACTCGAGACAGAATCAGCGAATACTGGTACCGAATTTCTTTCCGATCGTTGATCGGACTTTTTGTTCGCGTCAAAGCTTAGCGCCGAAATTGATTCCTCCGCATTTTCGGTGGCAGCATTACTGGTGTGGGTAAGATAATCTTCATACGCAACAGAACATTTACCGAATGCAACATTGCGTCTCGGATTCGCATTACTATCGGTCGCCGTCGATGATCCGCTTGACGTGCTGACGGTCGAAAGCGTTGTTGCAAATGCTTGCCGTGGAAGACTACTGTAATGGACGTCAATACGTTGACGATAGGTGGCAGGCGGCGTCTGTGAAGCGAAAACGAAACGAAAAGTTACTTGGTATGCCCTTACTAAAAATTATATTTTACCTTCGGTGTGATGGGGCTAACGGCCGTCTGTGGTAAACTGCCATGGCTACCATGGTGCATAGGAGACAAGTTCAGGGAATTTCCGGGTGTTGAAGCGGACATACCCACCATTCGTGTGTTGGTGATAATTTGCGGTCTTCTGAGCATTGAGATACTGTTGTTATTGAGTACATTTGTCAAAGGAGAAGCGTTGCCGTTCGAGCTGCTTGTCAGCGATCCATTCATCAAACCTCCAGTACTTGTAACAAAATTCGTTCGCAGTTCCAGATTTTCGCGTTCAAGTGCTGCCTGCTGAAGTTTAAGTTCGCTCATCGCTGACATGAGTTCTAACTTTTGCGTTTCAAGTGAGGATCGTGAAAGCATTTCCTATTGCAAAAAATCGAGAGTGTAAGAGAAGGGGAAAAAACACACAAAAATGTTTAATATTTTGTAACATATCCATCAAAATTATGTACCAAATTCGAATTGTTGAAGTGAGAGAAAGCAAATAAGCATTTCTGTTGATGCATTGGTAGTACAAGTTGAAGAGATGTTTCATGAAAACCTGGATTTAGTTCTATTGATGTTAGATTTAGAGAAGTATGTTAGATCTAGAGAAAATGTTAGAAAAACTGTGTTTTGTTTTAAACCTAGGATTATGAGGTGTAGGTAAAGGGGGAGTTGGAAATTGGACAACGTGTTATACATGAAATGCGAAGGTACCATTACCGGGTTTGGATTGTAAACGAAACGAAAGGTTTTCATCTAATAGTAATCTTATAAAATACTAACTGCAATGATAAAAAACAAAACAAAACAAAATTTAAAATATTTTTAATTGCAATAATATGTTTTTTATGAAAAAAGGCATAGTGATTAAAACAAACAACATGTTGGATTAAAAAAAGTGTTATTGAAGCTTTATTTAAAAAAATTGGATTAATTTCACTTAATTAATCACTTTTAAATAAAACACCATTTTAAAGCAAAAGGAGAGCAAAAGAGTTTACTGTTAATTCGCGTTTGACGGAAAAATATCTTTGGGAACAGTTGACAGTAAAAATTCATATCTAAAAAGGGTATAAGGGCAGTCGGAATGCACAAAATGATCCTGTTCAACTTGTTTCAATTCATCTTTGAAATGAGACAAAGCAAAAGCGAGAAGGCAATTCTTTGAGAACACGCTTTGGAGTCAATATTGAAAAGCTTGTTATTTCATATAGTAGTTCAGTGTTTCATAAGCTTATGGTTATTAATTACGTCTTCACCGGAATTTTGTTGAACTTTAAGGTATGCTTTACATGATAAAACAGTTATGATTATACGAATAAATCGTGAGTACATAGATAAACTATAGATATTTTCTACATACTTGCCGTGCTCGTCGCTTTTGTTTTATGATTGTTTGTGACAGACGGGTGTTCAAATTGTTGGTTTGATTGTTATTTTAATTTAGTTGAAAAAAAAAGTGTTAAAAGTTTTTGGGGAAAATCATACATAATTCATATCAAGAAAATCTCATATACGAAACGCAATCTCGTTCATAGTGTCGAAGTCATATTTGATTGTGTCCTTTGTGTTGTCCTATAACAATAATTATTTGTTGCACACCAAAACCAGATTATTCATTGTTCCGAAACCACCGCAGATGCACGGTAAATTATATGTTTTGAAAACCGAAACCAAACAGAAAATTAAAAAAAAAACAAATTGTTAACATGTTGTGACTAATGGAGCCGAAGGAATAGCAGATGATTACCAGAAACGTTGTTTGAAAATATTTAAATGAGCCTCAACATTTTTTAGAGAAAGCGTTATATCAATGAAGTATTGGAAAACGAAGTTACTAGGCTAGATAAATAATGAAAACCAACAAACAAACAAACAAACAAACGAATAGCAAACACCAATTCCAAAAAAAATGAATAAACAAAATGGTAATCAAATTAAATATAGTATTTTTTAACCGCATTTTGGCAACCCAACTGACAAACTTTTGTATTGTGTACGATTTATTTAGGTTTTCAAACGTATGAAATTGTGTGCTTTTTTAAACGGCGGTCGTGCTCTATTGATCTATTTTAGTCCGAATACATTGGTTCAACGTTAAAAGACACAACAAACGAGTACCCTCCAGTTGCTCTTTAAACCGAAATCGAATAGTTGTACAAAAGATACACGTGCACGAGCTCAAATATAAAACCTAGAAGATATGTGTAGTGTACATACAGCATAATATAAGTAGAAATGCAAAAGTATAAGAGAAAATTTATTCATTGATACAAAAAGAAATAAACAAAACAAAAACTGGAAAATTTACAAATCTACGCCTAGGCAGATAAAGAGATATTTTGCAAAACAATAATAATCAAGATGAATATTTTTGGTATTTCAGGTAACATTTTATCATTGAAGAAATGATAAAATTGCTTTACAAGAAAGGAGACTTATTGTGTATGCATTTCATGTCAAATAGAGTAAATAAATAAAAATGATAGAGGAAAGAAGAAATGATAGAATTATGCAAAGAGCAAACATAATAAATATGATCATAAACATTTAAAGAAAAAAATTGTAATATATCGCGGTACTTTTTGTTTGTCAATCTGGATGCCAACTGTTTGTGCAAATACGCTTACTCGCTGCAGTAGGTCTTCCGCATTCGAGAGTAGTTGGTTCTTCTCTTTTACCGTGCGTTCCAGCTCGCTTATTTTGGTGCTTTGCGATTGCACTTGCTCCGTGAGCGTTTTCACTTGCATGGCCAGTGCTTCTTTATCTGTTTGCAGTCTTCGCAACCGCTCATCCGTGTCCTGGCGCTGTAGGAGGAGAAAAACAGAATGGTTATGCAGTGAAATTTTAAACAGTATCTAATGCGTTAATCACGATGAAAGAACTCAATTTATTAGTGGAGGAAGTTCACATGGTTCAAAAAAATAGACATCACTTGGAGAGATCAATCATGTCCGACCACAACAAGTACAAACCTGGAATTCCTTACTGCACTGCGGGCGTTGGTCATACGGACAACACGCTCCAGGTGGAGGAGGAAACGGTGGAGGAAAGTAACCACGATTACAGCAACCACTGGAGCAAGATAAGTCCTGCGCACTTCCAAGGTTACTGTTACTACCATATTGATAAAGTTCCTGCTGCCGCCGATGATAATCGATTAACCTGAGCTCTTCCCTACTCTGATGCTGATGATGATAATGCGGATAGCCCCAATAGTAATGAGGATCCCAATGCGCTACAGGCGGTGGTGGTGGCGGTTCCCAAATACTCGGACTTTGTCGTGGATTATGCTGGTGTTGATGTCGTTGCTGGTGCAGGCTACTGCTTCCGCTGCTGTTGTAGTTATTGAAATTTCCCGAATCGCGAAGATGATCTTTGATTGTAAAAAAACAAAATCGGTCCAAGACCATTTTTTTCGTGTTAGCAGTTACACAAGGTATTGCATCGTAATGCTTCATTCACCCTTATAGAAGCTCACCTTTGGAATTGAGGCTTAGATTACTTGATAGTGAGTCGTGCTTGTGCAAGTCAGAAGAGGAGGATTTCTCCTTGAGTGAATGTGTGCTTCGACTTTTGCCATCCCGCTCGTGGCGGCTCGTGCTAAGATTACGCCGACGATCCAGACTACCTGTTTCACGCAAAGGTCTAGGGGGTTTCCCACTACCCACAACGCTGCTTGTGCTTGACGGAGACGATCTGGTCAATTGGCGCTGCGGTTGGTGCTTCGGTGGCATTACTTGATCGCGCTGTTCAGGCGGAACTGATCTAGATGTCGTTGCTTGCGAAGAGGAACGACGATCGGACTCTACCGAAGCCTTCGGTGCTTCTGAGCGGTCATGGGCCTTCACCCAAGTAAAGTCATCGTCACAACAAATGTAGTTGCCTATGTTGGCAAACAAGTGCATGATAAACAATAAAGACTAATTAATCATTTGGCTACTTAAGCCGATAATTGAAAACGGATGAATCAAATCATCTTTTTAGAGATACATGAGAACAATTTTAAAAAAAAATTAAAATGCATTTAAAAATAGATTTTGTAACACTAGTAAAATCCTTTTTTTATCAATTCATTTTGCAAGAACAATTCATGATTAAAATAAATAAAAAGGCTTCTTACATGCTTGTAGCAAACAATGAAAAAAATAATAACACATCAAGTTCCACATATACGTTAAAACAACAGTTAAAAATAATATTTTGTAAGCAAATACACACATTATTTCCGACTATTGAGTGCTGTTTTATTAACAGAACAGCAATATCCACACGATTATTAACAAATGATCTAAACAGATAGTGATGATCCTGTTTGAATAAACATTTAAACTCCACAAACACCTTACTGCAATTCCTACTAATATCTCCTAAAACTTCCACCATGCACATCACGGATTGGTATGGGAAATGAAATATTGAACCGAGAGAAATAGTATCCTCTCCAGAGTGTTCTAAAATCGATCATGTACACAACTTAATGTAAACAATAGTATTGCAAATAAGGTAATCGTTGTAGAAAATCACTAAACTAGACCCCCTTTCATAAAAACAACAAATGCAATGTGAAACACGAGTGCTCTATTGGAAGGCGATTAATTTCTAGTTATATCGCCAGCCTATAACATTTCTGAACGCGCACGATTTGTAGGCGGCAATCAGTTAGCAAACAGCAAATGCCAAATGTGTGCACTCTACATCCGGGAGTGTACCGTTTGGTACAGTAACAAGTGATGTTAGCCGGTGCTCCGAGACTCTAGCATTTCTCAACTGCAACGATGGTCGTCGAGTGTCTCGGAGATCACGTGGTTGCTATATCTTTACAGTGAAACGTTCTTGTGTTCACAGACATAGGGAACAAGAAAGCAATATTCAACACGAATGCTAAATAATTAGACACCGGAAAAATGTCGCCGATAGGCAGTGGACGACGCGCGAATATGTCTGGGGTAAGGTTTATTTATAGAACTGATTGAACTTTTGCCACCAGGTGGCGCCAAAGATCAGAATTTGTTTATAGAATAATCAGTAACTGAACGGTTCTATTTCCATATCTTGAAACTAAAAAAACACCGTCATGACAAGATTTAACCTTTGCCAAATATTCTTATGTGAACTAAGAAGTGCAGCAAAAAATCTCAATGATAAATTATTCTCTTTCCTCTGCCCCCTTTATTTGTATTAATACCTGCATCGTCTACATCAGTACGTTGATGAGACCAATTTCCCCCAGATTCCGATGAATGCTTGCCAGCAGAAGATGCTGACTTCCTTCGACGTTGTCGTGGTGGTACAGATTGTTTACGAAAGCGACGCTCCACTGGTGACAATGAGACCGACCGCAAAAATGGAGACTTATCCCGATATCCGGACGAACGTTCCCCATAGTCATCCTCCTCAGCCTGGTTACCGTCCTCTCGGTCACTGTCATCACCCTCGGAAAAATCCTCGCTAGAGCAACCCCCGCCGGTAGAACCGGTAGACACCACGCTCCAGGCGCTTTTGCGCAACGTGTTTGATGTGCTGCTGTCGATCGATTTGATCTCTTCGTCCACGGCGCGCCCATTAAGGGTCGATCGAAAATTAATGTTATTATCAACGGCCAACGGTGCCAGGATTATCTCCTCCACGCAGTCTCCTTCACCGATGTATCCATTTCCGATCGGGCCATCTTCTTCCTCAAAATCTTGCAGACGGGACTGCAAATATGCTTCCGCTCGGTTCGTAACCGCAGGCATCTGCTGATCATGGGCCCTTCCATCGCAGTCAGACACGGTACTGTCTGTCGCACTGTTCGAGGATTGCGGTACTGGTGGCAGCGGCAGATCAATGAACTCACCGTCCTCACTGTAGACGCTGTTGCGCTCACGGATCGTTTCGAGGCGCATCACGTCACATATGACTGGATGACACCGTGACCGTGATGCAGAAGACGCATGCGACTGCACTGATGGTGCGTCGGAGGATGGCGGAGCCGATGGTGTCACAGAAGACATTGGTTTTGCATTATTTTGTCTGGCCCACTGGTTCTCCATGAGCTCAAAATATGGATGACCGAATCGAAGATTGTCTTTTTATCGTTTTCTTTTAACGTTGAACTCTCGTATTCGTATTATTTATTCGTAAAATATTAACGGTTTTGCATTGCCACACTCGGGGTCTTCAAAATATTGTCTGTTTTCTTAACCTTTTCTCAAACAAACTGGACCAACTTTGCACACATTTCCTAACCACAGTCGTAAACTGGACCAATTGATGAACAAACCGGCATCGATAAGCCTCGTATCATGATCACTTTCTGAAGCACACCTTTACTTATCGCCTCGCCAGTCAACGTTGACCTTGTTCCCAGGAAGTGCCATGCGTAATGCAAAACCCGTTTGTGATTCACTCGTTACACAGTCGTACACTCATTTGTGAGTCACAGGAAGGCTAAACAAACTTAGCAAAATATAAGCTAGTCCGAAAAATCACAGTTAAAAACTACCACTCTACACGGTTGGCACATCTCGCGGATCGGACTGTCGTGACGATTTATGCGCATCTGGCTGTTCTGACCAACGCGAACGTACTGTGACTTTCGGTTTGGTATAATTCGAGAGACGCGCGACTCGGCGCTATAGCGCAACTGACGATTGACGCGCATCTCAGAGAAAAACACCGCACACAAATGCGACTCACAGCCACAACCAGGGGACCGATAGTCGTTTGAAATGTGTTGTGGTAGCACACAGAGCACAACATAGCCCCCCCGTCCGCACGCATACAACCCCCATGCAGCATCAGCCAGTATTAAAAACTAAGAGTTTTATTATGTGTCACAGCATGGGCTTTCCACAGAATGAATAAGTTTCGTTGAAGAATCTTTTTGTTACTAAAAGAGACTTTTTTTCGTTGAAAATAACCATTTAAAAAAACTAAATATAACCATTTCGTTTAAAAATTGGATAGATTAACTTTACAGCCCATGCATAATTTTTTCGTTTTATTTTTATTATGGGAAATACCAATGTGCAGCAGCAGCAGCACCACATTTCCTAAAACCAAAATTCAAAAGTCTCGTGCAAGGAAAAGTAGTGTTATGGTGTGGCAATCTTCAACTGAACTACTTAGCGTGTCCGGATACTTTTGTTTTTTTTTTTTATTCACCCCTCCCATAGAACATGCAAACCCACTTGCTACTAGTGTTGGCGACGACGATAGTACGGCGGTTGTCGGTTTTCTTGTGCTTAATTCGGTTCCGTGGCATTTATGTTTACACACAACTCCCTACCCCATGACGCAGACCCGTCGATGGATATTCCAATTCCCAGGGGCGTTAAATCGATGCGCCGACGCAGTGACAACAAATCGGTCACGCAGTATAAACGGCAACCGAAACGTGGGAGTTTGTGATCCATAAACATGTACACATTTTAATTTAGTCGCATTGACATCATCTTCATATTAACTACATAAGAAGCAATACGTGTTACGATGTGAGGCGACGTATGCGCAATCCCGATGTAACGGGCCATGTACAATTCAATTTATATGAAACATTAAATTTTCCGTTGCGTGAATTTTCCTGCATCACATCATTTTCGAAACGAAAGTACTACGATTAAGGGAAAGTCAACAATATCGCGATGTAATACACCAGCACGAGGATACACCATGCTAGAAGGCATACTATAATGTGGATTGCTCCGGTATACGAGCAGTTGACCATCGATCTTCAATATACCAGCCGTTAATAGACCACTGTAACTCTACTCGAACCTATCGAACCAAATAAAAAGAAAATGAAGAAGATTGTATGATTACCATGAGACCACACCTTTCCTTAATTTTTAATTTTGTTTCTCACAAAGGCTAGCTGCGCAAGGCAGACATCATCTGAAAAAGCTAAAGGTTCCAAATCCTTGTCTCGAACACATTACTTGTCGGATTGTACAACGTTAGAAGGTTGTAAAAAGACACGGTACTGCTGCGTAGCACTTCACGTATCGAGGCTAATCATCAAATAAGAGACACATTCCTACGAACTAAAATGAACTTAAGATGAAGTTATCCGCTCTTAGAAACCGGCAATCCGACAGCGATATCACAATCCTATTAAAAAGGTTTTCCTGACTATTTTGGCACTCGGTGTACCGACCAAAGTATAGATTTATGCCCAGATAACTGGTTAAGAATTAGTATTTTGTTTCAAACATCTAATAATATGAATAGTTGTTCTTTCTCTTTCGAGTAATTATGTTATAACAGTTATAATGTTATAACAACATTGGCTAACAGTCAATTTTTAAGAACACATTTCGATTGGCGTGTAAAACTAAATGTATATGAACTGATAAACTAGTAAATGAAACTTCCACGCAAAACTATAACTTCTAGAAATGATTCGAACAAACAACACACGAAATTAAAACGAATGCTGATAAGATATCTTGATTGGGCGTTTCCAATACTTGTTTAAACAATCTTATAATATTTTTTGCATGAAAAGATGTAAAAGAACTAACCATTTTTACATACTTTACGTGACTAAATGTATTGAAACATAATAATGACGCATGTGCCCAATTCGATACACTTTTTCGCCGGTAAATAAGCTTGTTCTACTGTAAATATTTCATCGTAATCTACGCAAAGTTTACGTAAGCGTTTCCTAGGAAAACACCCATATTTTCCCAGGGCTATTTTTGCAGCCATGGTTTAGATTAAACTGAAATATACACGTACACAACTATACAACTGCACATCTGTAGAGAAACGAAATACCCCGTTCTGTTTCCTAGTGGCCTAATTACTGACAGCCTCGGGATAGGCTGATCAGAAAAGATGAAATTATTTCCGAAAAATAGTTCTCCGCATTTTTTTGCTCAAGAACGAATCCGCGCCTCCATGCAACTTCAAGTACATGAGAAAAATCACATAATGTCCCACTTGTTTTTCCACATTGCTCTTTTTGCATTCTTTTTTACTCTAGAAGTGAGAAACCAAGTTCTTCTCAAACTATACATAAGGCAGACGGTTGCAAACTGACAACCTGCGGGCAAAATTTAACGAATGATAAAGTTCGTAACCGCTGCACCTACTCTGCCTTCAGAATACTAGAACCATACTTATTTCATTCGTTTTTTACAGTTGGCAGCATGAAGTGTAGGCAAACAAAAAATACCAAAATTACCGAAATGTGGATAATGGTATGCCCTTCCAAACAAAAAATATATTGCATCTATTTACAGTACGTGAATGGTTTATAATTTTTATTATAATGCTGTTCATTTTAGTTCTCGATGTTAATACAACAACACAATGTTTATCTATAAAATAACGAAAACATTCGTTAATATCAAGTAAAGTATGTAACATGCGTGTCGCTTTCAAATTAAAAAAATCATTGATACGAATGTAAATCTCATAACATTAATGTAATTAAATGTTGTATGAGTAATGTTGTCCACATAATAAAGCTTGTTATATAAAAAACGTAGAAACACATTCGTGATAATGCTACCGTAATTCACTTTTCAAACACCAAATTGATGTTCAACTGCATGAGTTTTAATGTATCTAGCATATATTCTATTTATGGCACCCTACACTTACAGCATGTCTACACCTTTAGTTAGGTGCTTTTAGAAATCTAATGACTAACGGGATCAGGCGGAATTGGTACCCCGGATAAACAAACAAAGCGGCATGTTGACCCAGTAAAGAAATGAAAAAAAAGAAATAATCTCTCACCTCCACCAAACCATAAATGCTCAGTTGATATAGTAGGTGTGGAAACAACAAGCGGAGAAATTTTCCATTTTTTCTGCGGAGAACACTTGAAATTTATCACACAAAAGAACTGAACATGAAATCTATAAATAATTAGCAAAAGATGATTGTGAAACCCAAGTTTCCGGACCGAATGTGATGTTATTTTAAAGCATACATTAATTTTATTTTATTTCGTTTATGCCACCAACAAATGGTAGCCGAACGTTATTTTACACAAATTATTCTTTTACTAGAAGAAAGCAATACAAAAAAACCCGATATTGTAGGTTCGAATTCCAACCGGAAAAGGAATTCGGAAAAGATTTCACATTTTGTTTTAAAAAAAACAAACCTTGTTCAAGAAAGAGAAAGTCTATTTACCCTAAACGAATACCATTTTTTCAAAAATAGTATCTATGCAAGTAAGTATTTTAATACAAATGTAAGATACTAGGTTGCGTGTTCAATCCATATCGCTCAACATGCACCTTTGCTCCTCGTTCATGCTCAATGCTGGGAATAAATTTGTGTTTATTTGTTCGTTAAATATTATATATAGCTAACATTTCTATCTTGTTTAATAAACGTCACTTAAAATTCAGTATACACCATATTCTGCTTTTTGACACATAAATCTATATAGAAATGATATAAAGACCCCACCTTTGTTTGGTTAACATTAAATCAGGTAAAGCCTATTTGTACATAAGAACACGCTGGATGAAAATAACCTAAAAACTATAACTAATATCTTTTTGAAGGGAACTTGTTGCAACACTTAGTGACGTTTCCCGTATTCAAGAAAAACGAGGAACGATCAAATCGGGAATCAATCTTTATGCGTATTTATACGTCGGCACTACTAGCGTGTGTCGATAATAATTTCACCACTCCGTCTGAACGTTAGTGGGCACCGTATTGCACAATTAAAGCGCTTTAAAATTTACAAGACACTTAAGGGGGTGCTCCCTTCTGCCAGGTACATTCGCAGAACTACCCAAATGTTCCTTACCTTGACTAGCAGTGCCGGAAACCGCTTTTCTCAACCGCGGTATTCGACTTTTTTCATCCCCTGGCGAATGTAACGTAGATCCTCCAGCAACGTTCCCCGAATACAATGTAGATGTGTTTGTAGGTCTAGGAACGATTGTGCCAAATGGTACAGGTGTTCTGATGGCAACACCACCCTGATTGATGGTAGTTTTTATTCTGGTGTAGCATGGTTCTTCTAAGACACGATCGCTACGCTGTTGTGCGCTCGTAATTATTTCATCCTCCCCATCGGACGACCCTTGTGATTCACACGATTCCGATTCCGAATCCGTGGAAGAGGATGGAGATGAACTTGGCGTCTGCTCGTCGCTGACGTTAATCTCATTGGAAATAAACTCTAGGATTTCTTCATCGTCAGTAGCAGTGTCATGTTGCAATGCTCTACCGGTGGCAAGACTGATTGAATGTTGCGAAGCTTCATTGAACTCCTCCAAGGAAATTCGGTCCATGCGAAATGTGGCGGAGTTGTGAATTTCAGCACTGTTGTTGTTGGAACTTATTGGACTATCCTGAACCTTAGGAATGCTGCTGGATGACACGAACAGAGGTGTTCGACCATGTGCCGATGAGGATGTTGCCGAATCTGCACCAGATGTCGCACCGTCAAACACTTCGTTCGTTGATGGCCTGTTACTGTTCAAACGGTCAGAAGACAAAAATATCTCCGAGGCTTTTTTCACAACGTGATTTGTATTTTTTGGTAGATCACGCATTGTTGTACTATCACATAACACTGCTCTCACACGCAAATCAATCACGATAAATTCACTACGCACATGAAACATTAATAGTTAGAAACATGGGGAATATTCAGAAATGAAATCTTTAAAAAGTAATAATTTACAATAATATTTTCAACGGATGCACAATAAACATTTTCTATTAAGCTTCGATCTTGTCCGAACAGATGTTTATAATTTCTTCTTCTTCTTGCCGTAACGACCGTCTTTTGGTTATGCCGGCCCGTTAAGGGGTTAAAAAACCTTTTCCCTTTGTGTACGAGAATAGTCAATCCTCTCATACAGGGGAGGATCTCGTCTCGGTTGGGATTCGAATCCACGCCGTCGAGATGGTGAGCCACGGCGCTCAACGGTCGGTTTTCTAATCGTCGCTACCACTCGGCTGTCGCGGACACCCTTAAAGAGGGTTATAAAGAAACATTCAAAAATGATAGCTCACTTCCATTACATCACCATGTTTTTTATCTGAACGATTACACAGCATACTAATATTGTGTGTCTTCTTGGTTATTATGTTATTCTATACATTAGGCGACATACTATTAAAAAGTCACGTTGCTAGCATTAATTTAGTTAACTTTATGCTCTAAATTCTCTAAATCCAGCAACATATAGCAAATCAAAAAACATATCATCGTAAACCCGACATTAAAATCATGAGCAAGCTGCGATTTTGTACGCAATACCCAGTAACCAGATGGAACCATTCCATTGTACATTAAAATGTCCGAGTGAAAGACTAAAATAGAATTTTCTTGCGTATGGCTTTTGACCTTCTAAAATCTGGTTTAATTATGCTGTGAATGCTTGTTGGTGCGGATATTTAAAAAAGTACCATCATCTATACTCGTTTCCTTTTTGGTTAAACAAAACTGAATAATATTCTGTGTACTACGGTAAAGTACCACAGGAACACATAAAATAGAATATTCATGCTGTTTCACAGAATTGCAGATTCGTAAATATGACAGAAGGATTCACAATCCGAAGAAATTTGAATGCTTTGAATGCTACAATAGAGAAGAGTTAGATTCAAAATAAAAACAAATTTAAAGAAAATGAAACGTGTTCTTCAGAATTATTATGTCTAACAATTCATCTGATGGCTCTTCAAAATAGTAATCATACTATTTTCATTCATTCCAATATTATCTCTAAGATCTTTGCGATAAAAGTAACGTTACACACACAGAGTAATTTATATAAAACACGTATCAATGCGGCAGTGAGATAAGATAAGCCACCCTTAAGGTTGTAGTCATGAATAACATTGTTTAAACTAGTGGTCCACGAAGTTTCAGCTTTAACGCATGATCCCATTTTACTTTATAAAATTATCTCAAATGCATACATCAAAAACTAATTTGATCCATCTCGAAGCTCAACAAATTAAAAGTTATCCGTAAATATTACTCGAAATTATACCACACTTTTTTATTTAAAAACAATAGTTTTAACTAAGTGCTACAATCTATCGGTAATGTAGCCTATGCAAAAGCCAATGGAATACGTGATTCGAATATAGTTTCAATAAGTCATTTTCGAATTTTATTTCTAGTTGAATTCCTGGTAAACTGGTAGTTTTACAATTAAATTTCACAAATTGTTTCATCAAACCCCATGTATGGAAAAGTTTTCATACGCTTTAACACACCGCAGATCACTAATTATAACTGTGTACAACACAAAATCATTAACAATAATCAAAATGTTTTAAATAATTTCAACTGCACTAATATTTCCACAATATAAATCTTCACATGTTCTGACATTCCATATCGGCATTGGGTACAAATATATTTGAAGAAACGTATGCAAATAAACGTTTAACGTCATAGCTTACACAAATGCAAATGAGACTAACTCCACTCCATTGCAACCTCACCAACACCGAGGCACAATTTTATGCGCGACCAAGAAGTCACGAGCGCGTGCTCGGATCTGCGTTCGATGACAGCAGTCGTAAGACTGAAGTTGAATTTGGTGTTAAGCCAAAATACTGAACTGCGTGGAGCTCGCGGAGCTCATAAAACATGCACAGCATTCGGAGCCATGTGTGATATAAGATTCCACGATTCGGGGTAGAACGAGACGAACTACGCATACCAGAGAAAGATGTTGAAGCAATCGGCATGCGGGAAACTGACCCGTAAATGAAGGCGGAGGTATAAACAGATCTGTTCAAAATTACACTGTAAGCGTGTTTCTAGAGCTCTGCGCCGTTCATCTGTGTAAGATGTTAAGTAGTGTATTTCTCACAGTTTCATAAAACAAGCTGAACAAATTATTAAAGCACTGAGCATTTCGATTATTTTCTACAAGCTCATTTATACTATGCTCATAACTAAAATTATCGTAAGTTCATCAAATTGTGTTGTTTTTCGTTCTTCACACAGACAGAGTTGAACAGACGTTCAACATTTCCAACAATAAGTGCATTTTACTACTTTTGGTAGGACAGCGTTTATACTCATTGTAACAGTTTGTTACACGAACACGAACACTATATAAGTTCTTTGGGAGGGTATCGCGTAAAGGTTGTTTTTTTTTTTATTTCGAAAAGTTCCGAAAATGTGATGTTATTAAATCGTATAATCAAGAGAGTAAACAGGAACATAATCGATCGGTGACTAAATCATAGAGCAGTCATTAGAGAAAGACAATGGCCATGCCCCATATTTCTGTCAATACTTAGCAATCATTGCTCATTGATTGATTTTCGCTACAACTGGAACAGTGAAGATTTAGAAGTTGAATTTAGCCATTTTGACATAGTTTTGAGTACAACACAGTTACATACGATATTAGAAAATCACAAAATTCTTCAAACAAAAAACCCTTCATTAAAAAGTAACCAAATAGGGCATATACTTTTCATACAAAATTCTGACCTTTATAAATCGAAAAGAAAATATTACCTGCTTAGAAGTATCAGCACTATTCCGTCCCGGTTAAATTTAATGGTTATGGTAGCGTAAGATATATGAAATTTTTTTGAAATTTTGTTACAAAATAAATGAGACCGGACCCTCCCCTGTGCAAACAACCGACTAAGGGAAAAGTCTAGTAAGCCCTCAATAAGCAGCATTGGAATATAGTAAATAGCTGGTAATTGTCAAACTTTACTATAAATTTCAAGTACGATGATATTACTATCGCTCTGATCGCTTTTAGAAAGATGCAACCGGATGGTCGAAACTAGGCCACGATTTCAACGGTAAACAATCGCTTAGGGTTTTCATCTCAGGGGTAAAGAGCATCGCAGTATAAATCCGTTGAAGCAGGTGCATATGAATTTTCTGTGAACATACTTCTTGCCATAGCGTGAAAAATCATGGTAGTGATACTAAAGATGTAAACAGAAGTATAATTGAAATTTTTGGTGCTCTCCACAATCTTTAAAACGCATGGAAAGAAAATATCGAATGAATCACATTTGGCTCAACACTTTTTTTAAAATGTTGGAAACGTATTCACTCAAGTATCATTAAGGCAAGGAACGATAGAAAAACTACAAAAACTATTATGAACTGCTTATCCTTAGCTTTTTTAACCAAAAATTGTTCTCAAAGAGGGTATGAGAGGAAACCATTTTCGTATTTTTTTTTTATTATTGGTTACTTTCTTACTATATCATGATTCTTCTATTAACTACACTATAAGCAACTAAAGGTACTAAGCTATAGTAAGAGAGTAAACACTAATAAATTTCACAAAAGTACACATTAATTTCATCCGTGGCATGAACCCAACAAAACAATAGAATATTAGCCTTCCGATATTTTTACCAAGGACTTCTTTTTCTTACAAAAACTGTTAGAAATAAAATCAACCAGACGTAAATAACGTCGCTCTTACATAACAACCTCGAAGAGATGTTCATATTGTATTCTTTAACGTATGAGAAGTGTCTCATACTGAAGAAAAATCGATACCTGACTTTATCATCATTCAGATGTCCCAAAGCCAATTTAATGGACATACGAACTGATTCGTTACATTTCGAAGTGGCGCCCACAAAACAGCAGGGGGAATAATAAAGACACACAAGTGGCCGCCCAGCTAATGATAAAAACGACAGCCAGAGCGAAAACGAAAATAACTAGCCATACTTGAGTTTATTTCATTGGCTTCGCTTTCGAACTGTTCAAACGTATAGTATGTCAACTAAGCACCTAAGGCCTTCCTCGAATTCATTGCGATACTTCTCATCTTTAATTGGCATTCCCGGCTTAAAACAAATAAAGGATTATATGTCCCGTTTATTTTAGGCATTCATTAGTAAAAGTTGAAAAAAAGAGTATTTGAAATATAGACTAAAATAGGCACACACCAAATCAAACGTATTGTACCCAATTTCAATAAGAAGTTAATAATCTATTCTCCTCTCAATAGATGGCATACAAATTATTTCAAAAGTCATCTGCTTTTTTGTAATGATCCTGAGAGTATTCACAAAAAGGATACAAGTTTTTATTATTAATATAATAAGGATATTATTTTTTACAATACGGCCCCTTATGTATATGAATTAAAAATATATGTACGTAAATAGGATCAGTACATGGATAGGCTTATAATACCACTCTATATGTGTATCTTTAACCAGCATAAAGTTTAATAGTTGACATACTTTGATCCTAAATATGATAACTAACAATGAAATGCAGAGCTCCTCTTCTTATCACCACAGGACAAGCATTCCTCAACCTCTTATGCTTGCGTAGCCATGAAAAGATGAATCGATGTTTTGTGTCATTTATGAACTATCGTTTTAATAGCGCAGAAGTGGCAACCCAACAGACATAGAGGAATGTCCCTTGCTCAACAAAGTTGGTTAATGGAATGCATTTTTACCACGAACGTAGTGTTTAGAATTGCTGGCATGGATGAAGAAGGACACTTTATCCAATTTTTGACAACACTCAATTGGTCTACCAACGAAAAGGGGTTTCATATAGTTTCTCCCAACACTGGAATTGGAATTAAAGCATTATAGCCGATGCGCAAAATTTCCTACATTTTTGTATTTATTTAAAACTGTTATAGATAAGTAAAGAAAGTCAGTCGCGGTCAGTTTTGTTTTATAATCATATAACTTAAAATTTACGTACTCATAGAACGTACTAATATAAGACATAGACACTACATGAAAGATGTAGGCCATTTTAAAAAAGGTGAAAGCATAAAATTTCCCCCCAAAAAATCAAGCAAAAAAAAACAAACTAATACAGTAAACATTTCAGATAATGGAATTTTGTAATAAGATTACTAGGGTTAGTAATATTCCTCAAATTATTATTTTGTCACACGCAAACAGTAACTGAAAGTACATGGAAGTTCCAAGAATGACCTTACGCTGGAACATTATTAACGTCTCTTAAACATAGACGATATTCATAGATCACGCCCAAGACAATTACGAACATCGATGATATCATTATCGAGGACTTTTTCATCTTGGCAAGCATGAAACGTTCTTATGAAAAGTATGTTGCATGAATGGAAACGTCCATGAATGTCAAGAACATACTTCTACTAAGACTCTTCAACTGGTGCACACAGGCATAGGCGGATGCAATTTTCATTCCTTTTCCCTCTTTTCATGCGTACATTGCTGACCTTTGTTAGATCAGTTTTAAGAGGATGGGAACAGTTTTAAGAGGATGGGAAAAAAACGATGATTTTTTACCCAATGCAGCTAACATTATAAAAAATATCATTTAACGGAAATTAAATCAGATAACAAATTAGCCCAGTATAAGGACTATTTAAACATTATCTCTCTCGATTCCTCGAACTCAAACAAAACAGTTAGAACATTTCTACAAAAAACATACAAAGAATGATGTTAGAAGTTCATCTGAAAGTCACTCAAACAATTGCCAAGTTGTAACAGTCGCGAAAATACAGCATTTCCCGACTTTTTATTCCAAAGTCCCATCAAAACAATAACAAGTTCCAGGATTCATCTGACAAGTTGCGCTCTATAATGGCAGCAACGCATCATCGATGGCATGGCAAAATTACCGTTCTACAAAGCCACATTCAATATCTAACATGTTTCATCTCGCCCTCGATTTGACAGCTCCCAAACCTTGATTTCGGTTTTCGTCGCTTACTGGACGCCGTCGTTGATCTTCGGCCATCTAAAACAAGAATGCATTTTCTTCTCACTTTCACACTAAATAAAATGTAGCTTGATTATGTAATAGCTTGTTTTTGCATTTCAAACGTAAATCACAACTACACTGAAGGAAACACGCATAGCACCACTCTGTTATTTGCTGATATTTTTTAAATTTCCATAAAATTTGAGCTTTTTCCAATTTGGAAGGTTATTACAATCAGTTTTACAACTATCAAATGGATTACGATCGTATTAATAACGTTATTAATGCCAAATAATTCAAAAAACCACGAGGAAATAAAAATAGCACAACTTAAGTTTTTTGTTCACCAATTGCAAGTATTCTAACTAAATTTCAATTGAAACATAATGTAATCATGTGATTAGCAAGTATAAGAGTATTTGTATCATATCCCTTCAATACGCCATGATTTTTTCAAGGAATTCTGCTCATGGGGCTACCAGCATTCACAAATACGACTTTGCACGTAATTGTTGCTTTATTGTTTGACGTTTGAAAACAACCACGATGATCATGAATAGACCAAAGGTTTTTTTTATGAGATAGGATACAGAGACCCTGCTGGCCACCTTGATAGCTCCATTCTTATATCCGGAATCCAACCTGTAGTCATCATAAACTTGTAAAATCCGGTATTTTTTTGTTGAAAAACCAAGTTTAAGCCCATCAAAGATTAATTTTGTTCAATGAGCTTGTTTCAGTACATACAACTTCACTCTCACTCAGATCCATGGCACGGTAAGCTTTCGTCGCAGTCAGGGAGCTCCCCATATCAACGGGTTAACACCAACAATGTTCCGGCTCATTTTAACACCAGGTTCATGTTGAAGAGCGAGCCAAAATTATTGTCAGACATCTACAAAACAAAGCAACAAATATACCTAACAGCTAATTTGAATTCTACAAATTCAACAGCAAATTTGAAATTATTTTATTTTCCATGCGCAATTCCTAGGATTATGCGAATCTCTCCTTTATGGTCGTCACAAAACATACTCATTACTTATCAGTATATTAAAATTCAGATGAAATTATATTTCACAAGCTTGACGCCCCGGCGATGCTTGGTTAAGAAGAGGCGGGAAAGTCAGCTATATTTTTACTCTTTACTTGAGAGTTATGTTTTTACGCTTAGTCAAATATTATTCTTTCATACCTTCCTACAAAACTTCATTTGAAACACTTCCAGGATGCACCGGGCGATATTCAGTTCTAGACATAACTTTCTATTTCATTATATTTAGTTGATTCAAGAGGATTAATTTAATAGTTACAATTGAGGTATATTTAAAATGATTTATATTTCATCGACTTCCCGTCCGCCGTATAGTATTGGTTGAGTTTTTAGTGAACATAAAACTCCAAACATAACATGTTTGGACCCAAAAGCGCCGTGGCTCACCACCTCGACGGCGTGGGTTCGAATCCCAACCGAGACCGGAACCTCCCCTGTACACGAGAGTAGTGACTATCGACGTACAACAGGGAAACAAGTCTCGTAAGCCCTTAACGGGCAGGCATGACCAAGAGGTCGTTACGCCAAGAAGAAGAAGAAAACTCCAAACCAAAAAAAACTGTATAATAGATTTATATTATTTGTATTTATAATAGATTAAAATTTTCTATTTCACTAATTGTTTCTAGTTAACAAATTTCGTATTTTAGTTTCAACATCGCCAGCTTTTGAAAATACTCGTTTGTATGGCACTGTTGACGCCGGTATACAAAGTGTGCGTATCATTCGTATTTGGTATAAGATTGGAAAATGATTTTTCTCGAACTTCCACTAGACAATAGGAGTTATAAACTTTATTGGTATGACGGTTTGACACTTTATTGTGCTACTTCAATTTTTTTCAAAGTATCTATGTGGTGCCCCACTTTACTGTGCTTTATGTGTTGGGTACCACTGTAACATAAGATCCAACACTAATCACAACACTTTAGATGACAATGCTGAGTGTTGCTTAATGATAATACCTCAGTATCAACCACTTTTTTTATCCACATGTTGAAACGTGCTGGTGCTATTCACAGTGATTCCAGAGCACCCGGTTCCAATAACACCCCAATTCTTCAACAACAGAAAAATAGCTTTCACCACTCCTTTGAAAATAAAACAAAGGAGAAAGAATCATTCTTTGTTTCACAATCTTCGACTTATTCATTCATACAACACACCGACACATAAAAGAACAATTTAGTGTCACCATCAATTGACACAATTCTCTTCCACAAAACAATACTCTTCTGTTTGTGAACTTCAGTCATTCGAAAACATCAAACTATGGTTTTTACGTATGTTACCACCAAAAATCACATACACATATCACATTATATGCTAGACAATTTTGTTTTGGCACTAAATGGCACTGGCCATTTTAAACCGCTGGGGCAGAATGATTTGGTACATATTGGTATAGCCTTTTGCGTCCTACGGTTGTAGTTTGAGTTCTATTAATGTGTTTTAGTGGTTGTTTTATTGCTACTAGCAAAATTTCGACAAAAATCACCGAAGAAACAACATAATCAATGGCAATGGCAATGGGACAGTACATGGAAAATTTGATTAACCGTGGCCATGATTTAATTGAAAAGTTATTTTAAGTCCAGATGCGTAAAATAAATAATTGTTAATAACGGACAATTATAAATTGTTATCATATGTTGGTAGTTTCTCGCAACAGCTATTGTATGTGGTTTATTCTACAAGTTTTCTCAAAAATGATTGACCAAGATGAGACACGTGAATCAAAATAATTACAAAAAAAATTGCATAGGAACTTGTAACATGCAAAAAACAAACTAATATAAATAAAACACTGCTCTCAACCAGAAAACAGTCAAAATGAAAAAAAAATCGATTCACTGTAATATCTACACAGCACTGTACAAATCATCCAACAGTGCTACGTAGCGCAGTTGGTACTGTACACTTCATTTGCAGTAAATTAAACCATAATCTTTTCCAAGTTAATCAATCTTCAGCCGTAATTATACTGCTTGCACCATAAGCCGGTGAATCTTGTGGGATAACTTCCACTATGACCAGCCTAGCCTGCCGGCGAAACTTGCTCGGTAGGAAGTTGAGAACCAGTTTGCAGATTCCGCTTAATCCATAGTCTATTAATAACGATAATTTTTGGGGTTTTTCCAAAATGCACAAACTGATATTTTTTGTATTTTAATTAATTCTAATTTCATTTCATAGTTTTACTTATATATGCTTGTTACAAACCGCTACAAGTAAAGTAGTGATTTTTAGAAGACGAATCTTCTTCTTGGCGTAACGACCTTGTTGGTTATGCCTGCCCGTAAGGGCTTACGAGACTTGTTTCCCTGTTGTACGTGGATAGTCAGTCCTCTCGTACAGGGGAAGGTCCGGTCTCGGTTGGGATTCGAACTCACGCCGTCGAGGTGGTGAACGAATCATTTAATATAAATACCAACATTTTATATATCGCAACAAAAGAAGAATAAATACTTCTTGAGCATAACGACCGGCTTCGGTCATCCCTATCCATTAAGGGCTTACTCCCATCTACCAGGAAAAGGTTCGTTCTCGAGTTGAGGTTTGAACCTACGCCGTTGAGAGTGGTGCTCGTCGGACGATAACCGTGGGTAACATGGGTAACACCAACTCCTCCTCGCCTTTTTAGAAATACATGAATTTAATTTTATTTTTGTTTAGAAGTACACAATGACAGACGCAGGGATACAAGCGCACGATAAATACATTTTTATTGTATGATAATTTCAACAGTATGGACTGAACAGTAATCACATAATAATTATATTATATAGTAAATGCATGATGTTTTTGTTTTTTTTTTTTAAAGGCTTGTAAAAGACAGATATCATAGATTGTAAGTATTACAGTAACCCACACATAAATAAAACCATTAAAAACTACAGTTGTAATTTTTTGCACACCTCACACAAACGTCAATGTAACCGCGGTTGTAGAATTGATATGTATATACACAATTCTCATTTTAAATGTGTATCATGTACATATGTTCGTTGTATTCTTCTTCTTCTTGGCGTAACGACCTCTTGGTCATGCCTGCCCGTTAAGGGCTTACGAGACTTTTTTACGCTATGTGTACGTGGATAGTCAGTCCTCTCGTACAGGGGAGGGGAGGATCCGGTCTCGGTTGGGATTGGAACCCACGCCGTCGAGGTGGTGAGCCCCAGCGCTCATGGGCCGATTTTTCTAACCGGCGCTACCGCTCGGCTGCCGAGGATCCCCATACGGTTCGTTGTATTGAACAATTAATTATACTCCATTTAATATGCATTCTTCTTCTTTAGTGTAACAATCGTCTGCCATCATGGGTTCTCCATAAAAAGCTTACTACACTTTGTGAACGTTGATAGATAGTTCACTCGTAAGGGGATGGTCCGGTTTCGGTTGGGACTCAAACCCAGGTCGTCGAACTGGTGCCTCGAAGTGCTAGTGGGTCGTTTTTCTAACTTGCGTAATCAGTCGGTCTGGAACCGCGATTGCAACCAAATCGACCTTAAGAATCAGTCAGTCTTATAGTCATATATAGAAAAGAAAAATATACTGAATATCGAATTGTAGGAATTTAGGATTATTTAGCAATGTGGTCAGATCTTATCAGCGCATTATCTCCAAGCATCTTATAAATGAACCATGTGTAAATATCCACGATAATTTTAAGTAAAACGATTAAAAACAACGTCTCCACGAACTCAAATTTAATGAGTAATAAGATTTAAAATCGGAGAAGAGTGATTTCCCCGAATTCAAAGTTACCGATCTTTTTCTATAATGGCATATTAAAAACTGTATTAATCACTTACATAACAAATCTTATATCTGAGGGAAACCACTTACCGGTATATGCGTGTCCAGCCAGGTATTGATAATATCAGCCGTTATGGGGTCGGGTGAAGGATGGTAACTGGACGATTGTTGCTGAAGAGCCATTGCAAGTGACTGAGCAGCCGCCAGAATCGACGTCGATTGCATTCCATGATGCAAACCTCCATTGGAAGATGCGTTAATAGTTCCACCATCCGGAGATGAGATATAGTCGCTATCACCTAAGTAGTACAAGTGGGAAAGGTAAACATTATTATATGATACAGCAATTCAGGAGTTTAGCTTACGAATATTGAAAACAAATGAGTAATGTTTAGAAATATTATGAAGTATAGCATAATAACGATTACAGTTTATATTTTGAAGGCATACAAAACTTTGCACATTATTGCAAAGTTGTGAAAATTTCATATAGAATGTTGTTTTTTGCATCTTAATAAAATAAAAACTTGTATCGAAAAAAAGAATTACTTATCAAGTAAAAGTACTGAATAATCCTATTATTGCAAGCTCATATAGTTTTCAAACTATGAAAGGATGCAAGTTTCATTTCATGTTATGGAATGGAAAATGCATGTTGCAAATACCTTTTCATCCCCTCTTTCTCGCACAATTGTAGGCATACGTGGTGAGAATAGATGTTAGGTAAGAGAAATAAAAGATAGCTTAAATCAAACGCACGCGGCCTAGCACCGGAAAGTCATCGGATCGGATAGACAGTCAACCAAAACCTTTCCCTGAGAATGCATAACACGAAGTCTGCCAAACTGTGAAAATGATATAGAACACTGCTCATGGCGCGCGTCGAAAGGATAGACCGATGGTTACTTGCGCGAAAGAACCATTATCAACGTACTAGAATGTGTAATGCTAAGATTATATGCTGGCTCATTCAAAATTTAAGTGTACGAATGCGCCATTATCACCATCTAGTAGACATTCAAGGGGTTGTCACCTGTTTTGTGAGGGAAACTGTGCCATACGAAATCCCAACCAAGAGTCATTTGCGGTTTCCAATCCCTAGTTTCTATCAACTCTGAAGCTTAAATTTAACTTAAATTTAACAGACTGTCAAGAGGACGAAAACATTAGTTTGACGTTTACCGGAACCAACAGTGTAACTCGTTGAGGAGTTAAATCATGTGTTCTACCTAGTAAAGAAATAAAAACAAAAAAGCTACTATTTCACTTCCATCAGCCCCTGCTAGACTGCACTCATTATTGTTTACTTGTGACAACGGCTTCCTAACTCCTGCGATTGACGCGACGGAATTTATAATGAATTTCCGTATAGCAGGAAGGAAGCACAGAACGAAGGAAGGAAACGTTCCGCGGGTGAATGAACTGAAAGGTTTGCAAAATCCAGAGACTAGCCTCCTTTGCAAAATATGAGATGGAAAACGAGATTTGCCGTCGATACAAAATCTAGGTATAACATATACTTCAAGTAACAAGTAAGAGAAACTATCTTTAAAGGTACTCTTTACCGCAGCTCGGCTTATTAATTGAACTAAACACTTTAGCATAATTAAAAAAAACTTAAATAATTAATAAATTTATTAATACAAAAAAAACTGCAATATATGCATGCATAAAATAACAACAATAATTGTACAGTTAAAAAACTGTAAAATAATTTAAACTGTACAATTATTGTTGTTATTTTTAGCATGTACTCTTCTCTACCTGTTATGTTTCATTATTACGGAATAATTACTGTTTCGAGATGATACAATTTTAGCAAAATAAACAAACGAAAATGAGTTACTCCTGCATAAATTAAATAAATGAATCAACGATATTAGTTGTTAGCTTTAAACATGTAGTAATAATAAAAATCTTACAGCTAATGCAACTCCTGGCGGTAAAGGTGCTCTTAAATCCGCCTCTTCCTGCACCGCTACCTGTTGTCGAAATGATGCCATTTTCACTGGAGTGTGAATTTGGATTGTTACATGCTCGGAACCACCACCAACGTGTCATAAGCGTCAATGTTTTCCTATCCACCTCGTGCTGCACTTGAACTACGGAAATACACCTAAAACTGTATACGCATCCACCAACAGGGCACTAAGGCAAGTATTTACAATAACTGTTGCTAAGAGAAGCTTCCAGCATCGTTTGCAGTATGTATTTCAATTAAAGCTGACAACACTTTCGCAGACAATTTAGAATGTATCAAATTTGTTGGCACGTCAGTTTAAGTTTGAATAACACTGTTAGAAGTTAAAACGTAATATGTTTGTATCATTTGCAAACGATATAGTTCTCAATTACATAGCAATGATTAATACGGTTGTTTAGTTTAATACGTTTGGCCCAGCATCACCACGGATATATAGGAAACACTCTTGATCACTGACTGTTAACGATACTTTTTGAAGCATATGTTAGTTTTTGCTATCCCTTAAATTTGCATTTTTACAAGATTAAATGAAAGGTAGACGTAAGCGTTCTAATTGATGGGTTGTCACTGTTCATAGCGCTTCGACAGTACAAGACTTGTCCACCAACTCTTGTTATAAAACAGGTTAAATATTGTGTATTGTTGTGACTTTGATACATCCGTTGTTGTGACTTCAACTGAGTTTGTGAAGCGTTGCGTTACGCTCGCTTTTGTTTTTAAGACAGATATCTTACTAAATTGAAACCAATCCACAACGGATGATGAAACAACCCCTTATAATTGCAGAAGAGTTCATTCCTAGTTTTGGAGGGGGATTGGGAAATCTATAGCAAAAATAACATAAACTTACTGATTCCAAATACTTCACGCCAAAAACAAATTCTAATACCATAACTTCTATAAATCAGCGAATTCATTGTACGAAAATTGATTATCTCTTTTTTGTTATTATTATCAAATAATAATCATTGAGAAGACAAGGCCACAAAAATTCTCTCACTGTTAACAAAAATGTATTTAAATTTAAAACATATGTATAAAATGATACCCACTAAACTTTGTGTACGTCACCATGCGTCATTAGCCTCAAACAGGACAGATGTTTGAACAATGATACACAGTAGGGGTTCAATCTACCGTTAGTTAGCAATGACAACAGAGGGAGCTCCAACTAAACCAGCGGTCAGTCAATCGAACACCAATTACCGGAAGATAATTAACGGAAGTACAATAACAATGGAATCCACATGGTGCATTTAGAAACATGTTATACAAACTATTTTGTAATAATTGACAGTCACATTGACAATCACTCGCCTATCATTAAAATAACAAGCATGAACATACGCAAAAATCATGCAACTAACGTTAATTTCACAAATTCTGAAACGAAAATTTCGTACATCATATTTCAAATCAGAAGTACATGTGAAAGCGAAAAATAGTTTTATAACTATCAATCATAAAAACATTACTCAAATATTATTAATGTCGATGATGGTGATTAACAGGAATAATTTTTTTATAGGAAAAAAGTATTCTTTTGGGAACAAAGTATTGAAAGCTATAAAAAATACATACAAAAAAATAGAATACAATTTTTAAAAATTTGTGCAAAAAAATTGATTAAGATAACTAAATATTGAACAACTATTGAGAACATAAATCTCAAATCATTTTCAACCAAAACCGACATCATCACGAATAATTCCAAATCAACCCGGGGTGTTTACATCCTGTAGCTCACATCAACCAGCATTTTTAAAGGAGAAAAAAAGGTGGGCATTTGTGCGATGCTGTAAAATTGGCTGTAAGCACGGGTCGATGCGCTTGATTTAAATTCCCATGCCTTTTACCATTTCCTTTAAGCAATTCCTTGCAACTTCCTTGGTTAGTTTGGCGAAGGCTACACTACCCGGACATTGAAATATAAATGCTCAAACATGTTGAAATAAAAATCTAGCTTTCACTTACACCTTACTTGGTAATGGAGAAGGTTTCTAAAAGTATCGAATACATTCGTAATATGTTAAAACAAAAAGAAAGAAGATATATCTGCACTAAGGTAATTTATATCATGTAGAACATGGTAACAGCCAACAATTCATACGCACAAAAATCTTTCATATTTAACCATGTCTGGTTCTTAATCTGGTCAAATGATAATAAAATTATGTTCTTACAAATTGGAATTAAATATAAAAAAACAAGTGAAGACCAAAATAACCCATTGATACCTTTAAATAATTATAATCAGGCTTCGACCTTAATTTGAACTCGTTACTAAGGAGCTCAACAACCACACTATAGTATTAATATTACTAGGTTTGTCAAGTTCTGATCAAGAGAATTGGAGTCTTGTGTAAGTACTGTGCCTGATAATTACAATGACTTTCTCAAATTTGCCATATACTGATAAACGTTAAAAACGTTAAAACTGGTTAAAAACGAGGTATCTTTCAATGTTTTTTTGTACAATAGCTTAACATCCTCGGTAGCAGTATGAGGTAGTAATACCAACCTAGCAAAACATGAGAAAATTCCTCATGAGTAGACATGCCGAAACTCTCAATTTAAGAGTTTAATTTATTTTTAACCGCGACTACCGCTCGGCTGTTGCCGACCCCGGAACGTATAAAATGTTCAATTACATCGAAAACATTCATTATTGCGATTCGCATACAAAATCTATCAATGAGTGTTAGTACACAAACTTAAATATTACACATATAAAACTATAGTGCACATAACTAGCACATTCATTGTTTAGTTGCAAATTGCACAAAACAAAGTCTAGAACGTTACCCACTCGCAAAATTTACATAAATTTGCATGACGAATATACGTCACATTCAGTTGCGACAATGCTGGACTGAACTTAACTTGAAAAAGAAACAAACACAAGTACGTTCAAGATATGTTCGTAGCAAAACAACAGAGCAAAAAACAAAATGAACAGGAAAATATAAATCCAACAAGAAATATAAGTGCGGCTTTATAGATTTATTTTTAACTTGTACTTATATTCATTTCTTGAAAACAAATTTATTTTCAACCGTCAAAGCTTATTTACATATGCATGATATGAGCATACGTAGGAAAATAACATAAATAGATAAATTAAGACATAAAACACATAAACGAAATTGCTACACTGACGCATGAAATAAGTTCAGCAAGTATTATCAAAAATCGTATGATCGAATTCACATTTTTCCCTTTTAATTTAAGCAACGTTCAAAAACAAAAAAATATTATGACAAAGGTTCAGTGAATCAGATAGGATGTCTCTAGGGTAGAACAGTTAATGATTTTTAGAGGCGAGTTGAAATTGGCAGCTCCATATGCTATCTCAAAAGACTAGTATGATTTATATTAGTATTGGAATATCTTCCGTTGTGTACTAATGTTCTCAACAAAATAAAAACAAACACTATAATAGGCTCGATTTCCGTCAACCTGTGTCCCAACCTGCATCATTTACGAAGATACGAAGGATGTTTTGGGTGAACACGAGAAATGTTTACTTTCATATACCTCATCTAGTTATGTTCATACATAATATTCGGTTTCACACAACAGCACACTGATACCTGTATATACCCATCCAAACTATATTACGTTTAGTTTTCCCTGTAAAGCGCACAGCCATAAAGTCGAAACCTTAATGCTTGCATCCCGGTAGAGAAGAATTTTAGTAATTCTTTCTATTTAAACACTTTTAAAACCATTCTTTTAATTATTGGCCAATAATTAACATACATAATTTCAATTCAAATTCACCCACAAATTATCACAGTATCAACATGTTGCAGTTCAACATTTTTCTTCCTGCACGAATTGTTTATACGTATTTTACTTTTTTCTCCTCAGGCCACCGAACGGATAAAACTTATTTCAATAAATCACTGCGTTCGATACTCACAACACCGATTCTACTAATCTGAAACCAATCAGATACAACGATAATGTTACAAATATTTTCAACGAGAAGGCGTCGATTTCGGTAAATCTGTATCAACTTTTTGACTGCACAACTTGATGCCTTAACATGCATTCAAGAAATAAACCGGGAGAACAAGGACGCGTTTTGGCATCCCGGCATTGGAGCTTTTGCAATTTGAGCAACAAATGCTACAGCTCTCGCCAAAATCCTTAACAACACTCTCACTGTCATCATTTTTTTTTCAATCTCTCTCAAACTCTCAGGCATAATGATCATACAGAAGTTTTCGGGATAAATGAACATGGTTTTACCGTTTTGACTTATTTATTTTAATTATAAGCAAAACGCATCAAAATTGAAAGTACACATGTTGGCACAATAAAAGAGCTGGCAAGCTCTACATTGATTTCGATTGTTGAAGATGCATTTAAGGCAGTTCGAACAGGGTTCAGTTGCTAAAAATCCCTTATATAGTAAACTGAATTGCATAAACGAAATAGATTGATGGATGCCGCATTTAGTCTGAAGAACACTGTCCTGTTAATTTCCAAGAAGTCCTGCGGACCATGCGTAGAATGAATAGGATAAAACAACAAGTGCATAGAGAGAAAAGAGAGAACACGAGGGATACGTTTTCAAAAGCATGGGAGAAGAGTTTAAGTTCTCAGTTGATGCAGCAACAGATTAGAGCTGCTCTCACAGTGTTTCTCCATCCGTATCGAACTAGTTTGTAGATAAGGTCAAATTTACAACGGATAAAAATGATTCTAATATTAAATTATTTGTAAATTTGGTAAAAGAGTAGAAAATAGACTAAAAGAGGTCCCAAACTTCGTTTTTTCGGTCGAGGCTACATCTCTTGTGGCTAATCTAATTGGATCATGCTGTCCATCATATGTAGTATAATTCACATGGTAAATTTATATGAAAAAGTATAGTAACCAGCATTCAACCTTCACTGCATGATTAGTTTAAACCGTTATGTATGTTCTTTTAATTGAACCGTTAGCGTTCAAATATTCGAAAAGAATGCGTGTGTCGCGCTTTGCATAGCTTCAGCATTCTCTTTACCGAAAAATTATTACTAGAAAACACGAAAATAGACAGTTTTTTTAAATATTAAATAGAGAATTGTTTGCCGATTGAGAAGGTTTATGCAAATCGCTTAAACGAAAAAAAATGTATCAAGCTTTCACTTTGAGCTTTTGGAGAATGTTTTTCACTCAACCAATTAAAATAGTAGTTATTTCAATAATCCTAGCTAAAAAGAGCTTGTACACTTTCGATTCAAAATCTTTTTGAAGTAATAAACAGTGTGGGACATTTATACAAACGCAAGATGTAACTCATTTGTTAACTTTTTAACTCGTATCTGTGATAATTGAAGAAAATATACAAGTAGAATCCTCGAATAACAAGCACAGTAAGATGCCCCGTTGGGGTAAGATGAACTAGCACGATTTTGGCTCATTAGGCTATTTAAATTTTCGAATTACGCGAAATTTTGTGTGTTACAATTGTAGATACTCAAAAATATCGTGTCCCGGTTGATAACTCCAATTAAAATTATATTAACGGGGTGCGTTATGCACCACTATATTTTGCCCGTCAAATTTAAACTATGCGTGGAAAAGTTTGCTCTGAGAACCTTAACGTCGTTTGTTACTGTATTGGTAGTAGAAAAGAGGGGAGAGAATCGATCTGTGAAAATTTGGGTTACTAGCTTGTCGCCCCGGCGTTGCTCGGTGAAGAAGGAATTGAGAAAAGAATTATAGTTTTTACCCTGTACTCGAAAGTTTTATTTTAATTTGATAGTTGCTATAACGTAATATTTAAAATTGTTGATATTTCATCAACTTCCCCGTGTTGTAAAAACCTCTTTTGATGAATTTACCTTGACGTCTGGTACTGTCACTTTCATTACAGTAGTGGTCAGCCATGCATACATACTTGGGCTAATGTTTATTTTCATTAGTACCGTGTATGAACCATAAATTAGAATAATATTATTGTAAACCCGTAAATTCCTGCGATTAATTATGGTTCTTTGAAAAAACCCATGAAAACTGTAGGTAATGTTTGTTTTGTGCAACAAAAATACATATTTTGTGCATTTTTGCAATGTTTTGTTTTTATGTGAAGCAGTGTAGAATTCGTACGTGTTTGTTTTGTTTGTGTTAGTGAAACTGAGTTTTAATTGCAAAATTTAGATGATTTCATCACAAAAAAGTGATCAAACGAATCTTCAACAACATGTGCAGTGCTTAAACTATATGTGTGGAAAGTTTCAGAACCGACGATTCAGTATTGATCGAGTTTTTAGTGTACACAAAACTCCATATATAAAAAAAAGCTAAAATATGTAGTAGATTTTTCTTGAAAGGACGGCTATAAATCAATGTTATTCGTTGAATGGGGTAATGTCGTACTTCACATTACCTCACATACGCATAATATAAACTTATTTATTAGAGTTGTGTAATTCAGATTCAGATTGATGAATCTGAATGATTCTTTGGGTATTAAAGATTCATGAATCTTTTAATGAGAAATTAATGAATCCCAAAGATTCAACAACCGATGAAAAGTAATGAGCAAAAAAATGGGTAGAGGAACCCCTTTTTTTGTTTTGGTCGCATGATCCACGCCGTTGAAAGAATCATGGAGAATCGTGAAAGCTCCATAAATGATTCATGAAGATTCATCAAGGTTTCGAAAGATTCATAAACGTTTGAAGATTCAAATCCCACAAGAATTCGTCTGAATGAATCTCGCCAAAAGATTCAAAAAGCACAACACTATTCTTCTTCTTGGCGTAACCACCTTGTTGGTCATGCCACTCTCCACCATGTTGGAGAGAGGGTCCGGTCTCGGTTGGGATTCGAGCCCACGCCGTCGAGGTGGTGGTAAGCCCCCGGTCGCTCATGGGCCGTTTTTTCTAACCGGCGCTACCGCTCGGCTGTCGTGAACCACCAACACTATTATCGTTTCCGCAAGCACACTCTCGTTTCCGGGAGGATCCGGACGCAGTTGGAATTCGAACCCGTACCGATCCAGCGGCTGAACCAGACCATCAAAAACTTGCATAACATACAACTAGTGTTGGGTCGTGTGCTACTGTGCTACCCAACACACACAGCACAGTAAAGTGTGGCACCACACACGACACAGAAAAAAATGTGGTACCACAGTAAAGATTTACCAAATAATACAGTCATGACGTTATACCAATAATTTGTATGAACCGTTCTTTGGTTCCTTTGTGTACCAATTCCATTACTACCATAGGATAGGAATAAATTTTCCAGTCTATGGAATTTTAAACATCGTTATTACATAATCCGAACATTATTATTTGTATAACAAACTGCCACCATACGAAAAAAAGGCTACAATTGAAGTGCGATAGGCACAAATATACTTGAAATAAAAACGACAAGAATCTAAAATTCCAAAAGCAGGATTTTCGAATAGATCAGCTTTTAACAACTAATGATTTTAACTTTTTTTTATGATTTTTAGCTTTT
The DNA here is from genome assembly GCF_943734765.1 of Anopheles ziemanni. Classification (NCBI taxonomy): domain Eukaryota; kingdom Metazoa; phylum Arthropoda; class Insecta; order Diptera; family Culicidae; genus Anopheles; species Anopheles ziemanni. Next base: position 58,174,742 of record NC_080706.1, on the reverse strand, counting down.
AACAACTAATGATATGATTGATTGATTATGATTGACCTTATCCGTGTTGTTCCTTAGAAACTGTGTACTAATTTTGTATTGTTCAATTCTGGGATACTTTTGCATCCTTTTGTGACTTTTTTACGCGCAGAGTTACAACACTCTGCACACACTTTTTGAATCTAATATTTTGACCACACTGACCATTTTGAATCGAAAAGGTGTTGTTGAATAAATAGAGACGTTGTGTGACTGTATGACTTTACTGTGCTACCACAAATGCACAGCACAGTAAATTGTGTAAAACACAGTACACAGTAAAAAGTACCACAGTACGGCTCATCGCAAAGTGTTACTTGACCCAACACTACATACAACCTTATTTAGCAAGGTAAGGAATTTCTTTAACTAAGATTGAACCAAGAACATAAAATGAAGTTAGCTAGGACCCCGATGGCATTGGTATGAATTTAAACATGAAACAAACTTTCCTTTCAAACCTATTTTTTTATCTGGATACATTACAGTGGAGGTAAGAGAGATTGGAATCGATAAAGACAGTGAGATATCAGTTATCTAGCGCTCAAATGTGGAAACGCTTGAACTCATGCGAACCCCAGCGCTAAAACTCTAATATTCAAGGTTATTGATGTCAGGTGTTGTCTAACAAAACGGATTAGCTTAATTTTCGTACGCTCTGCACCATGCACAACCGAGGTCCCTGGAGAGAAGTGGCCGATTATTTGTCTCGATGAAATTGCCAAGCGAATTTATCCCAAACAATCGATACACGAACATTTTAATTTAGGCTAGGAAAATTAATAAACTTGAAAAACATACCTGAGATTATGCCATCCATTTGTTTTAATACAGCTTCCAGCAATTCGTTTGCTTCTAGTTCACTGGCAAGCGTTTGCTTTCCCGCTGAAGAAGATGCCATCACGTTCTTTTCTTTATCGTTGTAAAGTTAAAGTATATCTCTACGATTTGCACTCACTTCAATTTGCGTAAAAAAGTTCAATTACGTTTATCAATTAATTTTCAGGACACGTGCGGCATTTTAGCGCATGACATACTATGAGACAAACTTACTAGTGTTTTTTCCTATTTAGAAAATAATGGTTTGTTAACTTATTCGGGTTACGCGAATGCAAAAAGTACAACTGCCAAGACTAAATCCATTCTCAGTTGCGAGTTGCAAGAGTTTTGTTTTCTTTTTCGCTTGTTGTAAGTCAACTCGCGTAATCCGTTTTTTTACCGCTTCCTGTCACTAATCACGACGAAAAAAAAAAAAATAATAACACTCTGCCTGGCATAACGTACGTTGTGCTGTACGTAATGTACGTTGAAATATTCTTTTTGCGTCTAACAAAATGATTATTTTCATGTTACATAAAACATTCCATCACGCAATGCACCGCAATTTTGCCAACTGTACTAGATAGAATGAATACTTTTCCCCATTTGTTTTCAGTATGATTCGACATAAGTTAATTTTTCACTTAATACTGATGATAACATACTTTGCTCCACTATAGATTACAATGTTTGCGGTATATTCATGGCCCAATCATATTGCCGCCACCTGTAGATTTAACATTGGTAATAGTTCCGCAACTTGTTCCTCAAACAACAGTACGGTACATTTTCCATTCGAAAGAGTGAAGATTATAAAGACTAATTTTAACTGTAGCAACTTGTTACTTAATGTCACTACTTAAAACAAATCGGTCGGATGTATGGCTATTTTTCTGGTTTTATGCTGAATAACGTTGGCACACGTTCTGTGTTAGTGGCTCATTCGATCGTATAATTCAAACATTATCCTTCGCGGTGGTCTTTTTTTATGAACTGGACACGGCAGAAGTAAATATTACTAAATCTGGAAAGAAAAACGATTTATTTGTAAACATGTTTCAGTGCTGCTTTACATTCACAGCAAACCTGTCAAATTGGCCCTGGATCGCAGCAAGGGTAGAAACAAAGTGAATAAGTCACTTATAAAAAATCCTCAGATTTATTTACGAGACATCCTAAATGCTTTCTTCCAACAAAGATTTCGCTGGCCGTACGCGGCTGACAATTTATCCGAGATTTCCGGTATTGTAACCTGGATGGAGTCGCGTCTTTCACAGCCGAGTACGAATATAATGGTAAACAGAGGAAACAAGGAAGGGGGAACGTGTAGTGGTATGCGCGATGGACGCGTATGCACCTTATAAAGTAAGACACTTGCGCACGGTCTTGTCTGCCACGAGTCACTGAAACTGATGTGCTATGTTTACGTCTAAACTCAATTCGATATATGTATAATAACCACGGTAATGTTAGATTAAACCAATCACATTAAACAAACTAATGAATGCATTTAACAATAAGCACCGTTCGAAAAACAAACACAAACTGTTGAATTCTTGAAGACAAATTCGATTTGACAACTACATAGTGATGAAATTACCATCGTGCACCCACAAGGGCCAACCACCCAGTGAGTAAAAGGAACTGTGAAGTACTGGAAGAATGACCCAACGAGCCTTCACAATCCAAGGTGTATAAATATAGAAGGTCGCTATATGTCGCTTTGGTAGGGGGGTCTATATGTCGCTTTGGTAGGGGTGCCATAATTGAGTAGTGTTATGTCGAAAGCCCAATCCTTCTCGCTAGGCAGCTCGAAATATCGTCCTAAAAACGTCCTACGCCCAAACAAACGTCCTACTTTTTTGTATGGGGATGAAACAAATGTAGAACGTTTTTCGAGCAGTCGTCCTACTTCATCCTACTCACCATACAAAACTGCTCGATGTTTGTGTCACGTAGGACGTTTTTAAGGACGACTTGCTCGAAATCGCCTAGCGGGTTCTCCATTACCCTTCTCAAATCCCCCATGAATATCCCAATAGTGTTATGTCAAGTCATGAAATGTCATTTTACTCTGGACGACTTCACCTTCAAATTTATACACCTTGTTCGCGAACAACACCGCGTGACTACATTAAAGTAAGCCGTAGACGTTGCGAACTTGTACGCGCGAATAATTTGACAACCAGGCATTGCCTATGTTAAGGAAAGGAAAGGAAGATATCTTCTTATATAGGTTCTCCTTGGGTCTACCGAATATTGAACGTTTATTTGATATATTAATTAAAGAATTATCAATTTCATCTAAAATCTTCAGATAGAAGACAGTGTTTTGAGTGCCCTCCCATAAAGAGCCCGGCCATGGTAAACGTCGTGAAAACGGTGTTGAAGCGAAAAAAAACCGGTTTTTTTCGGGTGAAAATTATTTTTCAACTCTCGTGGCCGTGAGGCTATTGGCGACAGAATTGGTACCGCAAAACGCGGCTACACGAACCGCAAAGATTTTGACGTAAACTTACACGATTTTTGAGTTTGCGGTTGGAGTTTGCGGCTCGTGTAGCAGGCCGGTAAAGCTGTGACCAGGACTTCATTCATCAGGTAAAGTTCCTTTACTTGTTTGGTAAAAGAAAATTTAAATTCGATCCGTTCCATAGAACGAACCTACCCATCCTTTCGATGCAACTGTCAGTTACGGCCTCCATCAAAAATTTTATTTGTTTTGATTTGTTACAAAACAACACATTGTAATTTCAAACAACCTGGATATGTACCATATCAATACCTGCGTTTTCTAATATTATTTTCATTCATCGAAGCCAATATAGAAAAACCATGGGAAAAAAACAGGTAAAATGGGTCGGTGATGTTAAATTGACTTACACTGAAACATAAATGTGTCATTTTATCTTGCTTTCTTACAGAATAATCACAAACAAACCGAATTCCAAACTTGGATTCACAGCAAGTACGCAAGTACCGCAAAACCAAGCTTCTCCATCATCAGACCTCGCTGTATACAGTGTAGTGGCTCAGCAGTATTAGAATTTATAATTAATATTTCTCTCAATCGGGTTTCTTGAAACTAGTATTCAATGAATCTCGGAATAGCTCCTCAAGCAGATTAGTTGAAAACAACCTTATAATCGCATGATACAGTTTCTCAGAACTGGTGCTACCAACATGACCAACAAATGTTACGTTTTTATAAAAGTAAGTACGTTTATGCATGTTTATTCTAGTTTACTACTGTATTTAGGAATAATAACACAGCATCACTTCAGACTAATCTTATAGTTCTATTGTATCTTTTTTAACAATTGATAAGCAATCTAATGATAAGTTTAAACAATCCAACAGCTTGATGATTCCTCAATAGATGATAGATCGGTGACAAACTTTCCGTTGAACCACTCAAAGCATCACACCTTTAGTAATGTTGGAATGACGTTGACACATTTTTGATACAAGTTAAGTTCGGAAACATGCGCATATCGTTTTTAGAAACACATATGTCTTGCCTAACGGACCTGGTAGGACGTATCATGCCAACTTTTCTTCATATGCTTTGCTAAGGATCAGTTTATGCTGACGTTGCATTCAATGCCCATTGTATGAAGGCCGCTGGATCCCGATGCACATCGGTGTTTGGTTCAGTTTGTTTGGTGCTTACTGCTCCTTTCTAGAATCATTGGATCCGTTGAATCCTTGGTCAGGTTACAATCTACAATGGTGACTGGTTGGAATGTGCAGAATCAGTGGTTATTATCATCGTCTAGCCCCCAAGGTGGGGGACAATGTAAACGACTGTGGTTATGATGATAATCGTAATAATGGGCCCTTATCCAAATGTTGGTAGCTTCTCTCTGGTCCCACAATTTCATGATGATTTTGTTTCTTTTGACTTTAGGTTCTTTAATATTGTTATGACTTTTTCCACATGTCACATGTGACATGCACACATGCATGTTCTAGATCGAATCGTTGGATGCATTTTTTACGATTGGATCATTTAGATTCTGCAATCCATGAAAGGTGTTTCGTTGATTTCGTACAAGATTGGCATGCTCTAACTTAATCTTTTCTTTTGACATCATACATGCCATTATGCCCAATGAGACAGTGACTTACGATGGCAAAATTACTCCCACGGTGGCGTGGGTTCGATTCACAAACAAGAATATAATATGGAATATATCTGTATACGCAAACGAAACTGTCTAGTAATACGATCGTTAATCAAGAGAAGAACAATATATTGCGGAAAACCGCGGATGCCCTAAATACAGTTTCAATTTTTGTTTGGTATCTAAACACAATGTTTAAATCATAGGAAAGCTATTATAAACTATCAGAGTTTACAACACAACAATAATACAACAATACAACAATAATATGTATGACATAAGCGGGGGTACGGGACAGCCATGCGGGTATACCGCGTACAACACGGGGCGGGGTGCTTGGAAGGAGTAAGTAATCTACCCCGGGAACCTTCACGAGAAGACTGTCTATCGATGTACGCAAAGTGAAAAGTATGGTATTACATAAGATGTTATTTATACTCTAAAAAATAACAATACCATCTGCTGCTAAAATCTTATTCCTTAAATGTTAACCACTCTCTTGGTAATTTTTTTTTTCATTAAGTGATCAATCCCCCTTTCCAAAAGGAATGTCTTTATCTATTAAAATCACATGTGCAAAAATGCCACTAGTGCGTGTAACTGTTTTAATAAGCTGCTTCCAATTTTACTGAGGAGTGATAAGACTGCCGAAATAATAGAGGAAAATGTAGGGATATCCCTGTTACATACAGTACTTGCCTTAAGATATATGATCGGCGTCCTTCAATAGGTGTGCCAATCGAACTCCACTATCCCTTTGACTGAATCCAAACCGAAAACTGTTTTTGTGAACTGGCTGCCAAGGGGGTCGAAGAGTCTAGTTTCCGTTGATTGATTTACAATTCTGAAAATAAGTTATTACAGTCTCATCCTTCCTTTTTTCAGTTTATTATATTTATCTTATTTGTTTATTTTCGTTTGATTGAATTTTAACATCCGTGTTAATGAACACATCACCTCGAAAGCACGATTCAAACCGTCAAGGGCGCTTTATTCGAAAGTATTTCTTCCCGCAAGAGAAAGTTACATCCCGAGAGCCGGTAAAATACTGTGAGCATCGTGAGCAAACGAGAGATAGATTATTCGCGGAGCAACCACTGCACGTTGGTGAACGCAACGCAATCAAAATAAAACTCTCGGCCTCCTCATTCAAGGTTCGGATGCCTGTTGGTTCAGTTTGGTTGTAGGAGAATCTCAGTCACATACGATCGCGTACAGAAGTAGCAAGTGTCTAGATCTACCGCAGGTAACATTAATCTTGAGTTTTAAAACACCAGTATTGACAGTGTAGTTGTGGTTAACGTATCCCGTAACACTCTCTACTTATAAAGTGTACGGTATGCAGTTTTCGCGGGCGCCTGTTAAAGTCGTCAAGGCCGTGTATACTAGATAAAAATCGTGCCTACGTCAATAGTCTCAATAGTAGTTTTAAAGTGTTTCATTATACGTTAGAACCAGCTGCCGAAATTGTCTAACCAAAGCGTTGCACAACGTGGTTCGCCAAGAGAGTTTCGTGTCTGATGAAGCCGCTTGCCGCCGTGCATCAAAACAAAGAGAGGTCGCAGAACTCTAGTCACAAATACCAAACAGCATCCCACTGGGGGAATGCGCCTTCAACCCACGATTTTACGGCTCCCCTCCGCAAAAAGGTAGAAAGTGGATGGTGAGTCGGTCAACGCGCTTTGAACGGAGCAGGCAGCAGCATAAAGCGAGAGTTTATTCCCTTTGCGAGAGTTTACCCAAAAGTAGGAGCGGGTTAAAAGACTGCAAACGATTCGCAATTGCAGTTTATTGACCGACAAATGAACAATACCGTCGGCAGTCAGCTGATCCACGCTGTGCTGTTTGGTGTGTCTCGGAACCGAATGCGTTGTAGAGGCGAAACGAAGCGTTCATTGATGTGGTGTATGATTCAGTGCGTGCTCTAGCTTCTCGACGCTGATAATTGTTTTTGTATGTTGGTTTTCGTTGAACTGCCACTGCGTATTGCGTACGTGCGTAAAGCAACAGTTGAATTGCAACTGTTTACCTAGTTGGACGCACTTGTTTTTCTGGTGTAAGATATATTCAAACAAACATCCGTTAAGTACTCTACGGTCATTATTCTTTGTCAGATACAACAGAGATAATGTGCAGTACGCTTTACACACCAAGCAACTGGTACGATTAAAGGACTTAGATGCGATAGTGTAGCTTTGTGGTTGTTGCAATTTTAATTATCATTTAAAGTTTTAAAAGGCTAAACACTTACTGATAGTTATTTAAACTTTCCATTCTATTAGCGTATTTTGATGGGCCATCAGAAACAACCTGTTTAGGAACGAACTATTGCCCCAGAATGCACCTACACAAAGCAACTACTGTACACATTCGATGTAAGAGTCCATTAGAGACCGTGGTTAGTTTGATATGACTCACAAAACCTTACACAAATGCTACACTCATATGGAATCACTCTTACGCATATTGGTCCATTGTGTCTGGTCTCCTTTATGGCCTGCAACAGGTCGAGCAGGGTAACACCATAATTGATATTCGTATCTGGTAGCAAAGCGGCTGAACGGCGTCGTACAAGGCAATACGTTTTCACTCCATTAATTGAGTCAGTTAATTGGCACAATAAGCAAGGCGGTGAAAGAACGTGTGTAAAGTTTACATACAAAATTGTCCTTGTTTTATATATATTATCCTTGTTATATATATATATACATGTATATACATAAGATCGATGATTCGATGATCGACACATCGCACATCAACTTGCGCACACAAGGTTTGCCGTTAAATCATTCGTTTAAAACAACCATCTACGTATGGAATATCTACAGTTTCCTGTCCAAACATTCAACCAACATAACAGGTCATGAAGAAAGATGTTCCGCGAAAGATCATGCGTAACGACGCCGCGTAGTTAGAAGTATTCAACAGGTGTTTGAGTGGATTTATCGCTTAAACTTTTAGCATTTATAGCTGTTGAATTGACTTACACGTAGAAAGTCAACTTATTCATAATAAGAAGGAAAGTTTCAACTTATCGCGTTTCGCAGGGGGTTTCCCTTTTAGCTTATCTTTGTTTATCCACGCTGTTAACATACTTATTTTTTAGGCAAATCATAATTAGATCTATTGTTATTTTTTATTAATAAATTTTTTTTTTCATTTCTATTGGAATATTTGAAAAATTATAACAAATTCAAATACACAATATATTTTTGAATGCATAGTCAAAAACATCTGAAATAAGAATGTATTTCAGTTTTCCATTTATACATACACTTTCATACTGTACCGACGTCCAAAACAGCGCCAAGCACAGTGTGCCGTTTATTTTTACTTTACTCTCGTCATCGGCTTTTGAGCAGTTCCGTTGATTTGGTTTCTGTTGATTTGACCGTGAAAATCTTCGGTACAGTTTCTCAGTCACAGTGAGATGTGATAAGCAACCAAAATTGTCTAGCAACAAAATCCTAGCCTATATTCGTACCATGTGGTATCCGTTTTTTCACGATTCAAATGAGTTTCACGTGGAGTCTAATACATAATGATTTTGCTTTTTTCACGTATCGATGCGTTTACAATCTAAAATTGCGCGTAAAATATAAAAACTAAATTTTTCCGAACTATTTAGTTAAGCTCCGTAGTCTGCTAAAATTATACTTATAGGAATGGGTAATTTAGTAACAGAGCAAGTGACGCACCAGCAGAAAACCACTTGGAACTTCGTTCCACACAAGCTCGATGAGTGTCTTTTGTGTAGGTGTTGACATTTGTTTCGAATTGATGCCGATACCAATAGCATTTCATGGTCTAGCTCATTCATTCTTTTGCTCAATTGTATGCACGGCAGGTTAGGCAAACAAACCGTATCTAATATACCTCATAAGGACTTGATATACCTCGATGGACTTTTTCGGTTTTCTTTAAATGCTATACTCCTGATTTCTCTAACTAGAATCAACATGTTTTTAGCTTTTTGAAGGAAAACTTTCAAGCTATAGACCGAGATAAAATTCATGTGGCAGATTTGATTTGATGCATGAGAATATTTATATTTGTGTTGAAATTCAATATTTCATACTGGCAAATGTCACGGTGTCATTGGTATATAATCAGCAGCATGAATTTATTGAGCAACAAGCAAAGAATACTAGATAACAATTTTAAAGCGAATCAAGTAAAAGATGCATTAAAAATTATTTTCAAAACAATTCATTTGCTTCACCTTTTCTTATCTATTGGGAGACTTGAAATTATCGCGATAAGGTTGCATTGCGCTTCGCTATTAAAGAATCTAAATGATTCATCTATAGCAACAAGAAGGATGTTTGTAAATGTACTCTAAATACTGCCGGCAAGATAACGCTGGTGCAATGAATAATGATAGTGAATTTTAAAGTGTTGCCATCAGTTTACTATCGACGTTGCTGTGAACGGCGTGTAATTATACTTTGTTTTTTACTGCGCTTTTTCAGGATCGGCTATTCCTGCACGATGGCTTGCTGTGGGAGCGAAAATAAAGGCACAGGTGAGTCCACAAAATTTCAAAACCCAACTCTTGATTTCTATAACGTGCCGTTCGATTAAATTATGTTGCAAAAATTGAGTGAAGTAATAGTGCATAGAGTGTAGTGTAGATATTTTGAATACATTTTCAAAAGAAAAATGTTGTAGGAATATTTTGTTACCCTGTTTCTGTGCTTGTGTTACAAAACAACTACCAGGTGCGTATTATTATAATGCTCCGTTCTAATTGATGGTCGAGAGATTGCTAGCAGAAGTAATATAGAAAATAAAAGACGATCATTGTTTTCGTTAAGACCTATGTAACTCAGCTTATTGGCACCTGGGCCAATGCACCAATTGCGATCATAACTTACAAAAAGTCAATAACACATTAAGCGCTTCGTCGATCCCGTGGGACCGACAGCGCTCTTTCCCGTATGCCGGCGTCGGTCCACTCGGACCGACAGAGCCTGTTAGGTAGGCCAGCGTTTCTAAGAATCGCCGGCAGAACGAAAAGCAGTGCAATTTGCGCATAGCGCTTAACGTGATAATAACTAGCAAAAAACATATTTTTTCGGATATTAAATAAATGGATGTGTGATCTAGACATAAAGTAGCATTCGATACTGTAGTATGTAAATAAGACCCAGAACGTAGAGATTCCGCGGGGGGTCCGCGACAGCCGAGCGGTAGCGCCGGTTAGAAAATCGGCCCATGAGCGCCGGGGCTCACCACCTCGACGGCGTGGGTTCGAATCCCAACCGAGACCGGACCCTCCCCTGTACGAGAGGACTGACTATCCACGTACAACAGGGAAACAAGTCTCGTAAGCCCTTAACGGGCAGGCATGACCAACAAGGTCGTTACGCCAAGAAGAAGAAGAACGTAGAGATTCATGCCTCCGAATGGAACTGGTCGCATGAATGCTTCTGACCTCGGATCATATAGCGAGTGTAAGTCGTTGTGTAAATTCGCGGTATAATAAGTGCATCGTATCAACCGGTTGTCAGTTGAAAGCGGCCACTGGTAAGCGGTGCAACCATTTTAGAAGCGACTTGATAATTATATTGTAGAATTGCACAGCGCTGCTGGCCATGAGATCCCAAACCGTTGGAGCAGTAGATCAATGCAGTTTAGAACTCAACTACCTAATGGGAGATGCGATGCGAGGTTACTGTCTCGTCATTCGTAGTGTCCGTGAGGTGCTGTTGCCCCAAACACGGCGCTGCCCTACGGACAGCACAAAAAACTTGCACACATGACTAGCACCATACAACTCATGTATTTTTTATTTACTTTTCTACGGGCAAAGTAACGCCAGGCGGCGATGCGTCGCTACTTTGGAATCCAGTTGCTGGTCAGCTGTTGATCGAGCAGTATCGAACCTAGGTTATTTGAAAGTGATCCTCGTGTGTCGTGCTACTTGGTATATTCTTGTGTAGTTTGCTTCGTATGCGTAGGTGTCTCCGACGTTCCGTACATCCCGGAAGAACAAATTCTTCCATACCTGTTGTTACGGCATCGTAAACGAGCATTTCAGAGGCTTCGCATTTGCTCAAACGCTGGAGAACTGTGAAAAACAGAATCATTAGTGTGATGCACGACAGTGTAGCGTGCTGCTCGGTACTCAGTGCTTTGATTTTATTAGCCTACGCCTAAACTCCGAAGGCTTTAATTTCAGCAAATAAGAAGACATCATCGACACGATAGTGATTTACATAATGTCCATGACTCTTCGTCGACATCCAGAGCAGAGCGTTTTTGCCCACAAGTGCCAGTAGCGAGCAAATAAAAGAATTGCACAAACAATCTTGGTCGCGTCCCGGTGTGTTTACTGTTTGTGTAGCCTTGTGTGTTTTGTCAACCATACATTCACGACGTACAATGTCCACCAATGTTCCGGTAGAATCGGTTTTCTTGGACGAATTTGCCCGAATAAAGTTGCCAGCATAAATACTTTGTTCGGCACATTCGGTACAGATTGGATGGTATTATTTTAATGTGATTGCTATCGTTTAGGTACAACCATATCATATGAGAATTTTTTTTTTTACTTTGATTTACGTAAATTGTTGAAATGCGTCGAAAGCTATTTGAATTTTTGTTTGAATAAGCAATTTAGAACAAATCGCCACGCAGTTTGTGTTAGTCATTTACAAATCTTAAACAGCTGTTCTAAAAACTTCTTTTCACTGTTTGAACTATTTAAAAAATTGTATGAAAAACAAATCGAAAAACAAATTACTCATTTTTTTAAAGATAAGCCGCATTTTTTCCGCTCACAAGATGTATATACTGACGAATTTCTTCTTACATCACTATAAGTGAAATTTCATATCACTAATATGCGTTATCGGAAAGAGAAAGTGGACACTACACACACTTTAAATATTATGCATTCACGCCTACGCACACAACTAGTTTGTTACGAATACACATTGGTAAGATAAGATTGTATACAGAATACAACCTTATCTTATGTGGGCTACAGTTTTGATAAGAATATACCTGAGAAAACTTTGAAGAGCGCTCGTTAATTTTAGTGCTGCAGAGCATTTGCTTAGCGTAGAGTGTATCATAAACGGCGATTGCAATGGGCATTTGTTGTGGCAGTTCAGAACGAGTTGTAAAACCTTCTGATGAAGATATTCAACATCCTGCAGAAAGTAAGGGTGCTCAAGTTTGACTTACATTTCCGTAACCTGCCTTTAACTAGGCTCATATGTTTTCTTTTTTCTTCTTGCACAATAGCCGAGCCTCTTAAATATGACCCAAACTTCAGAGGTCCACTTTCAAAGCGCTCCTGCACGGATCTTCCTTGTCTTCTTCTGTTCATCGCATTTCTTGGAGCTTGGGGTTTTGTAGCTCATTATGGTGAGTAAGCTCGTTATGGTAAGTTTATAATTCAAAACATTCACTTAAAAAAACTTTTGGTTTCATTTCATTTAGCCGTACAACATGGTGACCTCAACCGTCTACTTGTGCCAATTGATTCGGATGGACGAAAATGCGGAATTGACAGTGAAGTTCAAGATGCGCCGTATCTCGTATTCTTCAACATTACCGAATGTGCCAAAATCGAAGTGCCCATTTCCGGATGTAAAACAACGCAGGTTCGCCAACAAAATAACAGATCGTGCTTGCATAAAAGCTAATTTGTGTCTTGTTTTTGGCAGGTTTGCGTCAATGAGTGTCCAACGGAAAATATTGATTTCGATATCCAAAGCTGTAACAATGCTGTATTCAGTCAATTTCGCGAAAAGCTTGTTTGCAAAACTAGTGTGAACAAAGGCGATATGAAAACGTGTCAAGACATACAAAAGAAAATTGGCGAGGACCTCTGTGCACAATTTATTCGAAAGAGTACTTCATGTAAGTATCGGAAACAAAGAGTAGATTTAATTTTTCAATTCAATTGACTGAATAATTCAATTCAATTCAAATATGCATTCTCTATCTCCCATCTGGACAATATTTTCGATCGTTTCTGTGTTGATGAACGTTTTATATATTGCTCGTTTCTTCGTACTACTACTGTAACTACTTTCAGTGGCAAACCGGTGTATATCTAACATAGACAAGGAATGCCCACGAGAATCTAAAAAAATACAGACATGCAAGGAAAAACTGGAAATTGGCAATATTTTGCAAGAAAACCCTAGCAAGCTGGAATCATTTTTGGCAAAATACGTCAATAACCTCGTTTCTTTCCTAACAAATGGCAAAGTGTTCCATAAGGTTTGTGTTTAAATTCCTCTATTGTCGTGAAGCGCTATTCAGTAAGTTAGCGCTAGTATTTTGCTAACAAAACTAATAGCTCTTCACTTTAATTCGTCGCGAGCACAACTGATACCGACTTCATGTTCACATTCTAATAGACAAATAAGCTATAATGTTACAGTAACATTATTGATTTCTGTTAATTCATGGCATATGCGCTAGCATTGCAAAAGATCTTTCTGCGCACAGACTCGGCTTATTTTTTGGATTTTTCCATCGTAATACAGCATTATTTTAAACAATTTTTCTCTTCTTTTTTATGTTTCTATCACTACATCATTACGCTACTCGCCTGTACAATGTCAGTTTCGAAACGATGTATTCCCGATGTGGGCACTTTCGCTAATGGGGCTCGTAATATTCAGCAATCGCTAGATGAGGCGATAAAAAATTTGAAACTCTTCATTGGGGTATGTTTCATTTGAAGTAGATGGTAGCTTTTAAGCTATTTAACCAATCATAATAGTCATGTTTACATACCAAACACAATTTCTTAACGTTCAAGCACCTCCATTGAATAAGTTTAATCGCGCGGCCAATCGCGTATTCAGTAATTTTTTTATCTGCTAACCATTTAACTAATCCAGTAGAGATATATCATGCAAATAGTAAAGCTAAATTAATTGATACTTTTTAATAAAATTTTCAGACCAGTCAAATGATCGTTGAAGATATTCTTCAGTCATGGCCGATAATAGTAGGATTCATAGGAATTTCGGTGCTCGCCAGCTTAATTCTTATTACGATGCTCCGTTGGATAGCGAAACCATTGGTGTGGATATCGATCATTGGTGTTATAGCAGCACTCAGCTATGGTGTCTACTACAGCTATCGAGAGTATAAAATAATCATCGCCAACCCGACGGATTCGCACGTTAATGTGTCTCCAAATTTAAGCTCGTTGATTAATTCCTGGTTCAAATCCGATCAGACGTGGCTCATCATACTGATAGTATTGTCAGTATTTTTGGTTATTTTGCTGTTAGTTGTGCTTGTTCTTCGAAAACGAATCGTTATAGCCATCGCGTTGATAAAAGAGGGCAGCAAGTACGTCAATCGAAAAAAAAAAAAAAATCCTCACAATTAAAACTTACACTGTAATGCTTCTTTCTTACAGAGCTGTCAGTGCATGCTATACGTCTGTATTCTTTCCCATAGCTCCATGGTTGCTGCAAGCGGCAGTGTTGGTATTTTCTCTCGTTGTACTGCTCTTCTTGGCTTCGATAGGTGATCCAGTGTACAAAATCGCTGGACTCAACAGCTCCTCCTGTGTGTGCAACAATGGATACAAGGAGGGTGATCTATGTGATCCTATCGTCTTCAATGAAAAATGCTCGAATAGAAACGATCAAACTCGATGCTTGGAAGCAGCATGCCGCTTTATGGAGGTTAAAACACCGCAAATTGTTGGATATTATCATGTAAGCTATCCTGGGTTTCGCTGTAGAATCCATATTACACAGTCTAATCCATGCCTTTTTGTTCCTTTGCTATTCACAGGCGCTGAACGTATTGGGATTCTTCTGGGGTATTTGCTTCGTGTCTGCGTTTAGTGAAATGGTTTTAGCTTTCACATTTGCCACTTGGTACTGGACAAAACCAAAGGCACGAGTACCGTTTTTCGTAATGACACGTGGCATTATGCTAACACTTTTCTATCACTTAGGTACCCTAGCCTTTGGATCTCTGATCATTGCTATATGCAAGATCATACGAGCCTGTTTGGAATACGTTGATCATAAATTAAAAGGGTACGACAACGGAGTAACTAGAGCCATTCTGTGCTGTTGTCGATGTTTTTTCTGGTGTCTCGAAAACTTCCTCAAGTTCTTGAACCAGAACGCGTACATCATGTGTGCAATTTACGGGAAAAATTTTTGCTCCAGTGCCAAGGACGCATTCAGTCTACTGACTCGAAACGTGTTACGTGTAATAGCGCTGGATAAAGTCATGGGATTTTTGTTTTTCCTTTCCAAGCTGGTGCTTTCCTGTGGTATGGCTTCGGTTACATACGTACTCTTTGAAAGCGACATACTTCCAACAACACTGAACTTTTCCTTTGTACCAGCTGTGCTGGTTTTCATCGGAACATTCATCATTGCTTCAATCTTTTTCAGTGTCTACTCTGTTGCCGTGGATACATTGTTTCTGTGTTTCTGTAAGTTTAACAGTTTTTAATTTGCTTATTTGAGTTTCAACGTAAACCTAATTTTTCATTATTTTGAATATAATCGACTTTTACAGTGGAAGACAGTGAGCGTAATGATGGCAGCCCTGAACGACCGTTTTACATGTCTAAAGGACTGTTGAAGATACTCGGAAAGAAAAACGTTCCCACCAAATCGCAACCAAATTAGAGCTATCAGTGAAACAACTACTCATGACGATTGCAGTATTCTGTAAAATCGTCTGATCGTAAACTATCACACGACAAGCGGCCAACCAAATTTACTTTCATGTATTTAGTGATCTGGATGAATACTATATCGTCATTCTAAATCGTATAAGCAAGATGTTAAATCTAAGACCATATTTTATATACTTATACATACGCAACGTATAAAACTGGTGTGATAACAAAAAGCGATTAACAGTGGACATGAAATCATCGTAAGATGAGAAGCGATGTAGACTAGTATGTTCGCAGGAACAAAGAGAAGGCAATATACAATAATTGTATTCAATTATTACCAATACCTCTAAATCCAACTACGCATCGTATTGCGATGTCTTTTTAATAACTTATTTACCGCTAAGAATGAATGATGAACGAGTAGAAGTTTTAAGGAGATAGATTGTTCGATGTTCTATAGATGAAATCGGAAAAGCGACAAGGAAAAGTATTTCAAACGTTTGAAAGCAATCATACATTGCATTGGAAGCGTTATGGTTTATTTGTTACCAGAAATGTAATACAGGAATTGCGAAAATGAATTGTGTCATTACAAAATATTTTGTATCTTTCTACTGTATGTAAACAAGACTTTATTGCATTTAAAGTCACCTAATGTTATTGTCTTAACTTCATTCAACTTAACATGAAATCATTTCACTGTTTTTTGTACCTGGCATATTTTGCTGAAAATTGTTTCTAGTTCTAGTTCTTCATTTGTAACGATTTAAGTTCGCATAAAAAATCGACAAGTTTACCAAGGTAGGTAATTGAAGCCCGGTATTTTTCGACCGCCTTAGCCTTCAATCTAATTAATCCGATCGAATCGAACCTTTGACGTGATATGTATGAAATTATTTTCATAAATTAAAATAACTACAAGACTCTTCAATTGCCGCTCTTCACTTGTGTTTCCAAAAGAGTTGTGTGCGTTCGTTGATGTTATATGTTTCATGTTTTGTTATTTTACTTGTCTAAGCCACTTTTTCATGCAGGTATCTGTTGGGCTGGTATTCAAATAACTGACCAGTTCTATTAGTTTCTTTATATTCAAATTAATTGAGACTTTCAGAACATAGTGTGTCGATTTACGAATTGTAACGCGTTTTGCGATTTAATTTAACGTGTTAATCCGATGGAATGTAAGTTTAAATTATTTGCTATTCATCATACCAGAAAACTATGTTCGTTGCTTGTTTAATTCATTCTATGTTGACTACCGCGATACACCCACGGCTAACGATTGAACAACGTTCTTTTTTTGTCTGGTGGTAGGCAGATCTTTCGGTATGTGTACAACAGCTCACGATTTCTATGTTTTCTGTTTTATTAAGATCCACTAATTCAACACAGTTAATGCTCTAGATTTCCATGTGCACTTCGTCATGTAAGGTTTGGAACTGGTTTGAATGTTGTTGTTTCGTTTGAGAATGTTTTCCATGCTTTCACTGATCTGTTCATTGGTACTAGGTATGTTTTTTTTTAAACTTTCAAGGTACTTGACAGCTTTCCATTTTTACGGTGGGTAGCTGTTGAATCTATGGATCGTCTTTGCATGGAGTAAGAATGACATCGCTCACAATCTTCGCTTTGATGATAAAATGTCGATTAGATAGACCCGCTAATCAGTAGTGGTTTTGTGATGCGAAGTGTGAAATTATGATGTATAGGGGAGAGCATAGATCGTGATGCTTTGATGGCGTTATCCAATTGTTTCTCAGCTCAGTCTCGATTCAACCGTCGATCTCGTTGAATGTACTACTACACGCGTCAAAGGAATTGGGCTCACCACCTCGACGGCGCGGGTTCGTATCCCAACCGATACCGGACCCTCCCCCGTACGAGAGGACTGACTATCCACGTACAACAGGGAAACAAGTTTCGTAAGCCCTTAACGGGCAGGCATGTCCAAGAGGTCGTTACGCCAAGAAGAAGAAGTTGTGTTTTTGACTCCTCCGGCAAGTTTCATATTAAAATATTCATCCGGATATACGATACGATTTATTTTGCGAACACGTATGTTTTTCGAAATGAAACAACATGTTCAGTCATGTCGAAATGAAACAAGTAATGATTTGAAAAGTCATTATTCCAATCCACCTTCCATCCAGCCATATGGTAATTTTTTTTTTTCTATTTGATTGCTTAATGGCACTATGTGACCTTCAAACTTGCATACGTTATTACTGTTTGATATAGACATCAGGCAATACAGTCAGCACATGACACGGTTTGGTTTTGATGATCAATATGTTAAAAAGGACTGATGAAAATGGCTTAAACAAACATGCATGCATGTAGGAAAACATGTTACCAACGAAGACTCCACATAAATATTTGTTTGCCATATCGCTATTTTGACATGTATATTTACTGTCTGTCCTTGGGTTATCGCAGCTGTTCATTACCATGTGTGAGAAATCAATCTACAAAATATGTTATACAGTACGATAAACTAAAATTGGTAAAATTTTCTTCCCAGTTTAGATGTACAACTGTATTACAATATTGTTCGACAGGTTTGGGCTGGGCAGGGGCCCAGCAATGAATTTAAATATGCCTATATGCTTCTCAAAACACCTCTTTGCCAGTAAAATTGCTTTAACTTAGCAGATGACAACATATTCTTCATGAATATAAAAAAATTGAATTTACTTTAGCAAAATGAACATTTAGTGAAACTTTCAATAATTATTCACCAGTTCAGCAATGTAACGAATTTCAAATAGATTGCTTGAAATTGAATTAGATGAATTAAAGACAATTTAAAAGAAATGCTGAAATTTTCTTGCTTTGGCAGGCTTCGGAAATGAGCACAACCGCACTATCGCTCTTTCGCACGGAAGAACTTTCGGAATATGGTTTGAACTAACCGGTTAAACCAAGATAAATACACACTATATATTTCCACTTTGGAGGACAGCTTGCGCCTCGGCCCCATATATATTGTTGCTGGTCATGCCACCAACAACTTACAATTATTCTATGCCAACTTGCTATCTATTCGCCTGGGGAGGGCTTCATTTGGCCCAAATTATGCCCCCTACTCGCCGCAACGTCGCCGTTTTTTCCATGTTTGCGCCTGAAAGTTATGCAATAGGTGGCACATAAATTCAGTTTGAATATTTGAACAGTACTTTCTAACTGTGTTCTGTACGTATTAATCGTATCTACCGGGCTCTTCAATTGTCGTTGCCTTCTGTAACAAAGTGGATTTGCGACCGAATCGCGAAGGTACACGGTTGCGGCGCCAGTCGTTTTCAAAGCGAGACTTTCTCTATACTGTTGACCTTTGGTCCTCGTTTCAAGCGCTTAGGTCCGAGCCGTTACTAGGTCGGACTCAGAGGAAGCGCTGTTAAATCTTGAACCTAGGACTTGGGTTTCTTCACAATACTTGCTTCAATGTCTCTGCTCCGTGCTGTGACTACGTCCGCAGAGGAGATTTAGTTGAAGCCTGAATCTGGACTTCTTCTTGGCGTAACGACCTTGTTGGTCATGCCTGCCCGTTAAGGGCTTACGAGACTTACCCTATTGTACGTGGATAGTCAGGACTCTCGGAAAGGGGGAGGGGGTGGGGGGGAGGGGCGGCGCTCATGGGTCGATTTTCTAACCGGCGCTACCACACGGCTGTCGCGGACCCCAAAATCTGGACTTAAGGAGTTTGGGCTTCTGGATATCGTATCTAATTCGTGACAAAAATATTATCATCGTCGCGCACATCACTTGTATCGATATAGATCGTAATGAATGAAGCGTTCCTGTCTAACTTCAACGATAGATTCAGTATGATGCATATTGCATCACGTGTTGAACGGGTGACGGTACCAACACAACTCGAAGTCATAGAAAGTTGTACATATAAGGTTAGTGCGGGAGTTTTGGCCCACTGGAAAGAAGATTAAAATCTCCGAAGCTGTCATTATTTCAATCCTTCATGCTGTAAGCAGATAGTTCGGCCACCTTGAAATATAAGCAACCACTGCTTAAAAAAAAGGAAGTAATATTTTTCTTAAGCTTTGAGTATTTTTCAGGAATTATCAAAACGTTACTTCAATTTTTTTAACTCGAAAAATAATTTTCATTTCGATATTAAAGTGGGCCGAAATAGATGCAAGGAAATCTGGACTGCTGATTGTCGGAAACTTTCTAGACGAAAATGCGATCATCGTGTAAACAAGGGGATATTAAACTATAAAATTAAAAATTTTATCTCACTTATTTAGCAATGATGAAAGTAAATAATAGTCTCTAAATTATTTTAAAGGTTATTAAAACCATAAAACACATAAAATAAGCACAGGAGCGGGTCCGGTTGGGATATATGTTTCACGTTTTATTATTTTACTTGTCTAAGCTACTTTCTCATGCCAATAGAACTTTGGGGTAGTATTCATTTGAGTGTTGAGTTCTATTATATATTTAGGATGAAGACTTTCAGAAAATAGTGTATCGATTCAAGAATTATAGAATGTTGTTCGCATTTAAAATTGACGTAAAAAACGTCGATACGAATATACGTATGAGTTATTTCCTATTCAACATACCAGCAAACAATGTTCTTTGCCTGTTAATACTCATTATACGTCAGTTACCTCCTTACATCCACGTCTAACGCTTGAACAACTTCCTTCTTTGTCTTGTGATGGACACATTTTTCTATAGACGTATAATAGCTCAGTGTTTCGTATGATCTAATTCAACACCGAAAACGCTATAGATTTACATATGCACTTCGTCAGCTAAGCTTTGAAACTGTTTTGCACGTGTTTTGAATGTTGTTAATTGTATCATTTTATCCACATCTGTCTCAAAAGGTTGATACACCAATGGATGACAGGGACAAACAAAATAAATAAACAGTAGGTACTGTAGGAATTGTGTTTTCCATGTCTCCACCGATCTGTTCATTAGTCTTAGGTAGGGTTTTTTATTATTCGAGTTTTCAAGGTACTTGACGACTTATCCATTTTCACGGTGAGTAGCAGTGGGTCGGTTGATATTTTGAAGGTTAATTAGGTTCACACTTTTTATTGAATACCTGTCATAACAAACAACACGTGAATGATATCTGTAAAAAAGCAACCAACCCTTTATTTGATGTCGAATCTCCAGCACGTCTTGGCACGTCAGAATGGCATTGTCAGTGAATCTTCGCTTTAATGATGAAATGTCGATCAGATAGACCTGCTAATCAATTCTCGCTAATCATTAGTGACTTTGTGATTCGAAGTGTGAAATTATGATATCTAGGGGAGAGACGCTTTACTATCGTCATCAGATCGTTTCTCAGATCAGTCTCGATTCAACTGTCGATCTCGTTGAATGTAGCTCAATATCGGATTAAAGAAGCATACCAAATAGTGAAGTGAAGGTGAATGTCGTGCTCATCGATGCTGGGATTATATTAGGGTGTGTGGAAATTAATAAAAATTAATGTAGTGAACTTGTTTTCGAAATAATGAATATTTATGTCCTACTGAATACTATTGTTGCGATTTCAAAATTCTCAAAACGAATGTTAGTTTTTTTTCCTTTTATATTTTGCGCTCAAATTTTGGTAAAATGCTGTTTGTTTCGATTATCATTGCAAATAGTGGCTTTTTGAACAGCGGCCAGAAGATCCTACTTAGTGAAAACTCAGTATGGCCTTTATTCAGAATGTGCTAAGATAAACGATAAATAGAAACTCAATGCAACGATCCACAACTGTGTATCAATACAAATATTACCATTACGTGTTTTATAATATTTCACCGTATTTAAACCTGCGGTGGGTTCAACGTTACGCGAACGCCGCTGCCCGCGGAGTGCTTAACACTCTCAATAAATCACAAGAAGTACCGTTTTCATGATTTAATGTTATGTTTCTCCTTAGATTCTTGATCACAGGAAAATATTTCTTAAAAAATATTTTAGTAGAATTTAATGACAAAAAAAAAGTGGTTGTAAGCCTTCTGCAGTAAAATAATGAAAGGATAGTGTCGCATAAGATCACTGTGATAATATCTTTAGAATTATTTAAAAAATCCATGGCACTTTTAAAGCGAACGAGCTACAAATTCGAACAACGGAACGAGTTTATTGTATAATTTATTGGATTGACTGAAAACAAGCATGTGTTTGCAGCAAAACAATGGACAGGTTTTGGAATCATTTGTATTTTTTATTCTTCTCTTTCTTCTCCTTTTGCTTCGGCGTACCGTATCGACCGTCTTCTGCCATACCTACCCAAGGGCTTGCCAGATTTTTCCTTTGCGTGGGTTGATAGTTTCACCTTCTCGTAGAAGTGAGGGTCTAGTCTCAGTTGGGTTTTGAACTCACTCGAACAATTATTTCAATATACGTAATCTCAACGTTGTCTGTTTACACGTTATATTAATCTGTACCCCTAAAAAATCAACAGCAGTCCGGCTTTGCGGTCTTTAGGTTACATGTAAGTGATAACAATGATTTTTTGTATATCGTATCTTTTTGATGCACTTCCCTACGAAGTATGTGAAAAATAACGATCAAAATAATCGTCACCAAGTGACCCACGGAACAATAGAGTGGCAAAAACTAGTTCATAGTTATTTTATCAGATACAGTACTGTTAAGTTAAATTAAATTTTTATAGTTAATTTTTAAATTAGCGTCATACAACTTTGCGTACGTGGATAGTCAGATCTATTGTTCAGAGAAGGGTCTGGTCTATGTTGCGATTCGAACATGCCGTCGAGGTGGTGATTTTCTAACCGGCGCTACCCTTATCTCCTTACGTACTGGAGAATTACCTTACTGTCGATAATGTGTTGGTGGAACTATACTAATAAACTTAATTTGCTTAAGCAAATACAGAAATTTGATACATAAAATAGGCTGCCAAAAATCTTATGATACAATAGTTAAAGTCTATGCAATGGTTAAGCACACAAAAAAGAAAATAAGGCAAATCTTTGCTAGAAAGACAAGAAAAATCAGAAATTTCTAAGCTTAAATTGAATTGTTGTCCTGTCAAATTTAGTTCCAGTATAGTTTTTTCCCATATTAAGGGGAAGCAATAAAACAGATTTGGAAATGTTTTGTTGTCATTTCTAGATAATATTCAAAAAACCCATTTTACCAATTTCAATAATGTATTTTAATTTCTAAATTTCTTAGAGTCTTAGTTTGTACCGTTAGGTATGAGTCATAAGAAACCCAATGGCAGTACTCAAGGTAATGAATGGAAACACTCTTTCATCTGTAAATTGTTTTTACCCCCATGAAATCGGAATAAATTTTCTCGCTCAAGGTCCGCATGAATGAAAACTGTCACTAATTTCAATCAAACTAAAGGAATGAGAACTTATAATTTATCGAGATCAAGAAAATTTCCATCCATGTTGTCTCCCTTTTCGATTATTTGTTCTCTTTTTACAAATGTGTTTTGTAATGTGTGACCTTGTACCTCACATATGTTAATACTATTCGATATAGACATCATTAAATACCATCAGCACATGACACGGTTTGGTTTTGATGATCAGTGTTAAAAAGAACACCTTCACTCAACCATTCTATAAAGCTTTTACATAAGGTAAACATGAAAATGGCTTAAACAAACTTTATGCATGTACACGTTACCAACGAAGACTCCACATATATATTTATTTGTCATACCGTCATTTTGACATGTATATTTACTGCCTGTCCTTTGGTTACTGCAGCTGTTCAGTGCCATGTTTGGGCAATCAATACACACGAGATATTAGTCAAAAAGGTGTTAAATTGTAACTTGATGATCATTTCCATTCAGTTATCAATGTATGAGTATGCAATCAAAAGCAGCAAATACCTCTATATTATGTGGCGCTTTAGAAATGTTGCAGTAACATACACAATATGGTTGTACCAACCATTGATTTTTATGATAAAAACTGTCTACTGCTCCAGTACGATAAACTGAAACAGGTTGAGTTTTCTTTCAAAGTTAAATGGAGAACTGTAAAATATTGCTTGGCAAGGCATACCATACCTAGATGAACATCTAGTAAAACATTTAAAAATATTTGAAATGTACAGAATTGAAATTAGATTTTTAGAAATTTGTATAGGTTTTGTTTTCTAGTATTTTAACCACAGTTTGTTTTGTAGTAAAAGACAGTTTAATAGAAATATTGAAATTATCTTCCTTTGGTAGGCTTTGAAAATGAGAAATTCCCACGGATCAAACGGGGTGTTCAACCCTGGTTATAGCCGAGACTCTGGTGAAAATACCGATCCCGGCGTACGCAAACCAAGGCCAAAACTGTCACAGGTGATTGTAACGAGACCGCACTACCAACAGGAAGACCTCAACAATGCGTTCAACTATTTCAAACCTAAATCGAACTTCTATCAAGATGCTCTCGAAAGCATGCGAGAAGTGGATACAAAGTCCTGTATTACTAGTCTGTTTCCCATTTTTCAATGGCTCCCGGAGTACCAATTTCCCACCGACCTTTTGGGTGACATCATTAGTGGCATTACGGTAGGTGTTATGCATATACCGCAGGGCATGGGATATGCACTACTGGCCAACATGCCACCGATAACGGGAATCTACACGGCGTTCTTTCCAGTGTTTATTTACTTCCTGTTTGGCACATCACGGCACAATTCTATGGGTAAGAAAGCATCGGTAATGTACGATCGCTAAGAACATGGCGTACATGTCAACTTTTATTCTATCCGTAGGCACACTAGCGGTCGTCTCAATCATGACTGGTAAAGTGGTGTACAACCATTCCGGAGCCGGATCGAACTATACCAATCTGGAAGTTGGCACTGCACTTTGCTTTATGGTCGGCATAATACAGGTAAAAACTCTCCAGCTCCATCTCTCTCTCCATCAATCGTATATCATGATATGGATTACATTTGCAAAGAAATTTTTGTTCAAAGAGAGATAATAGAGAGAATAGAGTTCTTCCAACTGCTTTTTACCTGCTTTTTATCGGAAAAGGACAGCTGATTTTTTATTTATGATAAACGAAATTCTATTTCAACACACAAAAATGCAAACATCTGATTTCTACACTTGTATCTTTCTTAAAATGCATTTGCTCGAATTCTCTTATTCTTTCTCAACATGTTTGTTTTGCATTCACAATTACTAAATTCAAGGAATACAACATTTGATACCATTATATTATTAACAATATTCAACACATCTCGAAGCTGAGCTATTTTAATTACTGACCGTACGTCAGTAAAACCATGCTATCTACCTAAATATAATTGTAATATATGATTGATTTCAAGTATAATCAAAGAAATTAATCGAAGTCACAAAGAACGAACTTTTACATGATAAAAGAGTGCAAACGAAAATAAGTACATATCAACATTAATGGTTGAAAGTAATACTTTGAAATATTTTATCTTATGTTTATGTTACTTTACGGATTAGAAAATTGATTCTCTATTCAAAATTAGTTTAGTAGTAGTTGAAAATAATTGATTCATCGTATCTCATACTTGCAGCTTGTCATGTGCCTGTTGCGAATGGGCGCCGCATCGTTCCTGCTTTCAGAGGCGCTCGTTTCAGGGTTCACTACTGGTGCGGCCGTTTATGTTTTTACTTCGCAGATGAAGGACATTCTTGGCGTTACCTTACCGCCATTGGGCAGCAGATTTGAAATTGTTAATGTTAGTACGCGCTATATTCTGTTTTTTCGCTCACAGCTATTAATGCCTTTTTTATATTTTAGACATATTATGAACTTGGAAAAAGAATTCCCGACACAAACTTGGTTTGCCTCGGAATTGCAGCAGTGGCAATTATCATATTGTTGATAAATAATGAAATCATCAAGGTTTGAAGGGTTAAGAAAGACGTATTCGCGGCAAAATAATTCAACATTTTTTTTACTTTCAGCCACGGCTAGCGAAACTGTGCATTATACCAATACCGATTCAACTGATACTCGTTGTCAGTGGTACCTTTTTATCAATACAGTACAATTTAAAGGATAGCCTAAAAGTTGTTGGAACCATACCACAGGGGTTGCCCGGTAAATAGTGTTGTACCTAGTGAACTGAATCACATTCGTAAGAAAGAGGTTTTATATGAATAGCTATATATTTTTTCTCTTTTTAGCTCCGCAAATGCCCAACGTTGACATATTTTCTGAAATATTTGTAGAAAGCATCACCGTGGCCGTGGTTGGGTACACCATCTCGGTTTCTCTTGGCATAATTTTTGCCAAGAAAGAAAACTACGAAATCGGCTTTAACCAAGAGCTCTTGGCACTCGGGGCTGGAAACCTTTTCGGATCATTCTTTTCATGTTTCCCGTTTGCCGCTTCTCTGTCACGTGCCGCGATTCAGTATCTAGCTGGTGGAAAAACACAAATTACGGGACTGGTGTCGTGCAGTCTGCTGGCGGTTGTCCTACTGTTCGTTGCATCATTTTTCGAACCACTACCCCGATGCATCCTTGCTAGTATTATCGCCGTTTCGGTGCAAGGGTTACTGATGCAAGTAAAGGATTTGCCACAGTTCTGGCGGCAGGGATTTTTCGACGGCGTCACCTGGGTGCTGACTTTTGTATCCGTCGTGTTCATCTCAATCGATGTTGGATTGATCGTTGGATTCTCGCTTAGTGTTTCGACCATCTTCTTCCGTGCGCTTAAGCCCTATATGTGCAAAATGGGAAATGTTCCAAACTCGGACGTCTATTTGGATATCACCCGCTATGAAGGGGTAAGCAAGAAGGAAATTTCGGTAGTTTTCAATTTCCTGTATTAACTGTGGCAATTCCTTCGTTTTAGCTTATCGAGTTCCGTGGCATCAAAATAATTCACTACAGCGGTGGACTACACTTTGCCTCACGCGCCACCTTTAAAAATACTATCTGCCAGTTCCTGGACATCAACCTAACGGAAGAAATCAAGCGCCATAAGGCAGCTGAGTTTGTTGAGGCAGAGGATGCGGTAAAGTTTTTAGTACTGGACTTCACGGCCCTCAGCTACATTGATCCATCTGCGATCTCGACGTTCAAATCGTTCGTAAAGGAGTTGGAATCGATTAACATACAGACACTTCTGGCCGGATGTTCACCGCTGGTATTTGAGAAAATGAAGAAGTGTAATTTCATTGGCGGTGAAGAAAACTACGTTCGCACTTATCCGACCATTCACGACGCGGTCCACTATGCACAGAAGCAACTGCGACTGCGCACAGGAGGCGCAGTTGAGACGATTCAAGAAGTACGATTGTAATGAATATGTTTATACCGAAAACTCGCTAGGGGAATTATATTTTTGGCTGCTCCAGTGAATAAATGCAATCTAACCTATGATTTGTGTCTTGTTCATTACAATTGCCACTAAGACCGAAAATAGACGGGACGCGTCCGCGTCCCGAATGTAATCGAACATCAGTCAAAATGGCGTCTAATTGTCATTTTACGAATTATCATTTACCCGCGTGGGACGCATCGTCTAGGTAACCACCTGCCATTTTGAACGCGCGTCGCCAGCTTAACCATCACCCATTCAACCAAAGTTACCTACGTAGACGTTCAACCGGACTTCCCGGGTAGTCCATACATTTTGTATGGGAGACTCCGTTTTCCTATAATTCAGACTAAATAACTTTTTATCTAGACGTCGGATCGATTTGAAATTTTCAGTGAAGTTCAATTTTAAAAATTCATTAAGTATGTTAATTTGAGGTTCCAAAAAATGTCACCCTTCACATCTATGACTCAAATCTGTGTAGCTCCAACATTTTAGATAGGAGTTTGAATTTTCTGTATTTCACTTCTGTATATGTAGTATACATATCTTTGATCATTGAAACTGAATTGCTTGAAATTTTTAGAAATTTATTAATTAATTAATTTTTTTCCAAAAATGTTTTAGAAATTTTAAATGTTCAAAAAGGATTGTTTCATTCGGAAACACGAATTCAATAATTTAAACAGTTATGCCTTACGTTTAGGTCTTAAAATCTTAATCTAATATTAAATACAAGTATGCTACACATCATTTGGTTCAGAAAATGTCCATCACAAATACGTTTATTAGTCGCTTCTATTCGACTATGTGTGTAATTTAAAGTACAACAAAAGCTAAGTAAAAGTGAGAGTTATGGAAAAACTCAATCCTTAGAATAGATAAAACCGAACGGACACATAAAAGAATTACCCGGAACACCATTTCCGACGAAAATAGAATTAAATAACGGACAAAACTTTGTTCCCAGTTGCAGCATGAAGATAGTATGAAGCGACTGAGGGTTTATTAATTTTTACAATATTTTATGCAACTTTCCAAAAAATTTCAAGTAGTTGAGTATCTAAGCGCAAAGATATACGATCCGACATATCAATAAAAAGATATTTAGTAATAAGTACAAGAAAACGAAATCTCCCATACAAAATGTATAGACTACCCGAGAATTCCGGTTGAACGTTTGAGGGGTATCAACCGAAAAACGCGAATAAAAATTATGTAAATTCCTTGGAAATTTTTTTTCTCTAGCAAAACGTTAGAAAATGAGTTTTTCTAGGCATTCTAAAATTTACTTTAATCCAATCAAAAGTTATAAAACAAAATTCTAACAACTACCCGGGTAGGCGGATGAACGGGTAACGGTTAAAGAAACTTTATTTTAGGTTTTTAAGAAGAAAAACTCATTCTTTCTTAGCGAGGCAGAATGCTAAAATATTGCTTGGATGTCCAAAAAATACGAAACCAATTGCCATCGTTATATAGCAGTAGTATTGATAGAATCTTTATTTTTATAATTCTCAGCTTCAAAGTCCGGTGATGAGATGAGACAATAAACCCTACATTTTTACAGTGCACGTGTAGCATGCTTTTTACAATCTTTATTTTCGTAATTCTCAGTTTCAAAGTCCCGCGATGAGATGAGGCAATAAACCCTACATTTTTACAGTGCACGTGAAGCATGCTTTTTACAATATGATTCTAAGTGTAAACGGAAATCGAACACGGGTTTACCAAGAGCGAAGCCGTAGTCTTGCCGAGGAACCATAGTACAAAATAGAAGTAACGAAAAAATATCGCTACTTGAATGGTAAACGTTGATTTTGAAGAAACATTTTATTTCGTACTATAAAAGATCATCCCAACCTGGATTCGAACACCTAACCTCTGCACTATGGAGCGAAAAGAGGAAATTGCCAGGATAAAATTCGGAACCAACTGTTTTGCAATTTTTTCATTGTAATATCCTGTAATACTATTATATTACACGAAATTGTGATGTTTCTGGACAATCCCGCCGACAATCCTGCAAAAACCACATAATTTTGGAATTTTCTATGGGTGAATTATTTTTTCAATCATTGTTTTTATATTAACTTAAAGATTTTTTTAAATTTGATATAAAACAAACTAAATTTACTACAAACTTTCATTCAAAATATTGCCATCTGGAAAATAATTGATATTTAAACCATCTAACGCGGACATAACGTCTTCTAACGAAGAGCTACTATCTGAATATTCTGAACTTGTACCATCATCCTCTTGGTTTTGAATTGGCAAGGGACTGCGTCTGGGTAAGGGATTTGGGTAAAAGAGTAAATGAGGCCCCGGCCGCCATGTTTTCGATCGTGGCTACACCTCTTGTGGAGGTTTAAACTGAATGTATGCAATTGGTGATACATTAATTCGTTAAATTCAACCTACGAGTATTTGAACCGTAGTGTGTACCGTTAATTTCGGCTACGCAATCAACCTAAGGGTGCGGTATGAGGGGGGCCCACGGGCCCCCCTTATTTCTCAAAACTATAACAAACTCTCTTTTTCGGTAGACCTAGCGCAGTCCGCTCGCTTCGCTCGCTGCGGGCGCGCCGCCGTTTCCAATTCATTTCTTCGGGTAAACTCATTGTTTCATGCTGTCCACCATGTGTGGTATAGTTTACTTACTAGTAACTTAACATGTAAAAGTATATTAACCCGCATTCAATCTCCACTGGGTGATTAGTTTAAACCGTTATGTTCTTTTAAGCGAACCGTTAGCGTTCAAAAATTCGAAACGAATGCATGTGTCCCGCTTTGCATAGCTTCAGGCGCTTAATGTGAACCAGCAGGAAGAGGAGAATCTAGCCCGGGGCCTCATTTACTCTTTTACCATCCAAGCAGCAAGGTAGCAGAATACACAAGGTATAACAGTTTCACAGTGGGATACAGCCCTGCACGACAAAATCAAACTGTTTTGTTCTGTGTCGTGTTTGTCTGACATGTTCGATGCAGGTTGACAGAGCACCTCCATATGATTGCATGGATTTGATCGTTTTTTTTTTGTCGTGTTTGTCGTGTTTGTCTTGTTCGATAGCTCACAGAGCGCTGTCTTAGGCTCATGTCAGAACAGTCCAACAAACCAGACAAACACGACACTGTCGGAGAGGTGCTCTGCGAATTGTCGTGAAGAACTGTCACTCATCCAAGCAGCAAGGTAGCAGAATACACGAGGTATAACAGTTTCACAGTGGGATACAGCCCTGCACGACAAAATCAAACTGTTTTGTTCTGTGTCGTGTTTGTCTGACATGTTCGATGCAGGTTGACAGAGCACCTCCATATGATTGCATGGATTTGATCGTTTTTTTTTGTCGTGTTTGTCGTGTTTGTCTTGTTCGATAGCTCACAGAGCGCTGCCTAAGATAAGCTTAAAACAATTAACATTTCAAGCTCCATTGCAGAACTTAATCTTCCAAGCAAGTTCTAAGTAGAATACAATGTAGAATGCAATATGGCATGCAACACAATTGCAAGGCAAGATAAAATGCAAAGATGCAACGTAATCACAATCAAAAGCCAAACGGGCATGTACGCATATTGTAACCTGATATTGTTTACCGATAACAAATTCAACCACGGAAACCCAAAATAACTTTGCGCAATAAACCAAATGTTAAAGAAGCAATGCATGCGTAGTTGGGAATGCGTGTTCCCACGCTTTCAAGTGCATACGCCCTTAGGTAGCGTACGACTCGTCTCAATATGACACCGCGAGATAATTCTCACGATTTCGGGTGCACATGCAATCACGCCAATAAACAACATCTTTAGTTCAAGGGCAAAAGAACGTTTAGAAACGCATTCAAATACAATGTATGGATTCCCACACTTTCAGGTAAAATAATGAACCCCAAATTAGGCGAACGAACATGTTCGATCATGATAGGCACGTGTAGGATCATATTAACCAAACTAACCAATCATAATTAAGTAAACAGGAAGTTAGCCAGACAGTAAATCGATATCAAATCTATAAACGACCAATCAAAATTCAGACAAACAAAAGTGTTAAATTCAATATTATTTTCCTTATCAAAATTCTTAGAAATTCAGACATGAACCGTGGGAACCCATTAGAAATAATCCAAAAAGAAATGTTAAACTTAAGGAAGAAATTGTACTATAAATAAAGGGCCAAAGACTGATCGAACAAGTCTCAGTTCAATAGAAGTCTCAGTTGAACAGAAACCTCAGTTCGCGAAGCTCAGTTCCATCCCCGCTCGAAGATGGAGTTACAGACAGTAAAGAAGTTATAGTGAAAAATAGACCAAGGCACAGTTCGATCAGTTTAGGCAACTATAAGAAAGAAACCACACTTGTGTTTTATTTCGGGACAAAGTCTCGGAAAGGAGGAAAGATGGGTTTCTTACAGGTGCATGGTGATCAGTGTGTAATATACTTTAAGTAATAAATCATAATAGAATTTATTTTTAAATTATAGAAAATAGAAAACGATCAAAACTATTTGAAATTATTTATAGCTAGATATTAATTATGGCAAAGGATCAGGTGTATAGATTAAAGGTGTAAGATTAATAGTTTCGTTAAGATAAGGATAGAAGTTAAATTGAACTAGGCAGTCTAGATAAGATAGAACGATAATATATTAGAAAGAGACAGATAGCTGTTTCCCCGTAAATAATAAATTATCCATAAATTTCGATTCAAATAATATATTAATTAAATAGGAGACACTCTCAACAGATAGGTAATTTAAATTAGGTTAGTTTAAGATATGATTTAGGTAGGATAGTACTATTAGTAAACATTAAAAGTAAAAGATAGGATCAAATTGCGCAGCATACTCAAGCGGTCACCTTGCGCGCAATTACGCGGTGCTACCAGGCTTTTGTTCAAATTTATATAAAAACGCGCTACGAACGATGTAAAAATTCATTCGCAATAAAGTTATCGGTGAAGCTCGAACAAGCTTCGAAGTTTAAAAATAAAGTGTTTCTCCTATCCGAGATAAATCATATTACATGGCGACCGTGACGTGGAGCCTGAATCTAAAAAAGTAATAATTATTAAAGTGCAGTTAAGTGAAAATTCTAAGTCCTACGAAAAAGTGGACTTTGCGGATTATTTGGGAGAAAACAAAAAAAAAATTATTAAAATCAGTTAGTGCGAATTCAAAGTCCCATATAAAATTGGACTTAGGCCGAAAAAATAAAAGTATTTTAAAATTCTAAGTCCAATGAAAAAGTGGACTTAGTGGATTGTTTGTGAAAAATCAAAAACCAACTTTGATTAAGTGCAGTGGTGGAAATTTCAAAGTCCCATAAAAAATCGGACTTGGACGCAAAAACAAAAAATTGTGAACAAATTCTAAGTCCCATAAAAACGGGGACTTAGTCGAATTTGGAAAATTTGGTGGAAAAAAAAAAGGACTCAGACGGCAGTGTTAAAATAAAAAAGTGTTTTAGTTGAAGTGAGTGAGCGTAATAGGAGTGAGTGCCATAACGATCATAGAAACAAAAAAAAAAAAAGGACAGCTACAGTCCAGCAAAAGTGAGAGATTTAATCGTGAGTTGGATTATTACTTCGGACACCAACAAATACCGCCTTACCGCGGGACAGCAGTCACCGCCGTAGCGGAACAGTGAAACAAAAAATAATAAAAAAAAAAAAAAAGGACAACATCGTAGCGGCGAACGAGTACATACAACTACCTAGTACCACGTAGCGGCTTCTACCCAGCACCAGCAGGTACCACCCAGCACCAGCGGTATAGGGACAACATTATTTACCACTACCGAGGCAAGAATACGTAAACCCTTAAAGGGCCAAGGTTAGTAGGAAATTTTTTATTATTGTAAATGGGATATTATATTTAAAAAAAAGGGTTCAAAAAAAAATGTGCTACTATTGATATCAGTCAAAAAAAATTTTTTTTTCCGCGTCCTGCTCATTAGTTTTATTTTCCTCCTACACTTTATGTTTTGTCATTTGCCAGCATCAATTGGTGCATGGATGAATTGGAAGAAAAAGTTCGTAGGCTCAAAACATTGGAAATTCGTCTAAGCGATCCAAACAAAAGTCACAGAACGTGTAAACTTACAAGTGATAGGCTACTAGCTACACAAATAGTAGCTGGAATTCAAGCCGATATTATCCAATTGGAAAAAGTTATTAGCGAAGAAGAAGTCAATTCCATAATTCTGCGTTCCCGATATATTTACTCTAACATAATATCTCACATAAACCAACACCTAGGCATAGCTCGAAAACATATAACTTTCAAAACACTTTCCAAACTGGTTATAATTTTCAATAGAATGGCTCAGTTAGATATTAAAGTAGCCACAGCACTCGTACAAGTGTACGATGGTTCCGCTGATAATCTTGATTCTTTTGTAGATTCCGTAACTTTATTAAAAGATTTATCAGGAAGTGTTCAGGAACAAACAATAATTAAATTCGTGAAAACAAGGTTACTGCTTAAAGCAGCCACATTCTCTTCAGTCTCGGCAGCTTGTGAAAAAGTAATAGAAAATGAATCAAGTAATACCTCACAAATCATGCCTGTAAGACATTCCGGTTACGGCAATTATTATAATCAATTCCAACAGCCACCTCACTTTTCAAATAAAAATAGATACCCAAACAGATACCAAAAGTACCAAAACTTTAACCAATCATATTCAAATCGTAACAGATACAACAATAATTATGACCACGGATTTCAAAATAAAAACAGTTACAGAAATCAAAATAACTTTAATAATAGGCAAAACCACAACAACAATAATTACAATAATAGCAGGAGAAATAATTATTCAAACAACCAAAACTTTGCCCCAAGGGACAATAATGATAATAGGCAATTCAATGAATCATCAAATAAGAGAACATATCCAATAGAAACTACACGCGAAGAGGACTCTTTTTTAGAACAAAGAGAACAACCTCATACCGAATGCCAATCCTCACAATAAATCTTACAACAAATAATTCAATATTAGTAAAAATAGATTTATCAAACAACACATACTGCAACCTCCTTATTGATACAGGTGCAGATATTTCACTCCTCAAAATCAACAAAATAAGTAACGTAAAAAGTATTAATGAAAATATGAAAATCAAATTGACAGGCATCAGTAGTAATTCAATCAATACTTTGGGAACAGCCTATGGCAAAATAACTTTTGGAAATACATCATTGTGTCAAGAATTCAATATAATTCCAAGTTCAATAGACCTAAACGTAGACGGCATTTTAGGTAGAGATTTCCTTACGAAATATAAGTGTTTAATAGATTACGAGCATTGGCTCCTTACCTTTACGTGGAAAGGTATAACGATAGAGCACCCAATTGAAGAAGATAAAAAGTATACTTTTACTATCCCTGCTAGAAGTGAATTTATACAAAGTATTTTTTCACCCAAAATCAAGGAAGACTCATTAATACATTGTCAAGAAATACTACCTGGAGTATTTTGTGGAAATTCAATTATTTCAAAGGAATGCCCATATGTAAAGTTCATAAACACAACAGAAAAAGACGTGCGTATAAACAACAAAAATTTCAACCCAACAATAGAACCACTCAAAAACTATACCATTTTTTGTGCTAAACAGAATAAATTGAGTAGTAGTTCCAGATTAAATACCATTCTAGAAAAATTAAATATAAATGACACTCCACAATTTGTTCAAAATGATTTAAAGAAGCTTATATCAGACTTTTCAGAACTATTTTGTCTAGAAAATGATCAAATAACAACAAACAATTTCTATGAACAATCAATTCAACTCAAAGATAATAATCCGTTATTTATACCAAATTATAAGCAGATATATTCTCAAACCAATGAAATAAATGCCCAAGTTAATAAGATGTTCGAAAACCAAATCATAGAACACTCAACGTCCCCATATAATTCACCAATTCTTCTAGTACCAAAAAAATCCCAAGATAGTTCCAAAAGATGGAGATTAGTTGTCGATTTCCGACAACTAAACAAAAAAATTCTTCCTGACAAGTTTCCCCTACCCAGAATAGACACAATATTGGACCAATTGGGGCGAGCCAAATATTTTAGCACCCTCGATCTCATGTCAGGGTTCCATCAAATACCTTTAGAACAAAACTCAAAAAAATACACTGCATTTTCAACTCCCACAGGGCATTATCAATTTACCAGATTACCATTTGGGCTTAATGTAAGTCCCAACAGCTTTCAACGGATGATGGCGATAGCCATGTCAGGCCTGAATCCAGAAATAGCCTTTGTATACATAGACGACATCATTGTCACCGGTTGTACAGAAAATCATCACATTGAAAATTTAAGTAAAGTTTTCAAAAGATTGAAAAATTACAATTTGAAGTTAAATCCGGAGAAATGTAAACTCTTTAAAAGCGAGGTAACATATTTGGGACACAAAATAACGGAAGCCGGAATATATCCAGACGATTCTAAGTACCAAGCAATTAAAAACTATCCAATACCAACTAACGCAGATGAAGTGCGCAGATTTGTTGCCTTTTGCAATTATTATCGAAAATTCATAAATAACTTTGCTAAAATCGCAAAACCATTAAATGATTTACTTAAAAAGGGCACTACTTTCAATTGGACGCAACAATGTCGTCAATCTTTTGATTTATTAAGAGAAAAACTATTGTCGCCCACTGTCTTAAAGTTTCCAGATTTTGAAAAAGATTTCACAATCACGACTGATGCATCAGACTCAGCATGTGGGGCCATTCTTTCTCAAACCTTCAATAACAAAGATCTCCCTATAGCTTACGCCAGTAAAAGTTTTACGAAAGGAGAAAAAAATAAATCAATTATTGAGAAAGAATTAACTGCCATCCATTGGGCAATTAATCACTTTAAACCCTATGTGTACGGCAGAAAATTCAAAATACGAACCGATCACCGCCCACTGACCTATTTATTTGGCATGAAAAACCCTTCATCAAAACTCACTCGAATACGATTAGACCTTGAGGAATATGATTTTGAGTTGGAATATATAAAAGGTAAAAGTAACGTAGGTGCTGATGCACTTTCCAGAATTAAAATAGATTCTGAATATCTAAAACAACAAATACCGACGGTAAAGGACGAAGATGTAATAAGGATGAAAAATAAAACAATACTCAGAGTAAATACTAGAGCAATGAGTAAAGCTCACGACAAGAAAGAAGAAGAAATAGAAGAACAGGAAATTATAAATATACCAACAATATGGGAAACAGATAGGCCATCCCAAGTAAATAAATTATTGAAATTAAAAACTGACATTAAACAAGAAAGCATAGAAATTGGAATTTACAATCATAACGGAATCAAAAAGCTAGGAGGCACGAAATTTAATCTCAATGATGAAAAAGGCCAAAATGGAAGTCTGATTCTCGAATCAGCTCTTCTAGAGTTATGCCAAATCCTGAAGAGATTTAATCGTGACAAAGTAGCCATATCAGTTCATGATCAAATATTTTCGTTATATAGTATCTGTACCATAAAGGAAATCGCAAACAATGCCATTTCCGGTATCGAGATAATAATATTCAAGCCACCTAGGATACTTACCCGAAAATCAGATATAAATAATACAATGAATAATTATCATACGACCCCAACAGGAGGTCACATTGGACAATATAGATTATATTTAAAAATTCGAGAAAAATTTAAATGGCAAAATATGAAGGAAGACATAAAAAAGTTTGTTAATAATTGCGAAGCTTGCAAGAAGCATAAAATTACAAAACACACAAAAGAAAAAGAAACTATTACATCCACACCCGCCAAACCATTCCAAGTTATATCCATTGATACAGTTACGGACTAATAATAATAACAGGTATGCTGTTACAATACAGTGCGACCTGAGTAAATTTGTTGTCATAATACCAATACCCAACAAAGAAGCTAATACAATAGCTAGGGCATTGATTGAAAAATTTATATTGGTATACGGAAGTTTTATGGAATTGAGATCTGACCAAGGACTTGAGTACAATAACGAAATACTAACAAAAATATCGGAGATCCTCAAAATTAAACAAACTTTTGCCACAGCCAGGCCAATAGCCCTGAGACTATTGGATCACTTGAACGAAGCCATAGAAGCTTGAACGAATATTTGAGAACCTTCTCTAATGAGCACCATGATGATTGGGATGACTGGACACAGTTCTATCAATTTGTGTACAACACAACATGTCATACTAATACACAATTCACTCCATTCGAATTAATCTTTGGAAGGTCACCAAATATACCACAAGATGTTTACAATGGCAAAACAGACCCAGTGTATAACATAGAGCAATACTACTATGAGATGAAGTATAAACTACAGAAATCTAATGAGCTCGCACGTGAAAATTTAATAAAAGAAAAAATAAAAAGACAAAGCACTCAGAACCAAAATATAAATCCCATCAAGATAGGGCTAGGCGATCAAGTGTATTTAAAGAACGAAAATAGGAAAAAACTAGATCCTTGCTATATAGGACCATATACAGTTATACAAATAAATGACCCAAACTGTACAATTAAAAATAAAACTACCGCTAAAGAGGTTATAGTGCATAAAAATAGATTAATTAAGAAATGAAAAGTATACGTAATTACACTCATAATCTTCGTTCCATTCCATACACTTTTCATTTTTTTTAAGGGGAAGGATGTAATATACTTTAAGTAATAAATCATAATAGAATTTATTTTTAAATTATAGAAAATAGAAAACGATCAAAACTATTTGAAATTATTTATAGCTAGATATTAATTATGGCAAAGGATCAGGTGTATAGATTAAAGGTGTAAGATTAATAGTTTCGTTAAGATAAGGATAGAAGTTAAATTGAACTAGGCAGTCTAGATAAGATAGAACGATAATATATTAGAAAGAGACAGATAGCTGTTTCCCCGTAAATAATAAATTATCCATAAATTTCGATTCAAATAATATATTAATTAAATAGGAGACACTCTCAACAGATAGGTAATTTAAATAAGGTTAGTTTAAGATATGATTTAGGTAGGATAGTACTATTAGTAAACATTAAAAGTAAAAGATAGGATCAAATTGCGCAGCATACTCAAGCGGTCACCTTGCGCGCAATTACGCGGTGCTACCAGGCTTTTGTTCAAATTTATATAAAAACGCGCTACGAACGATGTAAAAATTCATTCGCAATAAAGTTATCGGTGAAGCTCGAACAAGCTTCGAAGTTTAAAAATAAAGTGTTTCTCCTATCCGAGATAAATCATATTACAAGTGAATTCCACCACGAGTAAAGGGCATTCTACAGTCAGCAGTGAGGCTGCTAATTCGAAGTGTTAGAAGGAGATAGATAATATGCCAAGGCAACCGTGATGCCGGAAGTTCACGTGTAGACATATTATCGTAAGAAAGTGATGTGAAGAAGAATATGAAATATATCAAGGCAACCGTGATGCCGAAAGTTCACGTGTAGATATATTATCATAAGAAATAGGAGAGGAAGAAAATATATAATATATCAGGGCAACCGTGATGCCGGAAGTTCACGCGTAGATATATTATTATATTACACAGAGATATTGTTGAAATGTATGGATCGGATGATTGTAATGCTCTCATAAAAATGTCTTTAATATTGAATTCTCGTTACATTTTACGGGCGTGTTCTCTTCTATCCCTTCTGTAATTTTGTTTCTACCTTCTACTGCTTCCTTTCCTAAGGATCCCAATGGAGCTGGGGCATTTACAATGATTTAACCTACATGCGCAAGAACTTTATGGACAGTAGAAGGCAGGGTGTTTTGTACCAGTTGTAATGATGTATGTAAAACATGTACAGTCGACTCTCGATAATTCGAAGTTGGGGGGACCCAGAAAAAAGTTCGATTTATCGAGAGTTCGAATTATCAAGAGTAGCAGGAAATAAGCAGCTACGGTTGCTGAGTTATGAAATAAGTATGCGAGTATTGATTTACGCTATGCCTTTACCCACCGTTTTCGCTAACTGTTTTTTCTTCACTTTTCTTTGTGCACCTTCCTACAAAGCAGTTGTGCCCCACATATGTCCGTCCGCCCGTCTACATGTAGTTTAATTCGGACGAAAATCTTCGTCCCCATTCAACAGAGTGTTACAGGGCACCCGCAATGTGACGCGTTCTATTACGTTTCAACTTGCTCAGAACTTCGAATTATTGCGAGTTGAGTGGATACAGCTTCGAATTATCGCGTGAAGAGAGCAACCTAGCTTCGAATTTTACTTCGCTTTATCGAGTGTACCAAATCGTATTGTTTTTATTCGAAATAGTGAGAGTTTTCCAAGGGACTACTGATATACTTCGAATTATCGAGAGTTTCGAATTATCGAACGTTTGAATTATCGAGAGTCGACTGTATGTATCTTTGCAATATAGACTAATAGTTTTTGGATTTAAAGGCTGTGAACAGTTGATGGCTATTAAAATATTTCGAAAAGTTTCTATAAGTTCCTTTTCTATTTGCAAAATATTACTGAATTTTTCTATGTTTGAAAAAGCCCGACGACAAACATTCTTAGTTGACATCATTCGGGTTCCTGATTGGTTAGTTTTGAATTGCCCTACTTGCACTTCGGGTGCGTCGGTTTATGTTTACTGCCTGGTGGTTCCTGGTTCCTGGTTCCTGAATTGTTTATAAACTTCCGTATAGGGTTTTCTATCTTGTCTGCAAAAAGCATCTTTCTTGTTGCATCGTTATGCACTCGATTTCGCTCGGCGGTTCTTCCGCTTTCTGTTTATGTTATTGAAAGTTCTTCCGCTTGAAGCGTTCGCGGTGGTCACGCTGTTTGTTATTGTTTGAGCGTGGCTGTGCCTTTACGCGTCGCGATGCGCTTGCGAGTTGCGCTGTTTCGGTTTCGTGCGTTGGACAAAATCTGCTTACGTTTCGTCTTCGAATATATGGGTCAAGTTGGTTTGAGTATGGATGAATTGACATTGTGGTACAAAGTATGCTTGGTTTGAATCGTTCCGATTCCTCTTGTGACATTGTCATCATTTTAAAGCTGTATAGCATAAGCATGCTACAAACCATCCATTTTTTAAATTCAATTCTGTACGAAATGTGAAGTCGAATTTTCGTCGAATTTGAAAAATATAATCCAACAGTGCAGTGGAGATATTTCATAAGATAAATTCTCAAATTTTTGGAATAAATCAATTTTTAGAGAGGATTTGGAATAAATCCATGTTCTAAGTGCTCTACACTGTTCATTTCTGTTGGTTTTGTTCATGTTTTCTTAGTCAGAGTGTCGGTTAAATATGCGAAAAATGTTCCATCAATTAAACTCATGTAAAATGAATAGTTTACCGCCACATTACTTGTTTCATTTAGCTGAATTGTATAAAGAACTAACGTGGTTATTTGGCCTTTGATTTCGTCTACTGTTTGTATAACTTTTCCTTTTGACTCTTTCGCAAACTCGTTCACAATCGGCCTGCAAAACCTAACACTTTGGGGCATCAAGTTTATGATATCTGAATCGTCACTAATGAACGAAAGACGGATAGGCGTTAATGCCTGTACTAGTAAATCACTGTCTGATGCAGTATTTTCTCCGGAACCATGAAACGGTTGATTGTAAATTGCTTGTCCACTAGATCCGTCAATGTCCCACGAGCATAATAATACGACGCTTAGTGAATCACACAAAGAAGATGAAAGGTACCGCAAGATTTCTGCTTTTTGTATTTCAATTATTCTACACGCAGTGAAGATACTTACGGTTTGATGCTTACTTTACTTTCAATGAACTGTAACGCATACCCAATGTTTTCCTTGCAAGAAGCATTGTTTTTCAAAACGGTTATGATATCGTTGATTATAAAGGAAACCATCGTGAAATTATTAAATCAATCTCAGATAGATTACTAGCTTGAAAACTATAAAAATGTTGTTTGTTCTCCAAGGAGCTCAATGACAATTGCTGTTCAAGGTAAAGCTTGAATGGTGTTTTTATAAACGAACGATGGTTTTTTATCTTCTTCTTCTTCTTGGCGTAACGACCTCTTGGTCATGCCTGCCCGTTAAGGGGCTTACGAGACTTGTTTCCCTGTTGTACGTGGATAGTCAGTCCTCTCGTACAAGGGAGGGGGTCCGGTCTCGGTTGGGATATATGTTGGTTATGTTGTTACATTAAAGTTTTAAATAACTAAAACTAAATTTAAACCTAAAGAGTACGTTTAGTACTGTTCCTGTCTAGATGCTAACTGTAACTAACTGCCGTTGAGGTTGCGTTCGCGTTGGTTGCTGCTGTCGTCGGTGAATATTGCTGACGTGGCATCGGCATCGTGGTTGTGAGAATCGTGGAGACCGCTGACGTAGCCCAACGTTCCGTTGAGGTTGTTTTGGGAACGTTGGCGACGACATCTGATCTGTTAGCTGCACATTGCATCTGCTGCACAAGTGCATCTGCGCTTGTGGGTGGTGTAGCGATTTGATTCTTAACTACTCCATCCCCAGAAGAAGCGCGTCTCGAGCTTCTTGACCATAATGTTTTGATAGTTTGTCGTTTAAGCAGAATGATTATAAGGATTGTAATAGAGAAGACTATTAAGATTGCCGTTATAGAGGTATGCTGCTAGAACTTGATCGATTCTAACGTTTCTCGCGTTTCTGTGTGCATTTCATGTAGCTGTGAGACGGTGTAAGCCTTTCGCAGATTGGTTTCTTCTATTTGGTGCTTTTCCAGTGGCACTATTATTGGATGCTTAAAATGCAACTCCTGATTCTCGAAGAGTTGATCTTCTATTATAATGGTGCAGTTGTAGAAAACAATTAGATAATTGCCTCGTAGTGTTATCTGGGGAATTCCGCATGTGCTGCTCATTACGGTGCTTGCTTGCATTGTTTTGATGATTAGTATAACGAAGCGGATTGTCCAGCCGAGCGCGAAGGTAAACTCGACCGAGTGCGTCGTCGTTTCTGACGCGAGAATCTTCACCGAATTTGGAGGTCCGTCGATTTCGGTATCAACGTGTTCGGCCCGTGTTGCGACGTGCCAACAACGGTGCAAACAACGTGTGATACTTTGATCTAAAGTTAAGGGAAACCGAGAACCCGGTCCGCAGCGTGACTTGCCGCTAACGGAGAGGTGTTCCAACGAGTTATCCTTAACTCTTTTTGGACAAGGAGTGTTGGGAATGCTTGTCAGCATGACCGGTCCGAGCCGTGGCTTGCCGACAACGGAGAGGACCACGCAGAAGCGGGAAACTTATTGAATCTTCTAAAGTTCCGTCCGAGCCGTGACTTGCCGACGTCGGAGAGAAGCCTTCACAATTTTCGCAAAGTTCGGGAAGGGATTTACGTGAATTCGGTCTGCAGCGTGACGTGCCGCTGGACAGAGAAAATTCAAGCGTAAGGCGGAAAGGTAGTTTGAGAACTAATTTCGGATGAACTGGAGCGAAAGAATTTCGGGTACTTTTACTCACGAGTGTCCTGGTGAAAATGTCTACTTTATTCAAATTTCTGATTGCTTATATACCAAATTGATTACATTTAGTTAATGAGCGCGAGCAAGATAGAAG
Source organism: Anopheles ziemanni (assembly GCF_943734765.1). Lineage (NCBI taxonomy): Eukaryota > Metazoa > Arthropoda > Insecta > Diptera > Culicidae > Anopheles > Anopheles ziemanni. Next base: position 58,132,293 of record NC_080706.1, on the reverse strand, counting down.
ATCTCGCTCTAATTCCAGATCGCCCCTGCTGCTGGAGAACGTTACACGATTTTCGTTCGCGTCACACGTTCTGTCTCCCTAAACGTTTCACTTTCTCCTAATGAGAAAGCGAGGGTCGCAGCGTCGATCGATATCGACCCACTTGACGCTTCGTCGCTCGATCACATCGATCGCGCGAGATTAACCCTTCATCGCGTGGGGCGTCTGGTTATCGTCACGCTGACGTGACGATCCTGAATATAAAATTTTCCATCGATGGAAACATTGTTATTAATAATCGACCCTTCGGTCTTTCGAGCGCATGCATGCTCGTTTCTTGCGGCACCATGCATTGTCGCCTATTCCTAGAAACGTGGCTTCAATGCACACGATTGTACTCCTACTTCGATATGCACGTATAGTTTTCCATCTGGAAAACATCAAATATTTCGGGTTTTCCTACTTACGTCATTCTCGCATCTTCTTTCTTTGTTATGACCTTCTTTGTCCTAACCTTTCTTGGCTTGTGACGGGAGAATTTTGACCTATGTCTTTTCCCATTTTCTCTACTTTCTTATACATTGTTTTTTCTTTACTCGCGGTCGGGGGTGAAATTTCCTATCCGTTGGTATCACGAACGAAACATATCGTCCGTCCGTAACACCGCCCCTCGTAAAACGCGTATGTTAAGTTTTACGAAACTAACTAACTAACTTAAGTAACTTTAATCGCGACGTTTTAATTATCTATCTGTTATTATGATATTTTGATATTTTGATTGCGCAATGTTAATATTGTTCGTTACTCAATTTGGGATTGATCCTCGCTCTGAGTCGGATGTCGTTGTTCTGCTACAGACGTCGCTACGTTGGAAACCTTTAAGCTACTGCGTCAGGTCATTTTAATCTTGGTTTTCGATGAATTAATTGTATGGAGCTGGTTGATCGTGATTCTCTGCTACCTGCCGTTTGTTGCCGAGATGAAGCTGCCGATGCGTACTTTGGTTGCAGCTGAATATTTGCAATTCCATATTGCTGCTGGCAGGTCTAATCGTCTACTTTACTATTTGTGTTCGAAGATGCTGGACGGAGACGTGACGTTGTCTACTCCGCGTGTCGATACAGATGCTTGATGCGTTTCATAGTCGGATGCTGGTAACTATGTTTAACGTCGATTGATTGTTCTAAGATCGTAGATGACTGTACTTTATTGCTTCTATCGATATTGGCCGCCGATAGTCAATTCGTCTTGTTGTTTTGCTGCCGTCGACGTAAATCTTTCTCTGTGTTAGCCGAAGCTGGGATGCTTTCGATGAAACCGGATGTGTTGTACGGCTCACCGGATGATTGGTGGGTAGCATATCTAAGTCATCATACTTGATACGATTACATCGTTTTATCGGTTCGTAGGTAAGTTGCATCCATAATGAAGTCGGGATCAACGAGATGGATATTAATAGCGGATGGTCCACCTTCTGTTGATCATGTGCAATGACAATGTCGTCATGGCATTGCCGTTGCATAATTTGACACGTCTGCTGTATACGATTCTCGAAGATGTCTCGATGAAAACTTCTTCTCGATCTATTGTTTCTGGCAATCGCGGAAGTCGATGTGATTTTAACGCATCTACGGGTGTAGGTTCTTCGAAGCCTACGGCTGAAGTATCGTGTGGCCACCACGTCTTTAACCGATAACTGCAATGGAACATTTCTCCGATGATAGCGTGCTGCGTCATCTATTGAGCAGCCTTCTGGTACCCATTTTTGCTGAGATGATGTTTCTCAGCATACAAGTTTTTGCTCCTTCTGAATCACTTGTTGTTCAAGACCTGACGCAAAGGTTGACCGACCGTTGAATGTTGCTGCAAGTCGCCAGTTGACTTCAGCGTCGCCGTGTCCAGGATGTCTGATGGTAGCACATGCTGTTGATGCGGCCCTCGTCGTCCAGTGAGTAACTCGATATGATGAACTCCTTATTCGTACAGTCGTGAGCAATCAATCCCTTTAAACTACTTTCAAGAATTGTTTCTAATGCCCTTTATATTTGACATATTCCTATCGTATGATCTTTGACATTTTTCTTCGATGTTTTATCTGTTTAATCATTGTCGAAGATTAATTGTATGCAGTATTTAGGATAATTTTTACTGCATTTTTACTATAAGTGAACTACCTTTTTGATTTTATCTTTTTTAGTTTGTTTTAAATTCCTTTCTAAACTTCTTTTGCAAGAATTTTAAGCACGGTCAGGTATTTTACCGGTTAAGCCGGTGTTGTTTTCTCAATCGTGACTGATTGAGCTTGTTTATACTTGCAATTCAACCTTCCTTTTCCTTTACGAGTATGCCGGTTGCCTAGACCATTCTGCGTCTCAGCTCTTACCTTTACCGGCTCGGAATTGTACTTCATGGTCGATGTAGTTACTAGTAGTTGCACTAGAGGTGTTTTCCTGGAATTAAATCTCTCGAAAGCAGATTTTAGTAGTTTATTTACTTTGAATTATCTGTAATGTTCATAAATCTTATTCCATGTTCTCGTGTCGAAACCCGAGTCACCAATTTTATTTTGTATGCGAACCGCTACTCCCATCAACGAGTAGCTGTTAATGGTGATATCATTGTAATCGTAGGCAATTAATCCTTGCAAGATGCTGCTGATGCAGCTTGCATTTCTCCATTTCCCCATGAACTTGGATTGATGCCTGACCCTTTTTTAGACCTTTTCTTGCCCGTTGTTTCAAGGACGGTACCTTTATGAGTTTCCGCAAGAAGAGCGACAATTTTTTCACTTTCACTTCGCGTCTACCTCAAAATTTCTTGTATTATTGGTTACCCCTGTATCTTTCATTTTGGTTTTAGGGCCCTTTTCGGTGTTCCTTTTCTTACCATCTGTTTTGTTTTTGTTAATCGGGGATAACTTTTTTGCATATCCCTTCTCAAGATGACCCTTCACTGTATCAATGGTCCATTTCATTAATTCAGGGTCCTTGCGGAGCTTGTGCGCAAGGTTTTCAAGCCTACTTATGTTGTAGAAGAGGCTATCGGGAAATTTCTGAATGTCCTTTTTCCACAATAGGCCAACTTTGTAATGCCCATCGACGAATTTCAAAGTTTTCTTTAAAATTTCGTTTGCCCTTTTATCGTCCTCTGCTTCGGGTAATTTCTCGACATGTTTTACCCCGAAATCTTCTACTGAGAAATAATTTGGCATTCTTTTGTTGAGGTCGATATTTTCTTGAATCACCATTACGTGGGGAGTTTTACGACTGATTGATGTTGCTCCGAATATCAACCACTCCAATCGAGTTTTTGAAGCGACCGATTCGCCTGGATATCTGTCTCTACTTTCGGACACCGTCATTAGGTGACTCTGATTCGTACCAATTAGTATGGTGGGGCGAGATTCACCATAGCCTTCGATCGGTAATCCCTTCAAATACTCGTATTTTTCCGAAAGCTCGGTGAAATTCAAAGATTGGTACGGTAGGCTCAAGTTTTGTATGGTTCTTACGTCCTTTATCGAATAGGTTTTCTTCGTAGAACCACGTATCTTAAATGATACTAGTCTGCTTTCGTTATAGCCGGACGTTAGTTCTTGCGTCCATTGTAAACTCAAAGGTTCCTTTTCCCTTTTAGTTTTAACTGTTCAGCGATGCCTTCCTCCATCAATGTTAGACATGCACCTGTATCTAGGAAGGCATATGTACGTACCTTGTGAACACCGTTTATCAGTGATAATACCGGTACGATTTGATAATACGAATCCCTTTGCCCTTTGACAGAGTGATTATTTATAGGAGCCGGAAATACTTCCTTTGGCTGTTCCTTCGGTGGATGCAACAACGGGTGATGTCTTAATTTGCACTCGTTTACGCCGCATACCGTTTTTACGTAACATCGTTTGGTGAGGTGTCCGTACCTCAAACAATTGTAACATGTGTTTGTACCAGACAAGGTTGCCTTTCTTTCAGCTAGCGTTTGTTTTTTGAATTTTTCACATTTCGATAAGGGATGTGCTTGTTTGCATGCTGGGCAGCCCTTGTTGATCGTTTTGTTTCGTACCTCCTTTATTTGAGGTTCTGTTTTTGTCGGTTGGTTCGTCGTCGAACCTTTTTCCTCCGTACGCCTTGCCGGTCGTTCGTGGACGTTTACCGGGCCGCTACACGAACCGCAAACTCCAACCGCGAACTCAAAAACCGTATAAGTTTACGTCAAAATCTTTGCGGTTCGTGTAGCCGCGTTTTGTGGTACCAATTCTGTGAGCCACGCTACACGAGCCGCAAACTCAAAAACTTTGCGGCGCAAAGAGGTTTTTGTTTTTGATTTTTCCGTTAACTCAAAAATCTTCCTTCAAAGCAAACAAAATCTTATTTCAATGCACACAAAAGGTAAAAGATGGATAATCTGTTGATGAATGAAGTGTGGCTAACTACGCTATCGCGGGTCATCGAGTTGAGTACCCAAAACTTGCAACAACGCAACAGGCGTATTGTGCGTAGGCAAGAAGATGGCAACCGTTTGCTGGACAATACTGTAACAGAGCAAGCAAATGAAACTATAATTAACTTTATTCGCATGAAGAAGGAAGATTTTGATGTTCTCAAGTTACATAAAAAGTGGTAGGATAAAATATTTTAATCTTTATCATTAAACTTTTTGAAACTTTTGGATAAAATCAGTTGGTGGGCCGGACTTTGCCGACCCCTGATATATAGCGAATTTATAATTGATATTCTAGCTATATAATGAAAAAATATTACTGTAGTTGCAAAATAAACACGTAAATTTATCACCATATGTTCGATTATTTTGTTTATGAGATTTGTTATGTTTACATTTATTTCTTCTTCATCTTCTTCTTCTGGCGCATTTGAGTTTGCGGTTAGCTGCCAAAAACTTCGCGGGTGCAGTTTTCAGCTCACGGAGCTGAAAAGTTTCTGACGCAAACTTTTCGGTTGTTCCCCTCTTTGCACCGCAAAGTTTTTGAGTTTGCGGGTCGTGTAGCGGGGCTCTTACGTTGCCCTTTTGTTGAGGGTCGTATGTTTTGGCTAGTTTCTGCTCTTCGGCATATGGTTTAAGCCAATTTTCTAGGTCAGTTAAAGTCATGACCTCTGTTTCTGGGTTCGCCGCCTTGGTCGCTTTCACGTATCGAGCTCTTTTTAAATGAAGCGAGTACGGAAGTTTTGCATTTAAATCGGAGACTAAACGATGATCGTTTAGATATCCGGGTCTTTTCATTAACTTGATATTTCGAATCAAGTTCTGAAGCGCCTCGTACATTTCCGATACCAAATTATTGGAATCTTTCTGCAAACGCGTAAGGTCTTTTAGCAGATCCACGTATACCATCTCCGGATCCCCGTACTTTTCTGCCAAGATGGACATTATATCATTTAAATGCTCAGAGTTGCGCAACAGCGGGCGAACGCATTTAAGAGCCGGTCCTACCAATGCTTGATTAACACTAGAACTACCACGTTTTCAACGCAGGCAACTCTACCGCGTCCAGTCAAAATGACTGGTTGTTCAAAGGTAAACATTTTTTAAGATCTGATTATTATTTTCATATAAATTTGAGATTTTAGGTTTTGATGAATGAACTATTGATTGGTTGTAACTGATACAACAAAAGAAAATATTTTTTAACCTAATTTACATTACAATTTACTTGTTAGGTAAAATACAATAGTTTGTAGAGTTCCACATTCAAAGTTTGTTTTTGTTAGTTTCTTCATCATTTCTTTTAACAATTTCAGTTTTTTTAGTTCACATCATTCAACAAAAACTTAACTAAAACTCACATATATTCATTAGCACATACAATTTTTACAAACGTAGTAACACATGGTTTTTGGTTTATTGTTGTTATAATATCCAATTTGACACCATTTTCTTGAAGAATTTAATTGTTCACCTCAGAAATTGTTTTCGAAAGTTCTTCTTTTCCAGAAATGTTTTTTGGAGCTTTCTCAGTTTTTGTCTATATCCACTCCTCTGTAAGCTCTTTTGCTAAATAAAAAAAAGAATCTTTTGCGTGAAATGTTGTAAATGTTGTCAATGTACCGTGAGTGACATATTGCCAGATTTGTATACAACAGATGAAAAAACGGGACATGGTGTCCTTTTTTGTCTTACATAGGCTCGGTAATCCTTTTTTGTTTTCTCTCATTGTGCCAACTAATGAGGTTCGTTTAGGTAGTAATTTTGACGCAAGTGGTATGCTTGTAAAAATTTTTTTAATAGTTACATTTCTTCCTGCCATAGTGTATGGCTCTATGAGTCTGAGCACAGCATACTCCCCTAGGGGTTGAGAGTCTGGTTTCTTATCGTCTTTTCCAAGTTATGGAAACCCATTTAGAACGTATTTTGTTTGCACATCACAGGCCAACCAAAACTTGATGCCAAATCTGTCCGGTTTATTTGGCAAGTATTGTGTAAATCGGCATCTTGATTTCGTTGGAAATAGTTGTTCATCAATTGTTATATTTTCCCTAGGTTTGAAGCAGTTTTGGCTATTCAGAAAAAAACTTTTTCCAAACTATGGATATCATTGCGAATTTATCGGCATTTAGGCGTCCAGATCTTTTTTCTTTGTAATCGAAACGGATATATTGTAATATTTCTTCAAACTCCTTTCGACACATGGTGTTTGCAAATATTGGTGGACCCCATTCTCGGCTCCATAAAGAAGACAACTTAAAATTTTTCATTTCGTAACTTCCATTCTTTCGGTAACTTCCATTCTTTTTTCAACACACGCAATACCTCGGCTTCCGTAAAATCTTTCACATGTTGTATTATTGTATCATCGATGAGAAGTGAAAACGCACTTATTACACTTTCCGTCATGATGTAAATTGATGAAACTGCATACAATTTTTTTTTATCAAAGAGCAAACTCTATATTGCATTTGGTGAATCTATTTCTGATAAAAATGCTAATTTTGATTAAGCATTTTACACAGAAACAAGCTGTTCAACATTCGAACAAAATACCAGTCAAAATGACTGGTTCTGGTAGAGTTGCCCATGACGTAACTTAATTTCAATATTTAAATGAATATTTTATTTTGGAATACAATGCAATGAATATTCCATTGAATGTGTAAAAGTCATGCATTAACATCGGTTGAATTATTTTACCCTAAGAAATAATTACTATTGAATGGTACCGGACCAGTCAAAATGACTGGTCCGGTGTTTCTAGTGTTGAGTCGGTATAAATTTTCCATATCCGAAAAGTTTCCTTCCCTTGTAGTGTCATCATATGTCCGTTTGAACATTGGGCAATCCCGAAAATTTTCACTAAATTTGGGTAACTGCACTAAAGTTTGTCTCTTTAGCATTGTTCCCATTGGCCCTCTTTCTTGAGCCCTGACCAAGCCCCGAACAAAATGAGAATCTTCATTATCCCCTTCGTTTAATGAGGATGCGCGAGAGTTCGTTTTCACCGGCTGTTTTTCCTGAGCCTCCAACGAACTCCTTACGGAAGCAGTTTCCTCTTCTTCAACGTTTGCGTTCGAATTTGCCTTTGATGATTCCCCTTGCTCGACATTGGCCTCTCCTGCTTGCAATCTTTTGATAATATCCAGTAGCTCTTCAACTCGAGCCTCGAGTCTATTGGCATTATATTTTTCGGTTTGGCATCTTGGACATAACCACGATTCAGTTTCTGATGGCTTACGAGTCTTCCTTACGCAATTTAAGTGGAACAAACGATTACAATGGTCACAAGTTAACATTACGGAATCCTCGCCATCTGCTTCTTGACACAGGCGGCAATTGCCGTATGGATTGATTACGAAAGACGGGAAAGGCATGATGATGCCTTTATTTTCCCTCTTTTCGTTTCTTTTACGTACCCTTCTTGGCGTTACGTAAATTTTCCGGGAGCCCTTCGGTTCCCTTCTCCTTGTCCGTTCGGACTATAGATCCTTCCTCAAGGGTCTGAATGAGTTGATAGGAACAATAATAATAAAATAAAATAACCCACTTACCTGTCACTCAAATTCCGGTGAATTTGAAATATCTTCTGTTACTTTTCCTCCTCTTTTGGCCCGCCCTTCGCTGCTGGTAGTGTGGGTTTTACTTCCGAGGGCTGCGCCGCAATCGGTGTGGAATCTTCGCCGGATACTGGTTAGCAGGAACGGCGCCTTTCGCACTTTCGTCACCGATCCTTTAACCCAATATTATAACACTTGGCTCACTTGTCCTTGGTTAATTAGTCTTGCAGGACTTTTTCCCGCTAATGTTTCTTCTTTCGTATGAAAGATTTATATGATCAATGTTCTGGTCGTTTTTTAGGGGTGCGGTAATCGCAATTCCCTATTTGTTGCTGCTACTATGCGTTAAATGGCGTCGTTATCCAAATTATTATTCTATAATAATGATTTGGCCTTGGTGATAAATATCACGCTGAAGGAATTACTAATTCGCACTCTCTCTATTGATGAACTAGAAGTTACTATCTAATTCAGAGAAGTCGAACCTTCACTCTTTTGTCCGTACTTCCAGCACGGACACTTCAGCCGCCTTAAAATGCCGTTATGGCAGTAGTGTGGTCCCCTCGACCGGAGATCTTTTATCCTTACGTAGTCTTGGACCCAACACCAGTAAGAATTCTCCTTTTGAGAATCTTACTTTAACGCACTTCACGTTTTAACTTCACTGGTTAACACTTCACAGGTTAACACTTGAGGATAACCTTTTGTTAATCCTCTTAGCGATATTATCGCAATAGTTTGGTATAAGTTATTTTGGCCGAAATTACGAACACTTCACTAACTTTTCACTAAATGTTTTTAACCTAAAGCTACCTTTTTTGGTGCTTATCACCTTGGCTTCGCCTTTAGGTTATTTAACCGTTTCCCTTTTGGAAACGGCTCACTTTTTTAGGCGACACAACGCCTTACACTTTAGGCTATTCTTTAGGTGATAGCACTCCTTAAGCAACCCGTAGACGTTGCGAACTTGTACGTGCGAACAATTTGACAACCTGGCATTGCCTATGTTAAGGAAAGGAAAGGAAGATTTCCTCTTATATCTTCCTTTCCTTTCCTTTACATAGGCAATGCCTGGTTGTCAAATTGTTCGCGCGTACAAGTTCGCAACGTCTACGGGTTGCTTTACACTTTAGGCTGTTCTTAAGGCGACAGCACACCTTACACTTTAGGCTATTCTTTAGGAGATAGCGCACCCCTTTAGGCTGTTCTTAAGGCGACAGCACACCTTTTAGGAGAATTCGTTCTCCGAGTACAACCGCGCGCGATGTTGTATTCCTCTCTGGAGCCACCATATAACGAAGCGGATTGTCCAGCCGAGCGCGAAGGTAAACTCGACCGAGTGCGTCGTCGTTTCTGACGCGAGAATCTTCACCGGATTTGGAGGTCCGTCGATTTCGGTATCAACGTGTTCGGCCCGTGTTGCGACGTGCCAACAACGGTGCAAACAACGTGTGATACTTTGATCTAAAGTTAAGGGAAACCGAGAACCCGGTCCGCAGCGTGACTTGCCGCTAACGGAGAGGTGTTCCAACGAGTTATCCTTAACTCTTTTTGGACAAGGAGTGTTGGGAATGCTTGTCAGCGTGACCGGTCCGAGCCGTGACTTGCCGACAACGGAGAGGACCACGCAGAAGCGGGAAACTTATTGAATCTTCTAAAGTTCCGTCCGAGCCGTGACTTGCCGACGTCGGAGAGAAGCCTTCACAATTTTCGCAAAGTTCGGGAAGGGATTTACGTGAATTCGGTCTGCAGCGTGACGTGCCGCTGGACAGAGAAAATTCAAGCGTAAGGCGGAAAGGTAGTTTGAGAACTAATTTCGGATGAACTGGAGCGAAAGAATTTCGGGTACTTTTACTCACGAGTGTCCTGGTGAAAATGTCTACTTTATTCAAATTTCTGATTGCTTATATACCAAATTGATTACATTTAGTTAATGAGCGCGAGCAAGATAGAAGATCTCGCTCTAATTCCAGATCTCCCCTGCTGCTGGAGAACGTTACACGATTTTCGTTCGCGTCACACGTTCTGTCTCCCTAAACGTTTCACTTTCTCCTAATGAGAAAGCGAGGGTCGCAGCGTCGATCGATATCGACCCACTTGACGCTTCGTCGCTCGATCACATCGATCGCGCGAGATTAACCCTTCATCGCGTGGGGCGTCTGGTTATCGTCACGCTGACGTGACGATCCTGAATATAAAATTTTCCATCGATGGAAACATTGTTATTAATAATCGACCCTTCGGTCTTTCGAGCTCATGCATGCTCGTTTCTTTCGGCCCCATGCATTGTCGCCTATTCCTAAAAACGTGTCTTCAATGCACACGATTGTACTCCTACTTCGATATGCACGCATAGTTTTCCATCTGGAAAACATCAAATATTTCGGATTTTCCTACTTACGTCATTCTCGCATCTTCTTTCTTTGTTATGACCTTCTTTGTCCTAACCTTTCTTGGCTTGTGACGGGAGAATTTTGACCTATGTCTTTTCCCATTTTCTCTACTTTCTTATACATTGTTTTTTCTTTACTCGCGGTCGGGGGTGAAATTTCCTATCCGTTGGTATCACGAACGAAACATATCGTCCGTCCGTAACACCGCCCCTCGTAAAACGCGTATGTTAAGTTTTACGAAACTAACTAACTAACTTAAGTAACTTTAATCGCGACGTTTTAATTATCTATCTGTTATTATGATATTTTGATATTTTGATTGCGCAATGTTAATATTGTTCGTTACTCAATTTGGGATTGATCCTCGCTCTGAGTCGGATGTCGTTGTTCTGCTACAGACGTCGCTACGTTGGAAACCTTTAAGCTACTGCGTCAGGTCATTTTAATCTTGGTTTTCGATGAATTAATTGTATGGAGCTGGTTGATCGTGATTCTCTGCTACCTGCCGTTTGTTGCCGAGATGAAGCTGCCGATGCGTACTTTGGTTGCAGCTGAATATTTGCAATTCCATATTGCTGCTGGCAGGTCTAATCGTCTACTTTACTATTTGTGTTCGAAGATGCTGGACGGAGACGTGACGTTGTCTACTCCGCGTGTCGATACAGATGCTTGATGCGTTTCATAGTCGGATGCTGGTAACTATGTTTAACGTCGATTGATTGTTCTAAGATCGTAGATGACTGTACTTTATTGCTTCTATCGATATTGGCCGCCGATAGTCAATTCGTCTTGTTGTTTTGCTGCCGTCGACGTAAATCTTTCTCTGTGTTAGCCGAAGCTGGGATGCTTTCGATGAAACCGGATGTGTTGTACGGCTCACCGGATGATTGGTGGGTAGCATATCTAAGTCATCATACTTGATACGATTACATCGTTTTATCGGTTCGTAGGTAAGTTGCATCCATAATGAAGTCGGGATCAACGAGATGGATATTAATAGCGGATGGTCCACCTTCTGTTGATCATGTGCAATGACAATGTCGTCATGGCATTGCCGTTGCATAATTTGACACGTCTGCTGTATACGATTCTCGAAGATGTCTCGATGAAAACTTCTTCTCGATCTATTGTTTCTGGCAATCGCGGAAGTCGATGTGATTTTAACGCATCTACGGGTGTAGGTTCTTCGAAGCCTACGGCTGAAGTATCGTGTGGCCACCACGTCTTTAACCGATAACTGCAATGGAACATTTCTCCGATGATAGCGTGCTGCGTCATCTATTGAGCAGCCTTCTGGTACCCATTTTTGCTGAGATGATGTTTCTCAGCATACAAGTTTTTGCTCCTTCTGAATCACTTGTTGTTCAAGACCTGACGCAAAGGTTGACCGACCGTTGAATGTTGCTGCAAGTCGCCAGTTGACTTCAGCGTCGCCGTGTCCAGGATGTCTGATGGTAGCACATGCTGTTGATGCGGCCCTCGTCGTCCAGTGAGTAACTCGATATGATGAACTCCTTATTCGTACAGTCGTGAGCAATCAATCCCTTTAAACTACTTTCAAGAATTGTTTCTAATGCCCTTTATATTTGACATATTCCTATCGTATGATCTTTGACATTTTTCTTCGATGTTTTATCTGTTTAATCATTGTCGAAGATTAATTGTATGCAGTATTTAGGATAATTTTTACTGCATTTTTACTATAAGTGAACTACCTTTTTGATTTTATCTTTTTTAGTTTGTTTTAAATTCCTTTCTAAACTTCTTTTGCAAGAATTTTAAGCACGGTCAGGTATTTTACCGGTTAAGCCGGTGTTGTTTTCTCAATCGTGACTGATTGAGCTTGTTTATACTTGCAATTCAACCTTCCTTTTCCTTTACGAGTATGCCGGTTGCCTAGACCATTCTGCGTCTCAGCTCTTACCTTTACCGGCTCGGAATTGTACTTCATGGTCGATGTAGTTACTAGTAGTTGCACTAGAGGTGTTTTCCTGGAATTAAATCTCTCGAAAGCAGATTTTAGTAGTTTATTTACTTTGAATTATCTGTAATGTTCATAAATCTTATTCCATGTTCTCGTGTCGAAACCCGAGTCACCAATTTTATTTTGTATGCGAACCGCTACTCCCATCAACGAGTAGCTGTTAATGGTGATATCATTGTAATCGTAGGCAATTAATCCTTGCAAGATGCTGCTGATGCAGCTTGCATTTCTCCATTTCCCCATGAACTTGGATTGATGCCTGACCCTTTTTTAGACCTTTTCTTGCCCGTTGTTTCAAGGACGGTACCTTTATGAGTTTCCGCAAGAAGAGCGACAATTTTTTCACTTTCACTTCGCGTCTACCTCAAAATTTCTTGTATTATTGGTTACCCCTGTATCTTTCATTTTGGTTTTAGGGCCCTTTTCGGTGTTCCTTTTCTTACCATCTGTTTTGTTTTTGTTAATCGGGGATAACTTTTTTGCATATCCCTTCTCAAGATGACCCTTCACTGTATCAATGGTCCATTTCATTAATTCAGGGTCCTTGCGGAGCTTGTGCGCAAGGTTTTCAAGCCTACTTATGTTGTAGAAGAGGCTATCGGGAAATTTCTGAATGTCCTTTTTCCACAATAGGCCAACTTTGTAATGCCCATCGACGAATTTCAAAGTTTTCTTTAAAATTTCGTTTGCCCTTTTATCGTCCTCTGCTTCGGGTAATTTCTCGACATGTTTTACCCCGAAATCTTCTACTGAGAAATAATTTGGCATTCTTTTGTTGAGGTCGATATTTTCTTGAATCACCATTACGTGGGGAGTTTTACGACTGATTGATGTTGCTCCGAATATCAACCACTCCAATCGAGTTTTTGAAGCGACCGATTCGCCTGGATATCTGTCTCTACTTTCGGACACCGTCATTAGGTGACTCTGATTCGTACCAATTAGTATGGTGGGGCGAGATTCACCATAGCCTTCGATCGGTAATCCCTTCAAATACTCGTATTTTTCCGAAAGCTCGGTGAAATTCAAAGATTGGTACGGTAGGCTCAAGTTTTGTATGGTTCTTACGTCCTTTATCGAATAGGTTTTCTTCGTAGAACCACGTATCTTAAATGATACTAGTCTGCTTTCGTTATAGCCGGACGTTAGTTCTTGCGTCCATTGTAAACTCAAAGGTTCCTTTTCCCTTTTAGTTTTAACTGTTCAGCGATGCCTTCCTCCATCAATGTTAGACATGCACCTGTATCTAGGAAGGCATATGTACGTACCTTGTGAACACCGTTTATCAGTGATAATACCGGTACGATTTGATAATACGAATCCCTTTGCCCTTTGACAGAGTGATTATTTATAGGAGCCGGAAATACTTCCTTTGGCTGTTCCTTCGGTGGATGCAACAACGGGTGATGTCTTAATTTGCACTCGTTTACGCCGCATACCGTTTTTACGTAACATCGTTTGGTGAGGTGTCCGTACCTCAAACAATTGTAACATGTGTTTGTACCAGACAAGGTTGCCTTTCTTTCAGCTAGCGTTTGTTTTTTGAATTTTTCACATTTCGATAAGGGATGTGCTTGTTTGCATGCTGGGCAGCCCTTGTTGATCGTTTTGTTTCGTACCTCCTTTATTTGAGGTTCTGTTTTTGTCGGTTGGTTCGTCGTCGAACCTTTTTCCTCCGTACGCCTTGCCGGTCGTTCGTGGACGTTTACCGGGCCGCTACACGAACCGCAAACTCCAACCGCGAACTCAAAAACCGTATAAGTTTACGTCAAAATCTTTGCGGTTCGTGTAGCCGCGTTTTGTGGTACCAATTCTGTGAGCCACGCTACACGAGCCGCAAACTCAAAAACTTTGCGGCGCAAAGAGGTTTTTGTTTTTGATTTTTCCGTTAACTCAAAAATCTTCCTTCAAAGCAAACAAAATCTTATTTCAATGCACACAAAAGGTAAAAGATGGATAATCTGTTGATGAATGAAGTGTGGCTAACTACCCTATCGCGGGTCATCGAGTTGAGTACCCAAAACTTGCAACAACGCAACAGGCGTATTGTGCGTAGGCAAGAAGATGGCAACCGTTTGCTGGACAATACTGTAACAGAGCAAGCAAATGAAACTATAATTAACTTTATTCGCATGAAGAAGGAAGATTTTGATGTTCTCAAGTTACATAAAAAGTGGTAGGATAAAATATTTTAATCTTTATCATTAAACTTTTTGAAACTTTTGGATAAAATCAGTTGGTGGGCCGGACTTTGCCGACCCCTGATATATAGCGAATTTATAATTGATATTCTAGCTATATAATGAAAAAATATTACTGTAGTTGCAAAATAAACACGTAAATTTATCACCATATGTTCGATTATTTTGTTTATGAGATTTGTTATGTTTACATTTATTTCTTCTTCATCTTCTTCTTCTGGCGCATTTGAGTTTGCGGTTAGCTGCCAAAAACTTCGCGGGTGCAGTTTTCAGCTCACGGAGCTGAAAAGTTTCTGACGCAAACTTTTCGGTTGTTCCCCTCTTTGCACCGCAAAGTTTTTGAGTTTGCGGGTCGTGTAGCGGGGCTCTTACGTTGCCCTTTTGTTGAGGGTCGTATGTTTTGGCTAGTTTCTGCTCTTCGGCATATGGTTTAAGCCAATTTTCTAGGTCAGTTAAAGTCATGACCTCTGTTTCTGGGTTCGCCGCCTTGGTCGCTTTCACGTATCGAGCTCTTTTTAAATGAAGCGAGTACGGAAGTTTTGCATTTAAATCGGAGACTAAACGATGATCGTTTAGATATCCGGGTCTTTTCATTAACTTGATATTTCGAATCAAGTTCTGAAGCGCCTCGTACATTTCCGATACCAAATTATTGGAATCTTTCTGCAAACGCGTAAGGTCTTTTAGCAGATCCACGTATACCATCTCCGGATCCCCGTACTTTTCTGCCAAGATGGACATTATATCATTTAAATGCTCAGAGTTGCGCAACAGCGGGCGAACGCATTTAAGAGCCGGTCCTACCAATGCTTGATTAACACTAGAACTACCACGTTTTCAACGCAGGCAACTCTACCGCGTCCAGTCAAAATGACTGGTTGTTCAAAGGTAAACATTTTTTAAGATCTGATTATTATTTTCATATAAATTTGAGATTTTAGGTTTTGATGAATGAACTATTGATTGGTTGTAACTGATACAACAAAAGAAAATATTTTTTAACCTAATTTACATTACAATTTACTTGTTAGGTAAAATACAATAGTTTGTAGAGTTCCACATTCAAAGTTTGTTTTTGTTAGTTTCTTCATCATTTCTTTTAACAATTTCAGTTTTTTTAGTTCACATCATTCAACAAAAACTTAACTAAAACTCACATATATTCATTAGCACATACAATTTTTACAAACGTAGTAACACATGGTTTTTGGTTTATTGTTGTTATAATATCCAATTTGACACCATTTTCTTGAAGAATTTAATTGTTCACCTCAGAAATTGTTTTCGAAAGTTCTTCTTTTCCAGAAATGTTTTTTGGAGCTTTCTCAGTTTTTGTCTATATCCACTCCTCTGTAAGCTCTTTTGCTAAATAAAAAAAAGAATCTTTTGCGTGAAATGTTGTAAATGTTGTCAATGTACCGTGAGTGACATATTGCCAGATTTGTATACAACAGATGAAAAAACGGGACATGGTGTCCTTTTTTGTCTTACATAGGCTCGGTAATCCTTTTTTGTTTTCTCTCATTGTGCCAACTAATGAGGTTCGTTTAGGTAGTAATTTTGACGCAAGTGGTATGCTTGTAAAAATTTTTTTAATAGTTACATTTCTTCCTGCCATAGTGTATGGCTCTATGAGTCTGAGCACAGCATACTCCCCTAGGGGTTGAGAGTCTGGTTTCTTATCGTCTTTTCCAAGTTATGGAAACCCATTTAGAACGTATTTTGTTTGCACATCACAGGCCAACCAAAACTTGATGCCAAATCTGTCCGGTTTATTTGGCAAGTATTGTGTAAATCGGCATCTTGATTTCGTTGGAAATAGTTGTTCATCAATTGTTATATTTTCCCTAGGTTTGAAGCAGTTTTGGCTATTCAGAAAAAAACTTTTTCCAAACTATGGATATCATTGCGAATTTATCGGCATTTAGGCGTCCAGATCTTTTTTCTTTGTAATCGAAACGGATATATTGTAATATTTCTTCAAACTCCTTTCGACACATGGTGTTTGCAAATATTGGTGGACCCCATTCTCGGCTCCATAAAGAAGACAACTTAAAATTTTTCATTTCGTATGCACCCCGTGCATATAGTATTCCCAGAAATATTTTTAATTTTGCTTTCGGTAACTTCCATTCTTTTTTCAACACACGCAATACCTCGGCTTCCGTAAAATCTTTCACATGTTGTATTATTGTATCATCGATGAGAAGTGAAAACGCACTTATTACACTTTCCGTCATGATGTAAATTGATGAAACTGCATACAATTTTTTTTTATCAAAGAGCAAACTCTATATTGCATTTGGTGAATCTATTTCTGATAAAAATGCTAATTTTGATTAAGCATTTTACACAGAAACAAGCTGTTCAACATTCGAACAAAATACCAGTCAAAATGACTGGTTCTGGTAGAGTTGCCCATGACGTAACTTAATTTCAATATTTAAATGAATATTTTATTTTGGAATACAATGCAATGAATATTCCATTGAATGTGTAAAAGTCATGCATTAACATCGGTTGAATTATTTTACCCTAAGAAATAATTACTATTGAATGGTACCGGACCAGTCAAAATGACTGGTCCGGTGTTTCTAGTGTTGAGTCGGTATAAATTTTCCATATCCGAAAAGTTTCCTTCCCTTGTAGTGTCATCATATGTCCGTTTGAACATTGGGCAATCCCGAAAATTTTCACTAAATTTGGGTAACTGCACTAAAGTTTGTCTCTTTAGCATTGTTCCCATTGGCCCTCTTTCTTGAGCCCTGACCAAGCCCCGAACAAAATGAGAATCTTCATTATCCCCTTCGTTTAATGAGGATGCGCGAGAGTTCGTTTTCACCGGCTGTTTTTCCTGAGCCTCCAACGAACTCCTTACGGAAGCAGTTTCCTCTTCTTCAACGTTTGCGTTCGAATTTGCCTTTGATGATTCCCCTTGCTCGACATTGGCCTCTCCTGCTTGCAATCTTTTGATAATATCCAGTAGCTCTTCAACTCGAGCCTCGAGTCTATTGGCATTATATTTTTCGGTTTGGCATCTTGGACATAACCACGATTCAGTTTCTGATGGCTTACGAGTCTTCCTTACGCAATTTAAGTGGAACAAACGATCACAATGGTCACAAGTTAACATTACGGAATCCTCGCCATCTGCTTCTTGACACAGGCGGCAATTGCCGTATGGATTGATTACGAAAGACGGGAAAGGCATGATGTGTGTGTCCATGTGTCGAAAGGAGTTTGAAGAAATATTACAATATATCCGTTTCGATTACAAAGAAAAAAGATCTGGACGCCTAAATGCCGATAAATTCGCAATGATATCCATAGTTTGGAAAAAGTTTTTTTCTGAATAGCCAAAACTGCTTCAAACCTAGGGAAAATATAACAATTGATGAACAACTATTTCCAACGAAATCAAGATACCGATTTACACAATACTTGCCAAATAAACCGGACAGATTTGGCATCAAGTTTTGGTTGGCCTGTGATGTGCAAACAAAATACGTTCTAAATGGGTTTCCATAACTTGGAAAAGACGATAAGAAACCAGACTCTCAACCCCTAGGGGAGTATGCTGTGCTCAGACTCATAGAGCCATACACTATGGCAGGAAGAAATGTAACTATTAAAAAAATTTTTACAAGCATACCACTTGCGTCAAAATTACTACCTAAACGAACCTCATTAGTTGGCACAATGAGAGAAAACAAAAAAGGATTACCGAGCCTATGTAAGACAAAAAAGGACACCATGTCCCGTTTTTTCATCTGTTGTATACAAATCTGGCAATATGTCACTCACGGTACATTTATTTATTTATTTATTTATTTATTTATTTATTTATTTATTTGGTTTAGTGTTTGTCTGGCATAAGCAGCCCTGACAACTTAAAAGTAACTTAAAAATAATTCACAATTTTCACTTGATACAACATAGAGACACATTAGACGCAGAAGAGTCGCAGGAATAACATATTATAGACGTTTTACGCTCGTAGCAACAACAACTTATCTTTAAAATTTGAAGCTGATTGGCTAAAGTCGAAATGTTCCGCGTAGTTATTAAATGTCACAGCCATAGCTTGCAGAGGTGAATTTGCGGCATAGGCTGTCCTGCTAAAAGGAACACGTAGAATGGTCATGTGGCGCAATGGACGTAAGGGGGCATTAAATTGAACCATACTCAAAAGAATCGGAGCATCTATATCGTTTTGAATAATTTTCGCAATGAAGACAGCCTGGGCAACACTACGACGATGCTCCAAAGTTTGGAGACCCAGCAAAAGGCATCGAGTATTATAGTCCAGGGTCTCAGCATTTTGCCAGTTAAGACGTCTAATAACAATTTTTGTGAAGCGGCGTTGTACAGATTCGAGTCTTTTTATCCAAATGTCATGATAAGGTGCCCAGACAACTGAATTAAATTCTAGAGTGGACATTGACAACATTTACAACATTTCACGCAAAAGATTCTTTTTTTTATTTAGCAAAAGAGCTTACAGAGGAGTGGATAGAGACAAAAACTGAGAAAGCTCCAAAAAAACATCTCTGGAAAAGAAGAACTTTCGAAAACAATTTCTGAGGTGAACAATTAAATTCTTCAAGAAAATGGTGTCAAATTGGATATTACAGCGTTTTACAGCTCACCTAGCAATCGGGGCAGTGTATGTAGAACATCAAGAATGATAGCCTACTGGAGAGTATTTGATGTAGAATAGCAAAACCCACAAGTAGCAACACAAACGGGTTAGTAGAAAAATCATCACTTTCTAGGATCTACCAGAATGAAAGTTGTCTCATGGATGTTTGAAGTAGAGACGACCAGTTGAAAGGTACAGGATAAGGTAGGCTATGATCGCTTTTTCGCATCAGAAAACGAGCGCGAATCACAAAAATCCTCGCAAAAGTATGTTTTCGACCGGAAAGCGATTTTCCCCTACTTTTACCTGCACCCCTCGACTGGTCGTGCCTACTTCGAACATCCACGCGACAACTTTCATTCTGGTAGATCCTAGAAAGTGATGGATATTCTACTTACTGGTTTGTGTTGCCACTTGTGGGTTTTGCTACTCTACATCAAATACTCTGCAGTAGGCTATCATTCTTGATGTTCTACATACACTGCCCCGGTTGCTAGGTGAGATGTAAAACGCTGTATAACAACAATGAACCAAAAACCATGTGTTACTACGTTTGTAAAAATTGTATGTGCTAATGAATATATTCTGGGGGTCCGCGACAGCCGAGCGGTAGCGCTGGTTAGAAAATCGGCCCATGAGCGCCGGGGCTCACCACCTCGACGGCGTGGGTTCGAATCCCAACAGCGACCGGACCCTCCCCTGTACGAGAGGACTGACTATCCACGTACAACAGGGAAACAAGTCTCGTAAGCCCTTAACGGGCAGGCATGACCAAGAGGTCGTTACGCCAAGGAGAAGAATGAATATATGTGAGTTTTAGTTAAGTTTTTGTTGAATGATGTGAACTAAAAAAACTGAAATTGTTAAAAGAAATGATGAAGCAACTAACAAAAACAAACTTTGAATGTGGAACTCTACAAACTATTGTATTTTACCTAACAAGTAAATTGTAATGTAAATTAGGTTAAAAAATATTTTCTTTTGTGGTATCAGTTACAACTAATCAATAGTTCATTCATCAAAACCTAAAATCTCAAATTTATATGAAAATAATAATCAGATCTTAAAAAATGTTTACTTTTGAACAACCAGTCATTTTGACTGGACGCGGTAGAGTTGCCTGCGTTGAAAACGTGGTAGTTCTAGTGTTAACCGCATTGCCGCACTCGAAGCGTGCAGTGTCGCCCCCACTCAAATCGATTATTCCGATCCACCGCTTTATTTGACACCTATTATATGACACCCATTTTCAAAAAGGGTAACATTGGTCAGGTCGAAAACTACCGTGGGATAACGTCTTTGTGTGTGCTTGCTAAAGTCTTCGAACTAATCATACACGAGGCACTGATGAATGCGTGTAAAAGTATTATCTCACCTCTTCAGCACGGCTTTCTTCCGAAGAGGTCAGTGTCGACGAATTTGGTTGAATTCGTTGATAAGTGTATTGCGGCTTTTGGGCAAGGAAACCAGGTTGATGCTGTGTACTCGGACTTCAAGTCAGCGTTCGATCGGGTTAATCACCAAGTGTTGTAACTACAACTTTTGGATAGCAAAAAGGTTCGAGGCGAATAACTATTTTAGACTTAGTCCACTGACTGGTCAAAATTCGGTTTATTCACTCGTTTTCCAGATCCAAATTTTTTTTTTTTTTTTTTGTTTTAATTTTAGAGATTTTGACCTATTCGGTCATTCATCTCTTATTTCCAGATCCAAAAAAACCCCAGTCCCTTTCGGGTTTCCCTTTTATATTGCCTCCCGTGCGCCCCTGTGGGCTCTGGTTCAAACTTTTGAACTATTAGTCCCGAGTGTATAGCGTTCCTGGTCTCTCTCCTCACTTCTCACGCTCGCATGCAGCCCTGTCGTTTTGACATCGTCTCCCCGAATAATCGATCAATGTATTGCTCGACTTATTGCCCTGTCTCGGCTGTCATGCGGACCTCGTGTTGCTTCCTGAACTGGAACAGGTGAGGGACTGTTTACGTTGGGTCCTACACTATACCTATAACTTATTTGCAGCGTCCTGACTGTTGGATACCGCCACGTCCAAAACTGCCAGCTTCGTAGCTGGTCGCTCCCAAACACCGCTGGACGTCCGCACACTCGCTCGTCTCACCTGACCATCTTTCGACCTAGTCACCCCCACTACTCGTCCTCTGGGCCACGTATTTCGGGGAAGGTTGGCGTCCACAATCAACACGATATCTCCTTCGGCGATCGGTTTCACCGGCTTGAACCACTTGGTACGGCGAGTCAGTGTCGGCAAATACTCTGCTATCCATTTGCGCCAGAAAATATCGGCCATCAACTGCGTCGTTCTCCAGGATGCTTTCAGGGCGGCTGCGTTGTCATCGTACTTTGTTGGTGGTTTGTCTACCGTGGGGCTCCCGAGTAGAAAGTGGTTGGGAGTTAGTGGTGGCTCTGAAAAATCATCCAATGGTAAGTACGTTAGTGGACGTGAGTTGATGATCATTTCTATCTTTGCTAGTGCCGTGATTAGTATCTCATCCGTGGGATGCCGTGGAAGACGAAGTTCGCAGATGTTCTTCTTGACCGACTGCACCAGCCGTTCCCAACACCCTCCGAAGTGCGGTGCTGCGGGTGGATTAAATTTCCATGTAAGCGATGGCGAAGTGAACTCTTCCGCTAATTTGTCGAGGCTAACGTTCAACATCGCTTCTTTCAGCTCACGAGCCGCTCCGACAAAGTTCGTCCCGCAGTCAGACAGTATTTCTACTGGCGCTCCACGCTTGGCGATGAATCTGCGGACTGCGAGGATACAGGATGATGTGGACAACGTGTGCGTCACTTCAAGATGGATAGCGCGCGTAGTTAAGCAGGTGAAGAGAACACCCCATCTTTTCTCGACTCGCCGACCCACCGCTACATCCATGGGTCCGAAGTAATCTACTCCGGTGAACGTGAAGGCACGTTGGTGAGCTGCTATTCCTCTGGAATGTTTGCCATTTCTGGTGGCATGGGCATTGCAGTACGAACCTTGCATAGCTGACACGAACGGCGCATTCGATCGAATTCGGAACGCAAGCGAGGTATTTGGAACCTCTCTCGAATCGCGTTAAGTGCTGCCTGGTTGATGGTATCGTTGGTGGTAACGTTCCAGCAGTAGTGTGGTAACCCGATGTCCTCTCGGCAGGATAATGGGACGCTTAGTGTCCTCACTGATCCACGGGCAGTTCATTAACCGTCCCCGTGATCTCATCACATCGTGTTCGTCCATCTCCGGGGAAAGTTGGTATATGGAGCTGTCTTTCTGTACCACTCGTCTAAGGCCTCCATTTTCGCCGTGATGTCTAAGTTGCGCCACTTCTTCGGGAAAGCCTTCACTCTGTACCAGTCGAAAGATTACTCGCTCTGCTCTCTGGTATTCTTCCTGGGTAAGTGGCTCTAAATTTTTCAGTGTCTTTTTAGCCCCCAGCCTAAAGATAAATTTTAAGAGGTACGATCGAAGCAAATTAGTTGTTGCTTGACGACGTGGTGTAACAACGTGGCTCGCATTTCTTCGGTCGTATCCCCATGGTCGGATTCCTGCACGGGCCATTCACTTATCGGTTCCCACAGAAATTCAGGACCGCAAAACCACGGACTGGAAGGGCTTAAGTCTGGTTCCCGATGCCATTTCGTTCCGAGGTCTGCGACGTTGATTTTGGTTGATATCCAGTGCCAGTCTTTCACCATGGTGTTCTCAATCAGTTCTCCTACACGACAAGCTACGAATTGGCTGTACCGCCGGTGGTCCCGGTGGTGGAACGTACCCAGGCAATAACGTTA
Organism: Anopheles ziemanni; assembly: GCF_943734765.1. Classification (NCBI taxonomy): domain Eukaryota; kingdom Metazoa; phylum Arthropoda; class Insecta; order Diptera; family Culicidae; genus Anopheles; species Anopheles ziemanni. The sequence goes on along the minus strand of NC_080706.1, from coordinate 58,109,305 downwards.
CGAGAGTCCGTCCAGTATATGACTCGTTCGATACGCAGTCTATGCGCCTGTCTGATGCTGTTGCCTAGTCTTGATCCGATGACTGCAGCCTGCAATTCCAGGCGTGGAATCGAAGTATGTTTCAAGTTTGCCACGCGTGTTTTGGATCCAACAAGAGCACATTCGATTACTTGACCTTCTTTGAACCTTATGTACGCGACGGCCGCCATCGCAGATTCACTCGCATCACAAAAAATGTGAAGTTGGGCGGTGTAGGCACGCTCTGATGTAAGGAGGCGATAGCATCGTCTCCTCCGGATCCGCAGGCGCAAATGTGGTAGCTGTGGTACACGTTGGTATGCGTACGCTTTCCCGGACACGGACCGAACACGGTCCAGCCAAGACGCGTCTTTGTTGCCACTGGTTCGTTCTCGCAGCCTTCCGCGCTGCGAAGTGGTTGCCCTAGGTGACAGTTGTCGATGCCGATCAGTATCCTGGGCCTTGCTTTCTCGTAGGACGCCAAAGGCAGTCCCTTGAGATGCTGGAATCGCTTCGAAAGTTCTGGCACCAGGACACTCTGTTCGGGCAACGCCAGACTGCGCAGGGTATGTACCTTCGGGAGCAGGTAAGATTGGCGCTCTCCCAGTCCCGACAACCTCAAGGAAAGCTGAACCGAATCCTTCTCGTCACGTGTGGTCTCCCCGGTCATTTGTATACACAACGGATTGGGTGTCCCGACAAGACCGAGATCATCCACCAGCTCTCGTTCTTGCTGCCACCGAATAAAATAAAATGATAATGTCATCGATGTAAACGTGACATATTTTTCCTATATGTTCTCTTAAAGTGTCGTCCATGACGCGTTGGAATATGGAGAGTGCATTTTTTAATCCAAAGGGCATGCGTACGAATTCATATTTTCCATTGTTTATCGAAAATGCAGTTTTTTCGATGTCGTTCTCCGACATGGGTACGTGATGAAATCCTGATGCTAGATCAAGGGTAGTGAAAAATTTATTTGAGCCTAAATTGGCTAAAACAGTAGATGGATCCGGAATAGGATATTTGTCACTTTTTTTTTTTTTTTTATTTCTATTTTCACGGTGCGGGCCGTATTGTACATATTAAACTATATACTATATCCTAGAGAACTGATATCTCCTTATCCTATTTGGGTCACGTCGAGGCTATCAGGGCGCTCTATGTGGGAAATCACGCTGTCCGGAACCGTCCTTGACAGGGATCTTCTGCTTCCAACTCTTGCTTGTAGATGTGATTTGGGTCTATTTTGGTCGGACGAGCTAGGTGCTTTAACAAGGACGCATCAGGAGGTTCATAGGAGTGGGAGAGGGTACGTAAAGATGGAAGAAGGAACAGAATGGGGAAAGGGGGAACGTGAACTGAAAAGAGAGGGGGATGGAATGGGAGAGGGAGTGGGAATTAAAGTGTGAGTCCGTTGTTCCGAGCAAAATGGAAAATTACTTTGAGGTACTGCATATCGTTCTCCGCTAGGATGTCACGTATCGGGACGGCCGGTGTTTTGCCCAACGCCTCTACTGCGTCGATCAAAGCAGGTCGTGCGGCTCCGTAATCCACACAGGACCACAGAAGGTGATCCACGTCGTGGAATCCAGAGCCACAGCTACATAATTTCGTCTGAGCCAGATCTATCCGATGTAGGTGCGCCCCTAACGCAAAGTGGTTCGAGCGCAACCTGCACATCATTCGGATGAACGCACGGTTCACCGTCAGTCCATTAAACCAGGGTCGTAGTGATACTTGAGGAGTGATCGAGAAGAGGAAGCGGCCAAATTCATCCGCCTCCCATAACTTCTGCCAGTGGGACAGGCAGAGCTGCTCTGGGTATCGGAGGAATTCGTGTGGAGGAATAATACGGTCATATAAGGCGCCCGAAGACACCCCTTTTTTCGCCAAGGCATCAGCCTTTTCATTCCCGGGGATTCCGCAGTGAGCGGGAACCCACACGAGCGAGATTCGGAAGGCTTTATCAAAAAGAGCACATAGCAGTTCTAATATTTTAATAACAAAAAAATCTTTGCTATTAACCACATTCACATTTTGGAGGGCTTGAACAGCGCTCAAGCTGTCCGTAAATATAAAGAACTCCCCTGGGGGCCGGGTGTCTATCAAAGCTAGCGCACAAAAGATAGCTGCAAGTTCTGCAACGTAGATACTACATGGTTGTTCTAACTTATGGAACGTTTCCGCGATGGTGTTAAAGCAACCGAAACCAGTGCCCTCGGCGGAAGCAGATCCGTCCGTATAAAACTGTTTCTCCGGCTTTATATGTCCAAACTTTTTCCTAAAGATGGCAGGGACTGTCGTGTCGACTCCGCCCTTCCTTGGAGATGGAGTTTAGCTCCTTTTTGAAGGATGTGTCAATCTTTAGAATTTTATCCAACTTGCCTGGAAGCGCAGCAAGGTTGAATCTCGGGACTTTGTCAGCAATAATATGTAAAGACAAGTAGTCCTGATAAATTTGCATAATTCTGCTGCTGCACCCTAATGCTTGCAGCATTTCAAAATTGTTTATCACTTGCGGATTCGAGTTTGAGGTCCGAATGATGTACCGTAGTGCTAGTTGTTTCAGGCGCAGTCTAAGAGGCATTACACCGGCCATAACTTCTAGTGACATGTTGTGCGTTGACTTCATGCACCCTAAGGCAATTCGCAGGCATCGGTATTGGATTCTCTCTAGTACCAGCAAAGGAACCTTTGCTGCCCAGTGGAAACAAAAGCTGCCGTACTCCAATACCGAGAGAACCGTAGTCTTATAGAGTCGCAGTACGTCCGTAGGGTGAGATCCCCACCAGAAGCCTGTTATTGTGCGGAGGAAGTTAATACGCGAGAGCATTTTCGTGATTGTTCTGCCACATGTTTGCTCCACTTGAGTTTTCTGTCGAACCAAATTCCCAGATATTTCACTGTGTCAACTTTTTTAAACTGTTTCCCCTGGAGGAACAAATTAATTTCGGGTTCGTATAGGCCTTTTTGTTTATTTCCCGCCGTGTTGCTGAAGAAACAGAAAGTTATTTGATCAGTTTTTTCTGGGGAGAACCTTATTCTCATGTCGTTAGACCAATTTTCCAGCTTATTGATCGTAGCTTGTAGGAATGTTTTTGCTTCGGCGGGGTCCCTACAGGCAACTGAGAGTACTACATCGTCTGCGAACTGCCTCAGGGTACAACTCGGTTCAAGGCAGGCGTCAATGCCGTTCACATAAAAGTTATAAAGGATAGGACTTAGGCATGAGCCTTGTGGTAGACCGAAGAAGCTTACCCTTCTCTCCCGATGATGCCCATTGTCGAACAGCATCGTTTTCTCAGCGAGCAGGTTGAACAGAAAGTTGTTCATTCTGGGACCAATTCCTGCGAGTTGCAACTTCTTGCAGAGCTTATGTGGCGATACTGAATCGAATGCTCCTTGAATGTCTAAAAAAACTGACGTCATGTTCTTCTTCTTGCAGTGGGCTATCTCGATCTCTGTGGTGAGAAGAGCCAGACAGTCTTGGGGGCTTTTGCCTTTCCGGAAGCCGAACTGGGTGTTGGATAGAAGGTTATTTGCTTCCAGCCATCCCTCCAGGCGGAATAGAATCATTCGTTCTAATAATTTGCGTAAGCATGACAGCATTGCAATGGGCCGATACGAAGTATGCTCTGAGGGAGGTTTACCATTTTTCAAACTGGCCACTACCCTCACTTCGCGCCAGGAGGGGGGAACGATGTTTAGCGTGAAAAGATTATTTAATATGCATAGTAACCGTTTCTTGGCTAGGTCCGGGAGCTGTTGGATAAGCTTTATTTTTATATTGTCTAATCCTGGGGCGGAATCTTTGCTCGAGAGCAGGGCTAAGGAGAACTCCACCATTGTGAATGATTTATCCAGTGATGGGTCTCCTTCAGTCTCCAACTGTTTGAAGCACTGCTCAGGGACGAAGTCTGGACAAATCCGGTGAGCAAACGGTTTCAGCCAGTCCGCAGTGAAGCGTTCACTTTCGTTGCCTGGGCAGTGCCACCTCATCCTTTTAGCCTTCCTCCATAGCGAGCGGAGAGCTGTTGCAGGATTAAGGGAATTCACGTAGCTTCGCCAGTGTCCCTTTTTTTAGCCTTACACAGATTTTTACACTTTTTCTCCAGACCTTTATAGTACTCATATAGAGATCTGGAGCCAGTGTTGCAGTAGTATTTGTAGGCTTTGCGTTTTGCTATGCTAGCCGCTTGGCATTCCCTATCTCACCGGGGATTAGGCGTCCTCTTGAAGGCTTTCGGGATATGTGTGTGACCTTTTTGTGCCTTAAGGGCACACTCGTATACACCTACCGCAAAGTTTGAGAATTCCTCCAAAGACGACGTATGATCAGATTCTCGGGTGAGCCAAGAGGTAACAAGCTCTGCATATTTTCCCCAGTCAATATTTAGGGTAAGGTCACCTTTAAAAACCCCTCTTGCCGTGGTTCCACTTGGTTTCGAGAGTGTAACAAGGATAGGCAGATGATCGCTGTCCATTGGGTCGGCTATTACCTTCCATTTGATGTTTTGCTGCAAAGTTGACGTGCACAACGAGAGGTCTAGAGCGCTTGGACTAAACATGGGTGTTTGAATTTTAGTCGCTTCTCCAGTGTTTAGAATTGTCAATCCCATGTTATCTACAAAGTCTCTAATGATGTGAGACAGGGCGTCATCCCTATTTCCCCCCTCAATCATAGCTATGTGAGTTGAAATCCCCTAATATGAGAAACGGTGGGGGGAGGAGTCTTGACAGATTAAGAAGCTCTCTTTCTATTAATTCCAGTCTGGTTCGGCTAACTGTAGAAAACGGAGGGACATAGACCGAGGCAATAGCAATGTCTTGCTCTCCTATCCTAGTTCTAGCGGCTACTGCTTCTATTGTTCCACTGTTTGTAAAGTGGATGCGGGAAAAAGACTGGTTTGATTTTATTCCTATCAGTACTCCTCCTCCCCGTGAGGAATGTAATGTTGTATCCTGGGAATCTGAGTGTAGTCTCCGGGGTTAGCCATGTCTCGCAAAGTGCGAATGCATCAACCTGGTGTTCATTCAGCATGGCCTTGAAGAGGTCTATCTTCCCCAGAAGGCTCCTGCAATTCCATTAGACAATGTTTGACGTATCAAACATCGGTCCGTACAATCTTGCTAATGCATGGCCATTGTGTCAGCCATCGATGTAACACACCTCGTATGAAGGGCAACGCGCAGGCTACCAGACTCGACAGGGGAGGAGGGAGGTTGAGAGCGTCCAGCAACGACTGAAGGATGTCAGAAAGGGATGGGGGAGGGATATTGGCGCACGAGCCAGGCTCTCTAGCAGAGGAGCCAGGTTTGCCGGTATACGCTGAGGTGCTAGGTGCAGCCGGGGGGGGATGGTCTGACTAGGTGTGGATCGGGGAGTGCGAGTTTCTGCCTGATGAGCTGGCGCAGGTCTGGAAGCTACGGGCTTTGGGGGATTGTTTTGCTTCTTCTGTGCTACCTTCTTCATTGAAATTACTTTTTTTTTCGCTAGCTTGTATCGTACCGCAAAGCTTAAATGTTTCCTGTTATTACCTGCCCGGGGGAGCGAGGTAGGGACGTCGTTCTCTAGATCCTGTTCTAAGATGCTAAATTGGTTTAGCAGGGTCTCTGATATTGCGTCAGGGGCCTCTTGTAGCGCTTGAGCGTAGGATCCACGGGCCCTCTCAATGACGGTCTTTTTCTGCTCCTTTTGCAGCTTGCGGTAGACGGGGCACTCGGAGGGAATGTGCCACTCGTTCCGGCAGTGCGATCATATTTGCAGCGTCGAGTAGCAATCCACTGTGCGGTGGGCGCCTTTGCATTTACCGCAACATGTGTCATTAGAGCAGAACGGTTCCGAGTGTCCCATTCTGCTGCATTTGTTGCAGATTGCCACCTGGCAATCATGAACGGGCGGCGAATAGGTACTCTTAGTCCGTCCAAAATGAGGAATTTTGGTAGGACAGTACCTTCAAACACGACTTTCGTCGAGGTTTTTTGAGTGTATTCTTTTTTCCCGTCAACCGTTGTGCCAGCAAACAAACTTTTGACCTCTAGTACCTTTACCTTTTGCTTGTCGGGGTTATCGAAAGCACCCATACCGTATAAAAGTATCTCCTCGGCCGGGTAATCCAGCTTCTCGATCACTCCCGCTACCTCAACCGAGCTACCTGGGATGTATGTACGATAGTATTCGGACAGTTCAGAATCAGACGCAATTACGTTGGCTTGCATCCGGTCTTTTGCGGTGACCTTAACTTTGTTCGGACGCAGGCCACGTCCAGTATTCCTGGATACTTTTTAAAAAGAATCCCCGAGATACCCCGCAAGTCCAGGGGCTTGATTTTGGGCATGATGAATACCACCGGTTTCCCCTCCCATCCAGGTGGGTACATCCTTAAACGGGGTTCTTGGTCCAGCAGTTCGTCCGCAGCTACATCCATACTAATCGAGGTATTATCGGATGTAGTTTTTTGTGCTGCCATCTTTTTGTAGTCGACCTTTACACACTCTGGCACACTGGCCTTCCGTTTAGGGAACGACTCATTTTCAACCTCAGAGCCAGTAGGTCTCTCCGCCTCCACCTCCATGGCGAGGCTCGGAGTGGCGGCCTCACACTTTTATAGGGAGCAGGGAAGGAGGGAAATCAGGGGAACACTTATAACGACACCACAAGCACTTTAACTGCGTTGAGGACAGAGCCTCACACCCACACACAATGACGCGTTTAGTAAACGGGTTCTTTATCGCACACCGACGGTATGAACCTCTACCCTCTCCGCGTGTGAGAGCTCGTCTCACATGCGCCTGGCGCCTGGCCTGAGCTTGGTAGTGTGTGACCGATCGTATCTTTTATCTTCTCTACTAATGCTTTGTCTTTATCAACTCGTACGATCGAGCCGTTAGATAGCGATATCCGAAATCGGAGTTGCGTCCTCTCAGCTCGATGGTTGGAAGCAGAATGATATTTGTCACTTATTGTTTGTGTATTTAATTTTCTGTAGTCTACGACAAGTCTATATTTTTTTTTTTTCATTAACAGCGTCCAGTTTTTTTTTGGAACAATCCACACTGGTGCATTGTATGGGGATTTTGAAGGTCTGATAATTCCATCATTTAGGAGTTTTTCCTGTTAATTTCACCTTTAAGTGCTTGGAGATAAGGATAAGTTTTACTGTAGATTGGCGGTTCATTTTTTGTCCTTATGGTAGCTTTTACTTGTGATGTAAAAGGTAATTTAGAATCAGGTGGTTGGAAAAGATCCTGATATTCCTTTAATAAGTTATGTAGCTGTATTTTTTCGTTTTGGTTGAGATGACTATCGCGGATGTTTATTTTATTTACTTCCTGTAGTTCATATTGTTGTAGGGGTATTACATTTGTGCCGTCAATGATTAATTCATCATTGGCTGTATCAATGACTGCTTTGATTTCTTTCAGTGAATCGTGCCCTATTATGGCATCAAATGATTTCAAGTTTTCGAGATGATAAAATTTTAACATTTTATCTGAAAATGGTTGGAATAAACGGGCTTGTGAATAAGCTTCGATTTTTATGTCTCCTGCTACAGAAGATACATAAAATGGTTTATCGATTTTATGGAAAATTTTAGCATGTTTCGGGTGGATATAGTTTTTATTAGAACCGGTATCAATGAGCATTTTTAATGGCTCCGAGGCGTTACCATAAAAAAGAAAGTAAGGCAATGCCGAGTTTAGTCTAAAAAATTAAGTTCTGCGACTTCGACAGTGTCACTGAAGTTGCATCCTTCTTGTTTTTTAATGGTTCGGAGGTATCTCTCGAACGATTGTAGTGTGTTGTTATCTATTGTGTTGTTCGCGGCGTTACCGTTTTCGAACTGTTGTGGCGGATTGGCATCCGTTATGTGGTTCACTGTATTTGAGTGTTCTGGCTGTGTTTGGATATTATTGACCCCGGGATTCGGAAACACGAATCCTTTAATTTAAGCGATTATACCTTACGTTTAGGTCTGAAAATCTTAATCTAATATTAAATACAAGTATGCTACACATCATTTTATTCAGGAAATGTGCGCCACAAACACGTTTATTGATCCGCTTCCATTCGACTATGCGTGTGATTCGAGGTACAACGAAAGCTAAGTAAAAGTGAGAGTTATGGAAAAACTCAATCCTCATAAAAGATAAAACTGGACAGGCATATAGAAGAATTCCTAGGAATTTCATTTCTGACGAAAAAAAATAAAGTAAAGGGCAAAACTCTACTAACAGATGAAGCATGGAGATTGAATTAAGCGATTGAAAGTTTATTAGTTTTTTACAATATTTTATGTAACTTTCGCTAAAATTTCAAGTAGTTGAGTATCTACGACCAAATATATCAGTTCAAAAATACAGAAAATACTAACTTCTATCCAAAATGTATGAACTACACAGATATGTTGAATGGTTATAAATGTGAAGGGAGAAATTTTTTGGAACCTCAAATTAACATATTTAATGAATTTTTAAAATTATTAAAGATACACAATATTTTGGAAAACACCCTGAAGTATGTTCACTGAAAATTTCAAATCGATCCGACATCTCAATAAAGAGATATTTGGTCTGAAGTACAGGAAAACGGAATCTCCCATACAAAATATATGGACTATGGGTAGTCCGGTTGAACGGCTACGTAGGTAAGTTTGGTTGAACAGGTGACGGTTAAAGAATCTTTAGTTTAGCTATTTAAGAAGAAAAACTCATTCTTTCTTAGCGTGGCGGGTGTAATGTGTGTTTTCATACAACATCCACTCGACGAATTAACCATAACGGAACATTTATATTGAAACGTCAACGGACGCGCTAGCGCGTGGAACGCAGAGTTGCTTGCTCGAAGCAACTCTGCGTCCAGGCAGGCGCGTCGGCTAGCGCGTGCCGAAAGTGTCCTAGAAGATGTCAGTTTGACAGATTGTAGATAAGGCCGCTAATAGACGGCGCGCGTCCGAAGCGTCCGCGTCCCGAATGTTATCGAACATCAGTCAAAATGGGGTCTAATTGACGTTTAACGAATTGTCATTTACCCGCGAGGGACGCGCATCGTCTAGCTAACCACCCGCCATTTTGAACGCGCGTCGCCAGCTTAAAAATATTTTATTTTAAGAATTTAAGAAGAAAAACTCATTCTTTCTTAGCGTGGCAGGTGTGATGTGTGTTTTTATACAACATCCACTCAACGAACTAATTATAACTGAACATTTATATTGAAACGTCAACGGACGCGCTAGCGCGTGGAACGCAGAGTTGCTTGCTCGAAGCAACTCTGCGTCCAGGCAGGCGCGTCGGCTAGCGCGTGCCGAAAGTGACCTAAAAGATGTCAGTTTGACAGATTGTAGATAACATTCGGGACACGGACGCGTCGGACGCGCGCCGTCTATTATCAGCCTAACATTCGGGACACGGACGCGTCGGACGCGCGCCGTTTATTTTCGGCCTTACCGCGTGACTACATTAGGCGTACCATACCAAAAACTTGGTACGGTCTAGCTCCAGCGCACCATACCAAATGCAACCCAGCACTTCTGGGTTGGCTGACGATGGTGTGCTCGAAAGAGCTCGATGAAGTGCTCGACTTTTCATATTAGTGAGAACTTGTCGAGCAGTTATCAGTTAATTTGTGGAGAGCATCAACTATTTCGTTTGGTGGTCGCAGTGGTGAGCGTGAGCCAGCCGTTAATTTCGGCTACGCAATCAATCTAGGGGTGCGGTATGAGGGGGGCCCTAGGGCCCCCCTTATTTTTAAAAATAATAACAAACTCTCTTTTTCGGTTTGCCACCGTTTGAGGTTTAGCCGAAAGAAGTTATACAGCATTCAATCCGTTGATAAAATTATTCTAATCTTTTCTAAGTCGTGAAACACTGTAGTAAAACGAATCTTATTGATTTTATTTGCCTGTAATTACCATCTGTAACCGTAAACTGCTGGATTCAGTTTGAATACATAAGGTGAGCGGGACAAAGCATAGGGTTAGAGTGAGAGGTTTTGTGACTACACTTGCATCGCTCGATTCTGATAGAAAAATCGGTTTTTGACACTTGGAGCGTACCAGTTTTTTGGTATGGTACGCCTAATGTAGTCACGCGGTTAGATTCTGTCAGATGGGATTCGAATCTTTGGAATCCGTCTAGGGATCGAATCTTCGAATCTTCCGAGTCCCGATTCTGCCAACACTAATTTCATTGGTTGCTGATGAGATCGCATAATCAAAGTAGTTCTACTACGGAGATAACTCTTCAAAATGGTATGTATCAAGTTTATGTCATAAAAATTACGTGCACACTAAACGGAAATTCAACGTTATTCTCCAACGCTACGTCCTAAATCCGTTAGGACCACATTATTTAGATGCACAATAAACGTAGAAGAAACATGCACAATCAGGCTGCGAATTGATTTGAAGTTCATAACACACATCACAATCCTCGATTATCTCAGGATTCAACCACGCTTTACCATCGGGCTGTGTTTTATCTTTATATCAATTATTATTTAGCCAACTAATTGTAAACACTTTCTTTTCTAGACCAAAGGTACTTCTAGCTTTGGTAAGCGCTACAACAAGTCCCACACGTTGTGCCGTCGCTGTGGTAAATCGTCATACCATATTCAGAAGCATACTTGTTCGCGATGCGGCTATCCGGCAGCAAAAATCCGATCTTGTAAGTATCCTTTCCAAGCGTGGCGAAATGTGACCACAATCGTTGGAAATAATCAACTACTCCAAGAAAAGATGTCTTTTAATATCACTCATTCAGGTATTACTATCCTTTTCTTTCCAAGCGGCAGAGGTTATAGAGTATAATCTTGAAACAGTATCCAATAACGCATTGCCAATGCTTATTGTAGTAACAATAATATATATAATACAATAACTGCTTCTTTGATCCACACGATGGTTTATTATGCAAGAATTCGAATTAATGGTGGTATTTGTTTCAATTTTACAGATAAATGGTCAGAGAAGGCCATGGGCAGGAAGACTACTGGCACCGGCCGGATGCGCTACCTTAAAGTGGTATTCCGTCGTTTCCGCAACGGACTTCCTTAAGGTCAGGTAGCGAAGCGCAAGGCTGCAGCAAAACAGTGAACATCGATTGCGCACTCGGATAGAAGAAACGAATCATGTCCCACGATAAATATTTTTATCGCTTATTGTGAGATAATGTATTCTGATGGTGGATCCCCCTTGAAAAGGTGGAAGATCATGTTCGGCAATAAAACGTGAAATGTGGAATCCATATCAGCTCAATAGGGTTTAGTTTCAATCACATGAAATTCAATTCGTTCATATTTTTCGTTGCGGCTTCTTTGCCGTCGACATCGGTTCTTTGCATCATTAATGCGAGTTAACATTAGTCTGTATAACGTAAAGTAGATTTGCCACTTCAGTCCTATCTAGGTTCGATCGTTGGTGTTGCAAAATCTATCATCTTCGGATACCTGACATTCTTCTTGCCGAGTTCGTCCTACACCGATAAGATACATTGAAGAATGTTTACTTTGGGCTGGTTAGATACATTTAGGCTTATGGCATGCAACTCGCTCGACATTTTTGCAATGCGTTTGGTTGGGTAGGTCTGCGAAGGGACTGTTTCGAGGTAATTCCAGCAGCGCCAGCATGCGATCCACTTCGTTCAGCAAAATCGCAATTTTTCCCACCCGTATCGGAACTGTGTTTGACCGAAGCATCTTCGATAAAACCAGAGACTTACAGGGTTTGACAGGCCAACATACAACTGGGGCAACGTTCCTTCTAAATCGCACCTTCTTTCAAAACAATAACAAAATTGAAGTTCTAACGTCAACTGGGTTATCGATCAGCACAAGATTACTAAACACTAGACAGGTTGCGACAAGCAGAACATTTTTACCGCTTGACGATAAAAAAATGAAAGAAAAATTTGACAAACAAGTTGGAATGGTTTGTTGCGCTGCTATTTTCAATCAAAGAAGGCTATAACCAGATTATTGAAGTTAGCGGAGGGACATATTCACAGTTCCACGAGAGCAGGCGTTAACAGAACTCGAAATTTATTGAACACAATCTTTGAGTACCGGTGTGCCTGTAGCCGGGCTAAATCCTCGATAAACTTCGTAAACGATTTTGAAGTTCATTTCATTCTTCAAGATCAACTCATTGTACACATTACATCCTTCCTCCGATTCTACGATTTAGAGCAATGTTGTTTCTCACATCTTACGCATATCACAACCTATACGGCCATGGTCCAAGCAAACCAAAAGAATATTAAAAGAGAAGCATTTTTATGCGAGCCACTAAATAATCTCCATCGATCCTGCAAACCGCAACAACACCACCGTTATTTTGACAGACAAATTGTAAACAAGATATTCAAAATGGTTCCGAGCAAAACTGCTCTGTCGCAACCTGTCTAGTGTTTAGTAACCTTGGATCAGCATCACGCTGTAACTTGACAAGGAGGGCGTAACCGATCAGTGTCAAAAAGGAACTTGTCAATGAAATGAGCGTTCTAGACACGGCAGAAAATCATCACGCTTCTGATGTTTCATATTGTTGTACTTTTTTCATTGGAGTTTACCGCTGTAAATATTTTAAAAATCGCGCGCTTTTTTGTACGTTTGGTTTCACATACCTGGTGAATTACAAAGTGTAGCAAAAGTGTCTTTTGAAGATTCAAGTGAGAAATTACTTTGTGTATTGAACAATGGAGGGTGAGAACGAATTCAACGAGTTCCTTGATATATAAAATTCACCAGGTATGTGAAACCAGACGTACAAAAAAGCCCGCGATTTTTAAAATATTTACAGCGGTAAACTCCAATGAAAAAAGTACAACAATATGAAACATCAGAAGCGTGATGATTTTCTGCCGTGTCTAGAACGCTCATTTCATTGACAAGTTCCTTTTTGACACTGATCGGTTACGCCCTCCGTGTCAAGTTACAGCGTGATGCTGATCGATAACCCAGTTGACGTTAGAACTTCAATTTTGTTATTGTTTTGAAAGAAGGTGCGATTTAGAAGGAACGTTGCCCCAGTTGTATGTTGGCCTGTCAAACCCTGTATTGATTTTTAACCCGATCGTTTTGAAGTGAAATCTTTCAGTTTGTTTACTGGTTTACATACAGTCTGCTGCAAGTAAAATCGGACGCTCGAAAAAAGAGACGATCTGCTGTCTTTCCGCAAGCCTACAGCATTCCCGGAACCGAATATTGACCTTCAACGTATACATTTCTTTTCATCAACTCTTCCTCTATGTAAGAAAGTTGAAAGCGGAATCAAAATCTATTGTTTTACTGAGATACGGCCCAAAATGTACGCGAAGACCCGAAAGGCGGACACGCAAGTAAAATCGGACAGGTAGGTTTCTTTGCCGTTTGATCCACTTTAAGTGGCCGCATGTCGTTCTAGCACCACATTTATGAGTTGGCCACTATTGTTCTTTGTAGTTGCAAGGTAGACAACAAAATTATGAAATAAAAATACTCAAATTTTAATCAGAAGCAACGTACTTAACTTCATTAGTATCAGATGGGCTTATGCCCAGATTATGATCAATAAGATGGCCCAAACATGAAGGTAAACTAGCTGCGATGAACGCAGAATAGAATTGGATAATCTTATGAAATGAATGTTTGTTAATTTCATTACTTCAAGCCCTGGGTTTAACCAAATCAATGAAGCATAACCCAATAACCCACTTGGAAACATGAAAAGAAGAGTTAATAAAAGAAGAAAACAACGATTAAATGAACAAAAATCATCAAACATATTTACACTGTGCCAATCGGTAAGTGGGACGGTCAAAAAAAGAACACTTGTCTGACTTTGCGAACAATTTTAGGGTACTTAGAATTGATAACAATCAATTTCGCTTAACACATCTTCTTTGTCTATCTTTCTACGAAGCATGTGCAAAAAAAGAGAGTAAAAATCGATCACCAAGCGGCGCAATGATCGAAAAAGTGCAAAAAGTCATAATTTTGCCAGCCAAACGTAAAGTTGGACACTTGCTTTTCAGGTTTAATACGTGGTTTGTTGAACTATTTCCAGAAGTTTTTGGTATTTAATGTTATTTCTGTTGTAGTCTATGACTGTTTGTTGATGCTTGACAACAGTTTTTTTCTAACTTTATTGGACATTTCTACTTAAATTTCTTCCTATTGCTGTTTTGTTACCAATTTATACTATACAGTGTTTGTAACATAGTATACTGTACAATTTTGCTCAGATCGGCTATTGGATTTCAAGCTGGAGACTCAGAAAGATTCTTCAGAACTTTGAGACAGATTTAGAGAAGCAACTTTTGTGTTATTCGTAGCTTACAGTGAGTATAGTTTACCTTGCGGAACTCTTAATCTTGGAATAGTCAAACTATATCAACAACATCTGTCATAATTTTCTTCATCATATGAACGTTGTGATGTGTACCTATCGTACTTTAATTAAAAACAAGTTTTTCAGTTCATTCTGATCACATAAACACCTACAACATTAACAAATGACCTCCAAGGAATAGAAGTTAAAACAACAATTTTTTTAAAACTCGTCAGCTCCGTTTTACGTTCGAAAACTGCCTGCATTTCTAACCAAAAGTATATATGTTTGCTTCATATGTAAGTCATACTTACTGTGACGACAATTACCACATTAAATTAATGCATTTGTACGAGATAGGAAGAGTACCTTTCAACATAATCTAAAATCATCGTCTATATAAGGTTTTGAAAAGTAAAGGCGTTGTTTGCGGGTTCTGCAGTTTCTGGGTATGTTCTGGAAATAGTTTGGAACCTTCTAAATGCTTTCATTGTTTTATTAAATTCTTAAACATCTATAATAGAGGAAAAGTCTTCAATTCAGTTGGTTTTTTGATGAATCTCACATCGGTTTTTTGATAAAAGTTTATTGTAAGATGACCCATTTCATGTTATATTTTTGTCAATATGGGCTTTTTTATCGATTGTTAGTGTATCGCAAATCAGGAACTTAGGTAAAATTGATGAAACTCGATAACTTTCGGCATTTTTAATCGATTTATATGATAAAAAAGATAATATTTCATTCCTTTCAGTGGTGTAACATATTTCAACCACAAAGTGTAAATAATTTATCAAAATTCATTTTTTGTGTACATATAACAATGGTTAAGTATATCATAAATCATTAGAAAATGATTTGACGTGCCTAAACTAGCTTGCACAACACTTAAGCCGCAGAAATTCTTGGTAATCCCAAGTGTCCAACTTTACGTTTGGCTGGCAAAATTATGACTTTTTGCACTTTTTCGATCATTGCGCCGCTTGGTGACTGATTTTTACTCTCTCTTTTTGCACATGCTTTGTAGAAAGATAGACAAAGAATATGTGATAAGCGAAATTCATTGTTATCAATTCTAAGTACCCTAAATTTGATCGCAAAGTCAGACAAGTGTGCTTTTTTTGACCGTCCCACTTACCGATTGGCACAGTGTACATAGTCAAAGGTATTAACCATTAGCTTTCATATCAGTTAAAAAAATCTTGAAGTTTGGACATGATTGATCAATCATATGGTATCGTAACTCCGTCGAAGTTCCTGGGAAGCTGCATGTCATACACGGCATCATGAACAAGGTGTATCACATCAATATTTTCAAAATTAAGTCAAAACCTAGCACCTAAAACTAACATTTGAGGTAATTTTTTGTATTCTATCAAGATTATAATTCAAAACACACATTTCTGGATGCTAGATTATGGGTATTATTCAACTGGCCAAACTGCTCAATACCGCTATCAAATAACAATACTCTTGTGGGTAACAAAGCAGTTGTAGGAACTTGTGATGGTGGTTGTATGACTACAAACCAATTTAAAACTTCTTGAGAAATTTTAAAGACGTGAACTGCAGAGTTTATGTAAAAAAAATTACAAAAATTAAGTCGGAAGCGAGCCAAAATGGCTACAAATTTTTATCGCTACAAGTGAAAACTTAAGAAAATACTGGATTTTAATCACCTGTTTTGATTATTTGCATTACATAAAGTAAATTGTGTCAGTAAATTATGATAAAATATCATTGTCAGTTAAGTTTTAACAAAAAACATTGCAAATACTCCACAGTCAAATAGTAACATTTTTTATTTGCATACACACCAACTTATTGTTATTTTTTGTGTGGTTTTTTGATGATAATGTTGGTACCTATAAAATAAATACAAAAAACAATAGTGGCCAACTCATGAATGTGGTGCTAGAACGACATGCGGCCACTTAAAGTGGATCAAACGGCAAAGAAACCTACCTGTCCGATTTTACTTGCGTGTCCGCTTTTCGGGTCTTCGCGTACATTTTGGGCTGTATCTCAGAGAAACAATCGATTTTGATTTCGTTTTCAATTTACTAACATAGTGGAAGAGTTAATGAAAAGAAATGTATACGTTGAAGGTCAACATTCGGTTCCGGGAATGCTGTAGGCTTGCGGAAAGACAGCAGACCGTCTCATTTTTCGAGCGTCCGATTTTACTTGCAGCAGACTGTACGAATCTTTTGTACACCTGACTATGTACTTAACCCTTTCACAGTTTTGCCCGAGTCTTTCTGACTCTTATCCATCCAATTGAACCAAGTTTTTGATTATTTGCAAATTATTCTTTGGTTACTACCGCTGTTCAGTGCCATGTTTGTGTATTGTGTGTTGTGGATTTCATAGATGCAAATTGTGTACACATACATAAATAGGCATTTTATATTTTTCAAAAAAAATATGTGCGGTGCAGAAAATCTATTTTATTGAAACTTTAAGGCAAACACCTATCTGTGTATCTACAGCACCCGGCAATTCTAACCTCAAAGTTGGTTCATTTTGGTCATCAGTACCAACAAGGTAAAGAGGCATGAAAAGCTGTGATGGCCCAACCTCTACCCCGGTGGCAAAATCAGCATGCTTTCTCATTCTGTCCAATTGACATTTAATACCACCAGAACGAGAAAGCATGATGATTTTGCCACCAGGGTAGTTCTAGTAATCTTGATCTTGTGTAATCGTTTGCGAAAAGAGTAGGCGGGCAGCTTGATGCTAGGCGGGCAAATAAACAACCAATTGAGCAACAGCTTGCCACCGCGATTCGTTTGTCAAAATAAGGCACGCTTCGAAATTCCGCCATTTTATTTGCGAAAGTCATACAAGATAGCACACTTTGTCAGAAAAGTAAAATTGTGAACTGCCGTGCCAATGAATTGATTTATGAGAAATAGTGTGCAGTGCCATTGCGTTCAAATCGAAGTTATACTCCAGTTGATCTGATCATAGACTAAAATGGATTGAAGGTAGAACGTTAGATAACCTAAACTTGTCAGTGAATAGGACAGTTAAATGTGTGTATGCTTGCACTACCTACGGTAAGAATTTATTTAGAGGAAAAAGCACATCCGCCATTTGGATTGTTTGTTTCTATGTTTTTTCACGTACCAGAATAATGATAGTTTTTGATAACATATTTGTTCAGCTTCTTGTGACTATATTTTCGGGACAAACACATCCAGATGGAATGACTTGTTTCTGGCTTAAAACCTTACTAGCTTTCCTCTTTCCAAACGGACCAAAGCCAAATGTGTGGTCGCCGAGATCTCTAGTTTGGCCCCGATAAATAGTACGCACCCACATCAACTGATAACGGCTCCCGGTGTTGATTTGGCGATGCGTCTTTTAACCAAATATAGCTTTCGCCGGGGTTTAAACATGATCTACAAGCGACTTTGGTGTCATCAGATAGGTTGCTAGGAAAATGTCAAGGGATTTCGGTGGATGAAACGGTGTTGTATGCCGTTTCTACAACAATATTCATCACTCTATTCTAATATGTATTGTGATCCATCATCAATTACCAATGTTTCAGGGAATCCGAATTTCGCGATAGTAGTGTAGTGCTACGCGTCCTTATTACCTCTGGCCATTTTGTGTGCTCATCTTCGATCACCAACAAACATCACCATCGATTTTACTGGCATAATCGATTTTGACGTTCTCGGCATCGTGCTTGTCTGTAGCTGGCCAATAAATGTAACTCCTAGCCACCGCCTTCAACCATTGGGTACCCGGATGTCCTTCGTTTAATTGCCTTCGTGTAACTACCCTCTCCCCGATCAGAAAACGGCCATGAAACGTGAATTAGCGTTCGCCCTTCTGGAAAAAGCCTGCCAGCTCTTTTTCATATGCATATGCTTACTTTGCGGACGCAGCGCATTCTGCATCTTGTTTCATGTGCTGCCTTGATAGCCGCGTTGGGTTGGCACCATTTATTTCCTTACAATACTAGTTTTTTTTATCACAAAAATGGTGCTAATCCCTATGAAGCTCGTGTAATTGCACCACCAAACGGACTCCTTAGCGGCAGAGTTTGGTCGGGCTTGATAGCCATGGTCCAATGGTAGCGACCCGAGCTGAAACTTTTCGATCAAATCGGTCCTGCATAGCAGCTGCATATCCGGTGATACAACGTGAAAAATCATAACCTTCGTTCTAATGGCTAAATTGCCTAGCCTGTGTCATCTTAAAACCTGTGCCTCGTACGCACGTCAGCGTCGGACTCGTCTTTCAATTTGCATGCAAGCATGAGGCATTTGTTCATTGCGGAGAATTCAAAATTCACGCAGAAGCGGTTCTTTAGACAAACAAGTGAAACAACTTTATTGGGATGCAAATGGTGCTGCACGGGCGGCACGATATTAACCAAAGTACATAGCAGGAGATCGAAGCTCGTTCCCTCCCACAGACAAATTGGATGCACCGTTTTGATTAGTGCTTATCCTTCGTCTTTTTGCCCGTGAATGCGGACTTTTTCTCTCCACTACAAACGTCCTCACCAATACTGGTCCCTGGCTTAAAACCGTACTAGCTTTAGAGTGTTGTTATTTTTATTTTATTTTATTATTTATTTATGCACAATGTTTGCCACTAGGGCTTTACCGCCGAAACACAATCACACAGAACGCATATGTTAGGAAATGGAAGGCTAACAATAAGGAGGAGGGAAAAGAGAAACGGTTACAATGAAGGAGACAATAGATGAGAACGAAAACTGGCAATGGACAAGTTGTGGTCATACAGCCATGGGTCGTTCTGAGCAAACACTGAACGGCGGGTAGGAATGAATAAGGGTCGGCACATAAAGGGGAGCCAATATTGGAGAGAAGGATGTTGGCAAAGAGCGAGCGTTGTTTTGACGATCACCCGGCTTATCTAGCCCAAGAAGTTGGCACCGCACAGGATAGGGGGGAATGGCAGCGCTGGGGTCATTCAAAAGACGCCTCACGGCGAGCCGAGTGAATTTCCTCTCCAGTCTTTGCAGCGCCGTGACGCCAGCGGGCGACCAGATGACGCAACCGTAATCCAGGATGGGACGTACCCAGCAGCAATACAGTGCCCGCAGGCACAAGGGATCTCGAATCTCGCAAGCCATAGGGGTAATCAGGCCTAAGATCCTATTTGCGCGCTCGATTACAGAGTCGAGGTGTGGCGTTAAAGACAGTCGGTCATCAAGCCACACCCCCAGCAACAAACGACACGCGCGGAAGCGGCAAGCCATTCAGGGAATAGTTGTGTATCAGTTTATTCGAAGAACGACTAAACGAGGTAACACAACATTTCGGAACACACAGAACAAGGCCATTGGCGGTGCACTAAGTAGCACCGAGGCAAGGAGCAGCCTATGTGACAAGCAGTCGAAGGGCTGCCTTGAAGTCGATGTAGATAACATCTACCTGCTTCCCGGCAGCAATGTGCGGATACAGGTCGTGCATCAGGGACATATAAGGTTCGAAACAGCGCCTAGGCATGAAACCATGCTGGGAAGATAAGATCAGGGAGTGAACAGAGGACATAAGGGAGGAATGAACAATAGATTCGAGGACTTCAGAAACTGCACAAATGAGGGAGATGCTTCGATAGTTAGAGGGAGTGGAACGGCAACCAACGGTAAACAGCAATCGTTTAGTAATTAAGTAACTGAAAAATAATTAACTCGTTCAGCCCTGCGTAGGTCCCATGGGACCAAGAACGTTGTATCCGTTATACAGGTGTCGCTTCGCTTGGACCGTTAGAGACGCGGTTTCATTGGCAGAATCGAAAGCAGTGTGAAATGAGAGTTGCACTTATTTTATGGTTCTATTTTCACCGCATTATTCTTGCATATTTTTCTTTCTTTCGTACAGACACAAACTATCAAGCGGTTCTATGACTCAACGCCACCAAGATTTTGAATGATGTAAGTATTCATATAATTATAGTACTGCTTATAATGTAATATGTCCTTTTTTATTTTTTTATTTTCATTTTTAAAGATGGGTTACGGAGTTATAAAAGCGGGTTGGTTCGAGTTAATCTACTAATTATTTCGAATAATATTGCTATAGTGGTTTCCGTGATTGAGTTTCCGAAATTGAGCGAATTTATTTGAGGTGAGTAATGGAAACAATGTTGGTTTTTTATTGCGGTTAAGAATTGAAAAACTGAGTGTTTCATGTGTATTTTTTGCATCTAGATGTACTTCATACTTCATTCGGAAGCGGTCGGTAAGTGAAATTAATTAGTTCTTTATTAATTTTATATGGTTTTTTATCAAGCAAATGAACAGCAAATTTATTTAAATTTCGTCGTTGAAATCTTTGAAACTCTTGCTAAAAGAAGTAAGTTGGCACATTCATTAGCGATATCCCGTATGTGTCTTGATCCTGGCATTATTAGTTGCAATTTATTTTCATGCATATTGTTAAAGAATACTTCATTGCATTCTATTTTCTATATTTAATTGAACATCCACTCCATTTAAAAACAAAAAACATTTTTGTGAGTTAAGAACATGGTATCATGTTTTGTATTTCGTAAGCTAGCCATTTTTTAAATAAAAATAAAAACATGTTCATAAGTGCTCGCATTTCAAATAATTTCATCTAGTTTTAATGCGTTTACTTGAATCATACAGGATTTCGAATCATATTCGAATCACAGAATACTTCAATCAGTTGATGGAACGTTTCAAACCAGTACTGAAATAGAACCAGCCCACTTTGGAAATTGGCAATCATATAATAGAATGTTGCATACATTTCTTGAAAGTTCTCTGGAGAAAACCAAACAGATGTGAAGTTTTATGTAATTTGTGATGTGTGCAATTTTTGATACTTTTTAACCGATCGAATTTCTTCTGGATTATGAATGACTAATGTACAGACTAATGACTAATGCACGTCCGACTTATATAATATCCAATAACATAGCGTACTACAATATCTATCATGGATTAGTAATTCTTTCAAGTCCACAATTACCAACGCTTATCCTTGTTTGGAATGCATTCAAATTTGTATTGCATAACCTTGATGTAAAAAATGTTTGTTTTCTTATTGTTTAGCTAAACGCTATTTTCCGTATTAGACTGTTGAACAGTGGTACTTGCTATGAAGTAAATAACTTTCAAATGGGACATTGCATTATTTTAAATTTATCCAGGCTTGTTAAAAATTGTCTATGTCATCACGATTTTGTATTTCTATAGTATTTATTTACTTTTTGTCTTTGATTTAATTGCTTCTTTTGTCTCGCCACGGAAAAAGACGATTCAAAGAAACTAGTTGATAAGTGTAGAGTGCGTACCAAATCAGTGCAGTGTATTCAAACTTTTTTTTTATATTTGTTATATTTTTTCCTTTTGTTGAAGTCTGGATAGTCTGTTTTGTCTCCACGGAGTAAGACGGTTCCAGGAAATCGAATGTGAATTCTAAATTAAGTAGTATCGCCACAATGTGCATTATGTTTTATCTAATTCAACTTTCGTGTTTCTGATCAAAAAGTGAATAATGTGATAGAGTGGTTGGATCGATAGTAGGATTTGGATAAAACTGTTCGTTTGTATGTGCAATGATGGTAATTGATTTGGGTCGGAATTGTTTCCGTATGCATAGGCATCATGCTCGAAATGTGAAACAGTGCTCGTTAGATGTTAACATGTATTTCAAAATCCCCGTCATAGGGACATGTAATTTTTATTGACTTTTAATTACATTTCCTAAATCTACGTTCGCTCGTCCTCCGTTGGAAGCTGGTAAGTTTATTTATTTATTTTTTGATTAACATAGTTCTATAAATTGGTAGACATTTTAAAAGTTTCGTGGATATTGGCATAAATATTCGTACTAACCGTTCATTGGATAAGAGGTATGGAGTTTTCAAAGCGAAAACTTAAACATAAAAATAAAAATAAACTGTAGAATTTGTTGAACGCTAGGTCGTTTCA
Source organism: Anopheles ziemanni (assembly GCF_943734765.1). NCBI lineage: Eukaryota > Metazoa > Arthropoda > Insecta > Diptera > Culicidae > Anopheles > Anopheles ziemanni. The sequence goes on along the minus strand of NC_080706.1, from coordinate 58,087,021 downwards.
AATCAGGAAGCGCTGTGCATGATCTAATCTTCCCTTACCTTCTCTTCTGAAATTTGAAATTTCTGAGATCATTTACGTAGACTACAGAAGGTGCGATTTCCAGCTAGGATGCGCCTCCGAATTTCCAAGGATGTGTCAGAGTCGCATGTGATTTGGGATCCAAGGTATACGAAGGAACGCACCTCCTGCAGTGTGTCGTGTCGTCATCCATGGTGATACAGGGAAAGGTATCTGGGGTATATTATTATTATTATTATTATTATTATTATCCAACCCGCTGAGCTTCTGACTTCCTTCAAGCTTCCGCATCACATGCACGACTTCGTGCAGAGATGAAACTGGGAGCTTTATTTATTAGCATCAATGCATGAATGATCGATATTTTTTATTAATACGTTGTTTACTGCCACGCTTATTTTGGTCTTGTTTAGTTGCTTATCTCTATGAAGCAGCATACGTATTACAAGCGTAATGCATTTGTTTCACTCACTCACACTCCCACATGATTACTAAATTTATTATACCACAGATTATGCTTTACACATTTTGTAACTAGTAAAGAACTTAGGAAAAACAAAAATAACATACCCCAACCAGCAATTTATACGATTCTCGTAGGAAACATCGTGAGATACCTCGCCAACGAATTATATCGCGAGACGACCAACGAGAGGACGACAATTCTCGTCAGATAGCTTCGGCTATCGAAAAAATAAAAAGATGCCTCTCGGGTAGTACCGAACCCGCATTGATCCCCAGCTTGATGGATCAATTATCCTATCCTGCCATCAGATAGGGCCATCGGCTATTGATAAGAGCGGGGCGCTAAAACAAAAATATAAATAAGGAGAGTCCTCTGGAACGATGCTGGATGAACATCTCTCTCCAGATGAAGTATCTAAAAATAGATTGCGATGCTTTGATTTCTTTCGTGCAAAGTGAATTCCCCACAAGGAAAAACGGAGCTTGCAATCGGTGCGATGAATATTGGCACACAAACAAACGATTCGCGCTTCGGATGCTGGTGGATCATTCGTCGATACTAGAACGATGGACACGGCCAATACATCTGAACAGATGAAGCGTGGCGCGGTCGGATCGTTTGAGTTTCATATACGCTCAGTTCATTTATCTTACGAAAATTCCTGGTTGGGACGTTAGACGTGCTACGGTCGAAGCGACAATATCTTATCCTTAAAATGTGAAGCTGATTGGCTATAGTCTAAATGTTCAGCAAAATTATTTGATGTCGAGGCCATCACTTGCAAAGAAGAGTTGGATATGCTGTTCTACTATAAGGAACTCGTAGTATGGTCGTGTGGCGCAGTGGACGTAGGGGAGTATTGAAGATGGCAAATCTTCCATCTAGCGAATTGTGTGATGAAGGTTATCTGAAGCTAAACATCGAACACAAAAGTCACTCCCGTGCACTATGGAGCGAAAAGAGCAAATTGCCGGGATAAAATTCGGAATCAAATGTTTTGCAATTTTTTCATTGTAATATCGTGTAGTACTATTAAATTACACGAAATTATGATGTTTCTGACAATCCCGCCAGGTGGCGCTGCAAAAACCTCATCTTTTTGGACTTTTCTATGGGTGCATTAACTTTTCAATCTTTTTTTTTACATTGACTTAAAATTTTTTTTTAGTTTGTTATAAAACAAACTAAATTTACAAAAAAATTTCATTCAAAATATTGTTATCTGGAAAATAATTGATATTTAAAGCATCCAACGCGGACATAACTTCTGAACTATTCTGATGATTGCAATGCTATCCCTTCTGTACATTTTATTTCTACATTCTGCTGCTTCCTCTCCTAAGGATCCCAATGGAGCTGGGGCATTTACAATTATTTCATCTACATGCGCAAGAACTTTATGGACAGTAGAAGGCATTTTGTACCAATTGTAATGATGTATGTAAAACATGTATGTGTCTATGCAATATAGAGTAATAGTTTTTGGATTTAAAGGCTGTGAACAGGTGATGGCTATTAAAATATTTCGAAACCTTTCTATAAGTTCTGTTTCTATTTGCAAAATATCGCTCAATTTTTCAATGTTTGAAAAAGCCCTACGACAAACATTTCCCGTCGTACTATTTCCACCCATTTACCTTGGTTCATCTACTTTAACACCAAATTCCTTGTACATCTTTTCCAATACAATTTTTTTTTCGATCATTGTACATGTTTTTATAATTTTTAGTAACCTTCCGTTTTTTAAATTCAATTCTGTACGAAATGTGAGGCAAGCATTCGAAAAATCTCATCCAATAGTGCAGTGGAGATATTCCATAAGATAAATTCTCATGATTTGGAATAAATCCATTTTCTAAGTGCTCTACACTGTTCATTTCTGTTGGTTTTGCACCACATATACAACATGTTTGCATAGACAGAGTTTCGGTTAAATATGCCAAAATTTTTCCATCAATTAAACTCATGTAAAATGAATAGTTTACCGTCACTTAACTTGTTTCATTAAGCTGAATTGTATAAGGAACTAACCTGGTTATTTGGCTTTTGATTTCGTCTACTGTTTGTATAACTTTTTCTTTTGACTCTTTCGCAAACTCGATCACAATTGGCCTGCAAAACCTAACTCTTTGGGGCATCAAGTTTATCCAGATGATATCGTCACTAACGAACGAAAGACGGATAGGCGTTAATGCCGATACTAGTAAATCACTGTCTGATGCAGTTTTTTCTCCGGAACCATGAAACGGTTGATTGTAAATGCTGTGTCCACTAGATCCGTCAATGCCCCACGAGCACAATAATAAGACGCTTAGTGAATCACACAAAGCAGATGAAAGGTGCCGCAAGATTTCTGCTTTTTGTATTTCAATTATTCTACACGCAGTGTGATTAACCAACTCTTGTAGATTAACTTCAGCTTTTGTTTATGCAAATCATTATACTGTGATTTTGAGAAACTATTGTCTATAAAACATGCCAACGCTTCTTAGGCAGATACTAAAACATCACTTTTGGTTGTCATTGGCATAACACTTGAAGGATTTTTCAAAAACATGTCTATCATACTCATCACTCTTAACTGCTTTTCTTTAAAAGTTAACAACCTCACTGAGTATAATTCCTTTTCGAGATTGCCGTTGATATCTGTCTCTTTGGCCACACTTCGACGTTTATTCCGCACGCAGAGACCATTAAACTCTTTTTTTGGCCGTCCACGACTTTTGTTTTCCGTATAGCCACTAATGTCAAATGGTTTGTTCAACCAGATTTTCGAATCATTTTGTAATATTTTCGAGTTTCTAGAACATTTCTTCAATCTAGCCTTGAAACTTTTTTCCAGTATCATTAACTTATTAGTCACTTTCAATTTATCACACGGTTTGATGCTTACTTTACTTTCAATGAACTGTAACGCATACCCAATGGTTTCCTTGCAAGAAGCATTGTTTTTCAAAACGTTTATGATATCGTTGATTTTAAAGGAAACCAGATTATTAAATCAATCTCAAGCAGATTATTAACTTCAAAACTGTAAAAAGTTGTTTGTTCTCCAAGAAGCTCACTGACAATTGCTGTTTATGCAGTTAAAGGTAAAGCTTGAATGATGTTTTTATAAACAAACGATGGTTATATATGTATCTTTTCAAATGCATACCGCTATGGTATACCGTTCGAAGGTCAAAATTTTAACGTCTACCTTAGCTGTTACCGTATTGTTAGGGTATATTGTTTTCAAAAGCAAATATTATCAAATATTTGTGCCCACCCACAATTGACGGTGTTTAAAATTAGGGTAGAAAAAGAGTGACAGGTATATCTACCCAAAATTCATAGCTTTTACAGGTAAGGGTACAAACAGAACAAAGTGGTAGTGTAGGGTACATTATTCCGAGCAATTTTGGGTATAAAAAGATGGGTTTGTGAGCTGTAGAATAAGAAAAAGCATTCATTCAAAGCAAACCAAACCAAATTTCATTCTTTGCCATTGACTTGGCTTGTCTTTCTCCTTTAACGTGATGTTCAACCCTTTAGGTCGAGATCCAGCAGTTCTGTGCCTTTAGGTCGAGATCCAGCAGCCCGTCATACATAATGTTCCAGAGGCTTGGCCCCAGAATGGAGCCCTGTGGAACACCTGCAGTTATGGCCATGGACTCCTGGTCCCGCTCTGTGTCGTAGACTAGGCGACGCTTTCTGAGGTAACTCGCGAGGATCCTGCACAGGTACTCGGGAACGTTGTGCCTGCGCAGAGCTAAGCCGATCGCCTCCCAGCTGTTGAAAGCATTCTTCACGTCGATCGTGATGATTCCGCAGCAACGATCTCCAGCCCTCTTCCTGTCGTATGCTGCTCTCGCCTTCGCCACTACCGCCAGAATTGCCCGTCCACCGTAGATCTCCCCTTGCGGAAGCCAAACTGCCGATCAGAGAGCCCACCTTCGCACTCCGTGAAAGCGCTAAGGCGGCTCAAAATTATCCTTTCCAGCAGCTTACCGGTAGTGTCCAATAGCCCCAGAGGTCTGAATGAGGAAGGCCCTCTCACATCTTTCCCTGGCTTCGGCAGGAGAACCAGCTTCTGCCTCTTCCATATCGCGGAACTCTCCCGTATCAGCCTTCAGTGCCACATTTGGGATCCCGTCTTCTCCCGGAGCTTTCTCCAGCTTCATCAGCCTAACCGCGTCCAGCACCTCTTCGTTGGTCACAGGCACTACTACTTCCCCTGACAGCTCTCGGACTGATGGTGACGATGGGACCCGGGTCGAGGGGTCGTGCTGCGGGAACAGCTCCTCGATGATGCTACGAAGCCTAGTTGGGCATCTTTCCGGCGAGGATTGCTGCGCCTTCAGCTTGTCCATGACGACTCTGTACGCGTTACCCCACACGTTTCTCTCGGCTTCGCGACAGAGGTCAAGGAAGCAACGCCTCTTGCTGTCCTTAATCTCCCTTTTCAGGGCCGATCTGGCAACTTTATAGGCCAGCTTTAGTTCCTCCCGACGAGCTTCGGAGCGGGCTCTCAGCACCTTCCTGCGGGCCGTGGTGCACGCCGTCCATAGCTGCTTGATGGCTTGGTTCCACCAGTATTTCGGCCGATGCTTTGAGTTTGGTGACTTCCTCCTAGGCATTGTGGCATCACACGCGTCTGATAAGACGCTGACCAGTTTAGCGGCACTGGTTGGTGTGTTGCCAAAGCTACCTAGGCTTAGAGCCGCCAGGAAAGTGTCAGAGTGGAAGCACTGCGTCCTTCATCCTCCAGCGACTCCATATCCGTTTTCTGGTGGACCACGTGCATGCCCCACCGAGAAGCGAATGGCTTGGTGGTCACTGAGGGTATCGTCCTCCAGCACTCTCCAATCTGCTCCTGCTGCGAACCGCTGGCTGCAGAAGGTTACGTCTACCACCGATGATCTGCCATTCCGCCGGAAAGTGCTTGTCACGCCGTCGTTGAGCAGCTGAAGGTCCATCATCGCGAAGCATTCAGCAACACTCGTTCCTCGCTGACTTGTGGACTTGCTGCCCCACTCCACCGACCAAGCGTTGATGTCGCCCCCGACTATCACTGCCCTTCTTTCTGCCAACTCCAGCGACAGTGCGTTGAGGAGGTCCTCGAACCTTTCCAGCGACCAACTGGGGGGAGCGTAAACGCTGCAGCACACCACCGAATATATCATAGCAACGACAAACCCTTCTTGGTCACCTCAAATTACCTCCTGTATAGGGTGCCCATGGCGCAGCGGTAGCGCGAGGAAACACCACGCCACAGGCGTGGGATCGAGACTCGAGTCTGGCACCCTCCGGTATTACGAACGGCTGGCCACCGATCTATAATATACCGTCTTTCGGTCACCGAAAACTCTCCTCGGAGAGAGGTCTTGTCCCACTTGGGGATGTCGTGCCACATAAAAGAAAATAGGGTACCTACCCCCGGCCAGAATCGTTGCTCTTCCGGTCTTGTCCACGACCCAAGCTCCGTCCCCAACAGGCACCTGATACGGCTCAGAAAGTAGCGCCACGTCCACCTTCTCATCTACCATCGTCTGCCATAGTACCTGCTGAGCAACCTCGCAGTGGTTGAGGTTAAGCTGGATCATCTCCATGTGCTTAGCCATTACAGGCGCGCCTTACAGTCCGGTCCTCTCATGCGATGGTTGCGCCTATCTGCCGGGCATAGTACACATTTCGGCTCCTTGCTGCAACCCCCTGCTCGATGTCCAACTTCTCCACACCGCATGCAGGTGTTCGACCGGTCAGCCCCCTTGCAGTTCCACTGTTGATGACCAGTGTCTCAGCATTTAAAACACTCTTTTGGCCTTGCGACCAAGCGTAGTGGGCATACCGTCCAACCTACCCTAATCTTGCCAACGGCCAAGATTTTGACCGCAGTGCTAGATGCCACTTTGATGGTTGCCTTTTGCATTCATCCAAATGCCATCCGCATCTTCACTTGTAGCTGAGCCTCCTCGATGCCTACTTGGGTTTTTAGGGCCTCCACAATATCTTCGGCCGAAGTCACCTCATCAATGTTGCGACACTCGATGGTTTCTGATTGGCTTAGCATCTTTACCTGCCCAGCGTCCCCCACCGACTTTTGCAGCGCTTCCTGGCACTTAAGGTCCGACGCATGCACCCCTCTCTTCAGCTCAATGAGAAGCTCATTTTTATGGGTGCGCCTCACCCGGTACACGTTCTCCCCTAAGCTTTTCAGCTCAGGGTCGCACTTCACTCGACGCAAAATGTCCGCACGTCAGCATCATTGATGTTCCCACATGGAACTAGTATTGCCTTTCAGATGGAGCCTGTGACAACAGTCTAATGAACTTTTCTCTAGTTCTGATTCCTCGTTGCAACCGTTCGTTCTCTGTAGGAACATCAACAACGAAGTTCCGCTGTTGACCCAGGACAACCGCCTTGTTTGCTAGTA